>NC_065528.1:19368843-19563145 GCF_006386435.1 Epinephelus moara
CTCCCGCAAAACTCTGAGAATTTATGCCCGCACAATAATAGAGATGCATTGATTTTGTGTCTTCTCCCGTCCCGCAGGTGAAAACACGTCATTTTATAGGCTATTAATAAAGAGATTCATGTGGTTGTTTGTTTCGTTTCCCTGGCCTGCATGCCTTTTGACGCACTGGTCAGGAATAGCGCTTCTATTTCGTTGTTTTCATTTAGTTTTTAATGAAATAAAGGCTGCTTCATATTCTATTCTCCTCCTCTGCATTTATTTATTTTTCTACCTTTATATAATCACGCAGTGATTGAGGTTAAGGCAAGCCTGGCGCCAGGATGAAGTTACTGAGGGGGCGGTTAAAAATTACGAGGGGGCAAATCTTTATTATGCAACATAGGTTCACACAGTGAGTTATAAAGAGCGCGCAGATGTGCGTAATAGTCGCGCGTAATGACAGCTCCTCGCCGGTGAAACACAATAAACTGCACGTCTTCTTTCATGTTTGTCTCATGACAGATGGAGCTGACAGACAGACAGACAGGCAGACAGACAGACAGGTGGAGCAAGTGGCAAATTGGTAGGAAAGCTGGTTCAGGGCATATTTGTCCATTTATGAATAAATATGGAGTGGGAACGCACATGCATGTGCACCAAGTTCCTGTGTTGACATCCTGTCGCTAGGCTACATCTTCTTCTTCTTCTTCTTCTACTGTTTAATGGGGACCCGCGGGACCTGGCGGGACCCAATCCCAATGCAGCCCTCTATGTCAGAGTACAAAAGTTACCTGGGCCATGGCCCCCCTGGCCCCCCCGGTTCCGCGGTCTATGCTTTACCTTCTCTGTAAGTTCTCTATGTAAGTTTTGCAGGGGTGATATAGTCAACTAAAACACAATTCTGCTGCTCTGCTCTTTTCTAATCACACATAGAGCTAGTCTTCTGTCTCTCTCTCTGCTTGTGTGTGTGCGTTAGGGATGGGGGAAAAATTCGATACAGCACTATATCACGATAGTTTTGTGTGGCAATATCGCATCGTTACACAGTTCCAAGTATCGATTTTTTAATTATATAAATTAATAATATTACAAATTAAACTTTAAGTAGCCTACTAGAATAATATTATCAATTGCTTTTTCAGTTTACTAGATATATTTTGCTGCCAAAACCTTAATCTGAAAACTTAATCTTATCAGATAAAACGGATGGTGACAAAGTTTTCCTTTGGAGGTAAAATTTTCAGTCGAAAAAAAAAAGTAATTAATCACAATATATCGCAATATATTTTATCGCAATACTCAGCATGTCACAACTTATTTAAAATCGCAAATAAATAAATAGATAAATAAATAGAAAAGAAAATGGACGCCTAAAGTATCGCAGCAGATCAGCACCTCCTATTCTAAAGATGATCCGAACAACTCCGCAGAGCACAGTTTTCAAGACAAGGCACTTCCATCTCATGTCTGAAGCCGGCATATGTGCTCTCGGTACTCTGTAGTTCCGATGTATCTAAGTTGGTACCCTTAAAAGGACTGAGTTCAGTGGGTATTGTGTTAAAGAACTTTCATCACTGCAGTGCATGAATTTTGGTACCAAAACAACACTTCTTCTGGGTACCCTACTTTGAGGAATTAAACAACGATTTTCCCTTTTGTTATCTACCAAATAAATTCAAATTTCTCAAATGCTAAATTCTGTCTAAACACAAGCAGCAGAACAAGAACTTTAGCTGAAAAAATACAGATTACAACTAGCAAAAGTATGACTGAAATCATAAACTGTTTGATAGAAAAAATAAGATGAAAAAAGTTTTGGATTCTTTTAGTGCTTGATAGCGATACTATCTGTACCAAAAAGTATCGAGGTTTGATACCCAGCCCTTATCAAGACAGTAGGACATCATCACACCTCAGTACGCGTACCTCCTAAAGTGGATCCTCAAGAAAAGATAAGGTCAGTCCCAACAAGAGACAGAGGTGAGTGAGAGACAGAGAACAGAGTGCAGAGTGGGGTCTACTGTTACTGTATGTGGCGGGCACAGTTATCACCACTGCCCTATATCAAAGACACACACACACATTCCCACACAGACAGACATGCACAAAAATATACACAAGCATACACTTGGCTACAAATGAGGTTGGACAAGCCACTGAGGTCAGTTTGGAGGGAGAGGCATACACGCATACACACACACACACACACACACACACACAGGGTTCAGTTGAGCCTGGGAAAATCAGCCCAGTACCAAATAAGTAACTGCAGTGGGAGCCTGTCTGGTGGAGCCAGAGCTGCTTAGTGCTCACTGGGGATGAGACTGTTTGACAGAGACAGAGAGACACACAGTCAAAGTCAGAGAGCTGGAAAATTGAGAAAAAATGAGCAGGATGTGAAATAGGAAGAAGTGAGGTGTGTTAGAGAGGCGATTATCATTCAGTCCATCAAGAGAGTAACATCGAATTGTGGCAGCTCTTTAGCTGCCAGGAAACAGACTGGGCTTTGTCAATGAAAGAAAAATGTTGAACTGAAGTGAACTGATGGGGGGAAACACAGCTGGACAAGAACCTGTGACACTTCAGATACAAGACAGTCCCTTTGACCTGTATGCTGCCTTGACTTACCCCCACTAAAAGGGAAAGACAAGTAGTTAAATAGAGATTACCACTTGTGTTGTTAGCTGCACTGCCCTGCTAAAAGTCTAAACCTCAACAAGATAGAAAACCCCCAGAGCAAGGGAGGGACAGAGAGAGAGTAGGGAGGAGGACTGTAACCAGTAGCACCAACGAAAAGTGGCTGTGGCCACAAGGTTACGCTTTCGGGTGAAAGTCACAGAGATAGAAAGAGAGAAAAGGGACTCCAGTCCACCACACTGAAGCCTAGAGGAAAGAGAGAGGAAGACAGACGGAGGGGCATTTGCACTGAGCAAGTGAAGTAGAGATCCTGACCAAGTGAACTGGACGGCGAACACCACTGAGCGGTCACATCAGCAGATATAACTTCAGCAGAAGAATGACCAAAGTCTGAGACCACTACAAGAAGGGGTCACTAACTGAGAGATTCTAAATATAAAGGCATCCCTTTACAGCTTCAACGAGGAGCACTGGAAGCTTGAGCAAAAATCAGTCTACTGAAGTTTGTAAGTGATCCAGGAAGCTGTGTGGTCCTCTCAAACCCTCTGTGACTTTGACAAACCAGCCAAACGGCAAGCACTGGCACACGTGTGATGTCTGCTGTTGAACTACAGTGGCTCTTTGACGGGATCCCAGCAGGACTTGGATGCATAAAAAGACATTTTTAATTTTAGTAGGAATTTATTGGAGATTTTTTTCAAGTCTTGGAAGCAGCACTTCAACCTGTCATTGTCTGTCCTAATGACTCTGCTGGGATTTGAATCTGATTTATATGTTTTTGTCCGACTTGCGCAGCAACATCGCATTTCCTTGGAGGCTTAAATGTGCTTTGACGATACAGTACCCGTGTTTGGCTGTAACCCAAACTGCACCACTGGGACTACTCAAGGAATACTTTTGTTTTGTTTAGCTTTAGTATAGCTGGAAATGCAGGCGTATTTGTAAGCAACAGTGTTGTCCAAGATGGATTAAGTGTGCTTTTACTGCAGTATGTGATCAGTTTTGTGCATCGGTCATGAAGCACAGTCTTGATATTCTCTTACTCTATATTTAGTTTGCTGGAGGTTTGTCAGGGGTAGGTGTTCTTACAGTAACGCTCGTCTATGCTTGGAATTATTGTTGTCCGAGACGAGGCATCACTTCCTTTGTTTGTAGGAATGGAATTCATGACAGTGGAAGCGTAAATATTGAAATTTATCTAGGAAGACGTTGCCACCACATCTTCCTCCAGACACTTAACTGCAGCTATATTTAAATTGCTCTTTTGTTCCTGAAGCACATTGCCACAACTGCTGCAGATCCTAGATCCTTCACTTCTGAAGAAGACAAATCTTATCAGAGGAAGTGTCACATCACCTTTAGGCATCACTTCCATTGAGGTATTCCTGAAGCTGCAACTGAAGGTATAATCTGAGCAACATCAAGTTCCAGAGAGACTCAAAGAGGCAATTACTTCCACACCGTGAGACTCCTGAGAGAGCGGTGGAGCCATGCTGAGAGGCCTGTTTCACAGGAGACCCAAACATGAGAGACTGGAGGAGGAACCTGAGGTCAGATTCAAAGGCTTGCTGGTGTCAGAGAGAGACCTGGGATACTCGTATGTCCGACCTGGAGGTAAGACTGTCCAGATACACAGAACGCCGTAGACATGATAGGTGGAGTGCCTGTGTCAGCCACATCCAGTATGTGTGGCTACTTGGCTACAGTACATACAGCAGTTAAAACCAGATCGATCAGTGATAAATGTAAGGGGTGATAACACAATAAATAAGGGCCACAACTTATGATTATTTATATTATCCAACAATCTGCTGATTCGTTCCTCAATTAAACATTAGGTCTATGTCAGAAAATTGTGTAAATGGGAAACACACTTTTCTAAACGCCATGTTGACGTCGTCAGATTGCTCGTTTTCAGTGGTGGAAACTAACAAAATACATTTACACAAGGACTGTGCTGTAGTATCATTTTGATGCCTGTACTTACTTTATACTTTTACTCCACTACATCTCAGAGGAAATATTGTACTTTTAATTTTTATTTATTTGACACATAAAGTTACTTTCTATATAAAAATATAAGGTTATATACATTATGCTACATACAGTGTGTAACATATACTGTATGATGTGATGCTAAAACTGGCTCCATGTTGACAAAATACAACATTTAAGGGGAACACCACCTTAATTAGGAATTCCAATATGTTATTTCCATGGCTGAGGGAAGTTCTATCAATATTTGTGAACATGAGCTACTCTCTCTCAGAGCCAGAGACCGGAGGAGTGAGTCTCAAACTTGTGACGTCATAGTGTATAAAGTTTATTTTACCCGAATTAGCTCTATTCTATTGTAGTGTTACCAATATACTCAGAACATTCCCCTGGGTGCTCTCAGTGTCATCTACAACATCTTTCGCCATTTATTGTCTATGGAGCAGCTCCAGACTTTGTACTTGATGACTTCACAAAATAGAATTTTCACACTCTAGTATTTGGATTTTGGAGAGAGTTGTTCGTGTTTAATAATATTCTGGACTGTCATAGACCTTAAAAATAACATGTAGGAATTTTTAAAATGAGCGTAGTTCCCCTGTAAGTACATTTAGCAGATAATACCTCTGAACCTTAAGTAGTCTTTTGAAAGCAGGGCTTTTACTTGTAATGGAGTATTATTAGACTGTGGTATTTTTAGTTTTACTTAAAAGAGTACTTCACTCACAAAATGACCATTTATAAATCGTTTAGTCATACTGTGTTACCTTGAATTCATGAAAAAAACTTTGTTTTTCTCATATGCTTTCAAAGAAAACAGCCAAGATATTGATTTACTGATTAACTGGGGACCACATTTAACAACAGCAGAACTATATCAATCAGTATTAATCCAAGTCTCCTAGCACTTCCAAAACACATGCATGTTTGCTAATAAAAAAAAATGTATGGTAGTCTGTAGTAATGTTTTAGGGAAAAAAACATGAGTTTGGAAAGTACTGAGCATATGACAGGATTAATAAAAAATTGCGTCAAGAGTTTGACAACAAATGTTCTAATATAGTTTTGCTCCTCTTTCTTTCCTCTTCACAAATTCAGGGCAACACGTCATGACTAACTGCTATACAAATGGTCATTTTGTCGGTGAAGTACTCCATCAAGTAAAAGATCGGAGAACTTCCTCCACCACTGCTCATTTTGTTTGACCAACAGTTCAAAACAGAAACATATTCCATTTATGAACAGAAAGCACACAGAAAAGCAGCAAATCTTGACAGTCAAGAAGCTGGAACGAGGTAATGTTTGGCATTTACGCTTACAAGTTACCTACACCATGAACCAATTCACAAAATAGCTGGTTGTTCATTGATTATTCAACAAAGAGTTTCAGCTCTTCAATACGTAAGCAAATATTCAACACACTTGGGCTTTGCTTCATTTGGAGTACTCATGACAGGAGCGCAGAAAAATTAAACCACCTAAAATCTCCAGAAGTCAGTCAATGTCACCAGCTAAAATCAACACACTAATACTAGCAAGGTTTGGGGTTCAACTCCATCTACAGATAATGGGGCAACCGAAAACACTGCTTAGGATTGTAGGTGCTTATAGGAAGGAATGTAAAAAGCCTTTTATCTGTCCCGCTGTACTGGGACATTTGCCAGAGGAATCATGACTTGCTCAGACTGAAGTTCTCTCCCCCTGAATCTTGCCCTGTTCTGTCATATATCTCCACTGTTTATTTTTAGCATGGGGTGCCACTTTGTGCCAACTGCCATTCCAGGAACTAACGGCAGCACAGAGAGCTACATGTTTATCTAATGATAAGATTCCACGACCCTTGCGCACAGAGGTCGTGGCACACTGAGACTGGCAGCTTTGCCAACAGCCTGGGGCCTAAATAGATCAGAAGTTAGACAGAGAAAAACATCTTTCCTGAGCTGAGATGTGTTCCTGTTCGTACAGTTTTCTGGAAAAAGATTCCTTTATCGCACACATACCACGATGCGGTAAATGTTGGCTTTCTGGTGCTGTACTTGGGAGTCTTGACATTTTGACATCTCTTGGAGGCGCTGTTCTATGTGCTAATGTGTTTTGTTAGTTAAATCTGGCTCAGCCTTGTCACATGCAATCCTGGTAAATCAAAGCAGCTGTGGAGATAAAAATCAGTTTGATTACAACTATACTACATCTCTCCTTATTTGGGTGCTTTATTGTCCGTCTCCAATCAGTGTAATCGGCTGCAGCCACTGACCATTAGGTCTGCTATGTACTTGCCCACTCTTGAGCTCCCATAACCCCTGCCCATATTTCCTTTTTATCAGAGGAAATAGTCAACTAAGCCGTGATTACTGGTTTTATGTGTTTTTAAATATCCTTCCTTCCCAAGTAATGTGAATTAGCTGTTCACATGCAATTTATTCCCCATTCCCCATGCACAGGCCACATTTGGGGGCCAGTGCATCGGTATCACAGATCATATCTAATGTGTCCTCAGTGCATTTAAACCTGGTGTAAAAGGTATTAAGAGGTCACCAAGAAGGGTCTATGTCACGCACATTATTTCACCGAGCCTTCAGGATGTTTGATAATGGCTGTGTTGTATACGTGTCAGTAAGACAAATGAAGTACTACAGTAAGGGGATCAAAGCAGGCATAAGGAATCCAGTGGGATCTAAACACAGCATTCCACCTGCCTCTTACTGAGCCTGATGGAGAGTGTGAGACCGTGACAGAGAGGGAGGGGAGGTCTGTGTGTGTGTCAGCGATTCCTGAGTAAGTGTGTGTTTATGTTATCGGCGACTGTTGTGGTGTATCTAATCTCTGCTGGCTGGTTTTGTAGTGCTGTCAGGCTCTTGTCCCACAGGCACACCGTGTGTGTGTGTGTGCGCGTGTGTGTAAGCCAGATGTAGGTCTCAGAGGGAGACAGGCTGATAGAATTGGAGTCACCACAGCACCTCTGCTCCTTATATGGCACTGACGGTTCCCACTCAATTGAGCAGCACGCAGCTGCACACTTTGGTTACTCTATCAAATTCTTCATCTTTTATCTCACTTCCTTCCTGTGGCTATAGATACACCTGTCATTTTAAAGTGTGATGTGGTCACATTGCTATCAGGTCTTCAGCCACAAGGATTTAGTCTTATTTGGATTCTGAGGTGAATTATAAATAATCTACCGTACATAATTTACAGATAGGCAATCTTAAGAGTCAGGGGAGTTACAGAAAGTGATAACAGGAGTCTTTTAAATCAAACCTAAAAAATAACAATGAGAAGCTCAATTCTAACTGTTCTTTGTCTAATTTTAATGTTGTTCCCAGTTCCTCTCTGGGGACTGTCTTTTTATCCACGTCTTTTATCGGTAGACTCTCTACCTCTCTGCCGAGCTCTTGTTTTCTCTCATTTCCTGTTTGTCTTTGTTTCCATCTTTTCAATAAGTTTGTCTCACTGTGTCTGGCTGCTTGTGAAACACAGCAAAGTCTCTTCAAACTATTTAGTCTGTGTGACTAGCCCTGGTCTTTAGTCATCTATGTTTGTACAGTCCGTGACTGCCTGTCTAAAGGTCCAGACACACCAAACCTACATCAAAGAACAAGTGTCGATGAAGGCCAACTGCTCTGTTGCAAAAAAAAAAATTGCACTTGAACACATTGCAAAGTCAACTGCCAACTAGCATGTACATTCTGCACCTGCGTGAGAGGAAGTAACTCTATAGCAGCAAGCAGGGGTAGTCTGTGTACGTCATTAACAATGGGATACCAGACACGAGTTAGCCAGTTAGCACATTAACAACACAACCTGATGTTGAAAGAACAAATGTTATTTACCATGTGCTATCAAACAATAACAAAAACCACTGCAAAACATTTCTACTAAACAGTCAAATGGCTAAAAACATAATCTTAACTGATATAACGAGTCTGTTTCAAGCTCACAACCTCCTCACTTCAGTCGTTTGTTTGCTTTCCTCATTGTGGTTTCACTTCTCGTGAACTGAGCTGAATTGTCAATCAGAGTCATTTCTCTCACCGATGGGCTCCGCCGGCTCAGACGCCAAATCATCAGGTTAAATTACGAAAAAACTGCCAATAAGGGCCAACAAGGGCCGACTAGTGCCTTCACAGAGCACACCGCAAAAACTAGGGCGACAGATGCTCACCGACAACCCAACATTGACCAGCAGCTGACTATCGGCTTGATGTGTCAGGGCCCTTACTCTAGCGTTACTAACTCTATTATGACCAAGTATTTTTTTTGATATTTAGGAAAAAATCAATCGCAAACTTCTCCATCCTAATGTCTTTAGTCTTTCAAGATGTTGGCCAATGTTCAGCATACAGTGAGCTACACTGAAAGTGGCTGGCCAATAAAATGTAGCTTAGATATATCACTCTGGTGCTGATAACTAAGAGTCACTGCAATGAATATCACACTAAAAGAAATGGCAATGGGTATGAAACTACACTAAAAGTGCATATTGTGCTCAACAGGTGTTAAGAGCAAAATATGTCAGACAAACTGAAGGTATCAATAATTAACAGGCACACATCAAAAGCGTGTCTGTATGTGAATCTGCGTGTGTTTCTCCTTACATCGTGCATTGCGGTACAGCAGGAAGGGGTGCTGGAGCTGAAAATCCAGGTCTTTGGTGATTGGCTCTGTCAAGTTCTCCATACTGAGTCTGTTCATAATGGTGAAACCATGCCGGGGAGATGCCAGTCTGGAATACACAGGACAGAGAAATAAAGGTGAATAATTCATGCAAAACTGAGTCAACAGCAAGAGGAACTTCAGCTATGTCATGCCCTGTCGTATTCACCATTAAATATTTAACAGAGACAGTTAAAATAAAATATTAAAACAGCAAAAACAATTAAATACCGACAGCGCATACTGGTACCAATTTTGCATATTATTCAAATATGGCTGTAGTTTTAATTTGTCAGTTAAACAGCTTTTCAGGAAATCTCAACAAATATAAAACTGTACTTTAAGTTCATTTTGACATGAGAAATCTTTAGACCCCAAGATGTCAGAGTCCAGCACAACTTCATTACCTTGTGTAGATAAAGAGGGTGCCTTCCACCTCGGTCTTCTCCTAAAGAAACACACACACAACAGAAAAAAATGAGGAAACATATTACACATGACAAAACTGGTCACCTAAATTTTGTTACTGGAGAAGCAAAAACATATTTTCAAATAACAAACCCTCCAAAAATAATAATGTACAAGACCAAGCAGTTGGATTTAATGACACAGGATGAGAACAACTGCTTTAAACTAGCTAACGTTACGTATTTGTTGCTCTGGGTGAATGGGTAATTTATGAATACAGTGTAGTTGAACAATACAACAGAAAATCAATTAATAAGGGATTAAACGTTTCCGTTTGTGTGTAAAATGTCTCCCCTAAACAACCACAGCAGAGGTTTATTTAATGCTACAACTTTAGTTGGGGCAAATCTGTGTCAGTGACAACGCGCGCTTATCAGAGACGATAACGATGCTAAGCTAAGTTAGCATACGATACCCTTAAAGTTCAGGCTTACCCACTCATTCGCCCTGTTGTTGTAAGTATACAGGGCAACTTGGCTGGCCACGTCCACGATATTATTGATGTATGGGTCTTGTCGCTTCAGAGCAGCCAGACTTATGTCCAGTCCTTTAGCGGTGAGGCAGCTGGTGCTGCCTGCAGAAGTCGCTGTCATTGTCCCCTATGGAGAAGTTAGCTCGCTACCTAGCTTCAGCGGCTAACGAGTCACAGAAAGAGGAGGTAAAAACCCAACCAGCAGCAAGATAAAAAATAGAACTGATTTGGTAACCGAGGAGAAGCTTGTTTTGCAAATTAAGACTCGTAAATTAAAAAAATCAAGAGTTATCGAGTGCTAACTGACATGAGAGAGTTTGTCAACGGCCATGTTTGGTCTCGGAGATTGTAAACAACCAGACATGAGTAGTTGCGCAACAGGCTCGGAGAGTTCAGCCTTATCAATCGACTTGGAAAAATCGATTGAGAATCACTGTTGTCAACTGCAGGGATTTTCAGTTTTAATTTCTTTACACAATTAATGATAATGTCAGGAGAAACGTGGCCATGTAGCATCAAGTATGTAGCTGTAATTTAATGTAATTTACATTATATTACATGAATGCGTACATCAGGTATGTTAATTTCATTACCAATGGCTGGGTTGTGGAATGTGATTATATTTGTGATTTATTTTTGTATTTACAGGAGTGTACGGGCTACAGCCCTCTGTATTAGTGCCAGATATATTTTGTTGAACAATTTTTGTGTGGTAGACACACAAAGTTACTTGGTCCTTCAGTATTGTCAGGAAAGAAAACTATCCTGTTTGATTCTGTTTTGACTTTATGTCCTTGTCACTTCTCCCCATACAAGTAAACAGCTAATGTTTCTCTTCTGTCTTTCATCTCTGTACATATTTGGCTTCTGCTGGGGAACATAAACACAAATGCTGACTGATGTCCTCCAAACCTCTTTAACATTTCCCATAAAATGCACTAGGGGGCATCAAAGGGATGGATAAAGTACAACCATCCTTGCTCTTGCCATTTACTGCATGGGCCAGGGTTGATCTGAAAGCTCAAACAAGAATGCATGCATGTGAGTGTGCATGTGTGTATGTGTGTTAGTAAGTATTCCTCAAGAGTTTTGAACAGGAAGCCTACAAAAAGCAGTTGCACCATGTTACAAAAACACCAAATACAATTTTTATTTGTCTTGAGCTACTGGGGTTTTTTCCCCCTCTATTAGTAAGTGGGTAATGGAGTAATGGCCACAGACAAATGCAGCATCATCTTTGGAAAATGTAATTTAGTACCTCGTTCTTGAGCCCATCGATTTAGAGCATAGTTCAACGTTCAAGGTTTACAGTGACGTATTTGTCTAGGCTGCATTTCCCCCATGTTCAGTGGCTTAAACTTGTCATTTTCTGGTGAATATGTATTTGGCTTTCACCTTCAACAATGCTGCTGTCCTTGTGTATTGGGCTGCAACTAATGATTATTTTCATTGTTGATTAATCTATTGATTTTCTTCTCGAATAACGTATGATTTTTTTGGGTCTCTAAAATGTCAACAAATGGTGAAAAATGTCGATCAGTGTTTCAAAAAGCCCAAGATGACATCCTCAAATGTTTTGTTTTGTCCACAACCCAAAGATATTCAGTTTATTGTCATGGAGGAGTAAAGAAACCAGAAAAGAATCCAAGAATTTAATTTTTTTTTTTGTCCTAGAAAATTACTCAAACCGATTGATCGATTATAAAATTAGGTTGCAATTCATTTAATAGTTGATGACTAGTTATTTAATCATTGCAGCTCTACCTTTGCCTCGATGTTGTTGTGTAAAGAAACATATTCCTCTTGTTCCTCGGTTATTTCAGATGCAGTATTTTAGCTACAGTTTACAATACCCCAGCTCCAGGGTTCAGAAATTAAGACATATCCTTCCTGAAATTAATACTCAAGGACAGAACAGTAAGTGATACAAGACTTTCAAGACTGTAAATTCTTGAAATCCATACCAGCCATACCCATATTGAACAATATCCGCTGTATCACCTGAAAGCAAATCTCCATATTCAGTTCAACACATCCTGTTCTGTTTCAAGGGTACTTAAGGGACCATAGCCACCTCCTCAAGTGGATACACATAAGTCCCTTTATTCTGAATGCATTTTATAGCAGGTTACTTTGTGTATAATCACTCAGTTCATTAGAGTTACAACCACTGATGGATCCATACATGGGTTTGTCCTTTATCACTAAATTGCCAGTGTTTAGTATTATATATATAAAACATGCACTCATCCTTTCCCCTGTTGTGCACTGTGGTTGTTTCAGTAATTAGATTTATACTGTCACAGAGGTGTACAACAGCTGGTGTGCATCCATCAGCAGCCATGTCAGAGTGTCCTTGAGAAAAACAACGACCATCCAACTGCTCGCTCAGTTTAAGCAGCACTGGATGGAAACATCTGCTTTGAACACTTCAAACAACTTAGACGCGAATGAAGCACGTCCAGGTCAGATTATGACACGTCCGCCTCTCCATTAATATTAAAAAAAAGCTGCTTTGGGAATCAGCATGGGCCAGTGTGTCTATTACGCTGTTAGTAGTGTATTGTCTGTGTCTGTGTGTGTTTTAAAGCACATATGTCTATTTGCGTTGGTATCTATCTGTTTTTCACAGGACGCATGTTTGTCAGTGATGAGGCTAATGAGTTATACATCAGCAGATCAATACTGTCAATAACCATTCAGTCAAGATTGAGTGCTTGACTCTGATTGGTGGGGGTAGGCCAAGAGATGCTGATGATTGGCCCACAGGCGGGAAGGATAATGAGATGTAGCCAGAAGGCATTGTTCTGGGGAGGTGGGCATTGTAATTTCTGTTTCCACACTGGAAAAAATGTCCACTTCTGCAAGCACTTGCACATTTTTTTACGACAGATACGCATTTTTTTAATAGATGAGAGATCTTGGAACAAGTTGTGTAATTGTCATCGTACTGCAATGGAACAGGAAAGAAACAATAAAGTCAATTTTACAAGTTTTGAATGAATGTCTTTAAGCAAAGTCATTATCCTGTATCAAGTGAGGCTTGTTTAATTATTATTCTCTGTGTGCACACAGTCAGGGGACTGTACAGTATAATTGGTGTGAAACAGATCTATAATTTACATAGGGGATACGTTGCATAATTTCAGTTGTCCTGCTAAAGCCACCCATAGGGACGGACATAAGGGACGTAGTGAATGGGTGATAGATGGCCTGCCTGGAGCATCCAATATGGGTCCATCATGGCTCGAGGTGGAGAGATTTTATTTCTCATTGGGTCCTCTTTTATGTGGGCCTTTGCAACATAGTGCACATGCTTTACTCTTCAACAAGTAACATCTGAGGCCTTGTGA
This sequence comes from Epinephelus moara, assembly GCF_006386435.1. Lineage (NCBI taxonomy): Eukaryota > Metazoa > Chordata > Actinopteri > Perciformes > Serranidae > Epinephelus > Epinephelus moara. The sequence goes on from NC_065528.1 coordinate 19,382,401, forward strand.
AGTTTGCATCTGTCTCTGTATAGGGCTAATTTTAAAACTGTTGCTTCCTTATGTCCAGTGTGACAAAATATATCGAATGAAGAAACAAAAAGCCAAAGTTGTGCAACATGCCAAACAGCAACAAGACTGTGGACTGTATAAAATAATGGCAGTAGCTCCTGTGATGTCACCCATTGGTTTGTGGACTCCTGTTTTGAGGCAGGCCCCCAGGAAATGCAGTGGGCTTGGAGCCAGTTTTTTGTAGTGGCCAAACAGGGGAATTACAACTTCCCAGTGCTGTTGGGCTCGAAAAAACCTTTTCCCATAGATTTACATTGGGAAAGAGTCGTCTGTAAATCAGTGGATAGATATTTTGAGCGTCACAGCCCTTACAAAATGACTCCTTTTAGTATTAGGATTTGATCCACTCTGAACAACAACATTTGGAGGTCTACAAGAGCCGCACGATTAAACCATTTTATCCCAATTCAAGTTATCGTAGCACTACACTGGAAGAAGTCAGCTCGGCCAGTAGAAGTCTCTAGTGTGCCTGCTCTATGGGCCCAATGATGCAAAAGCGGTGTCGATCATCGATTTTATATCCGGCAGTTGACCATTTTTGCTTCATGCACTGCTAAGAATCCTTCACGGGAATGAACGGGGCCTCCCCTCCAAAAACTCAAGATGGCCGTTGTCATCTTGGGTTTTTCGAGCCAGAAGTGATCATATTTGGATAAAAGAGTGGAGCTGTGGAGGGGCGAGGCATGGATCCTAAATCCTGGAAATATTCAATGATAAGGTCCATACCTAAAAAGCCAGGTGCAAATATTCCTGAAGATTTCCGGCCAATTGCTATAACTTCTAACCTGTGTAAAAGCATGGAGAGAGTTGTAGTCGATATTCTGACCACCACAGTGGCCAGTGAGTTAGATCCGCTCCAATTTGATTATAAGAGCAACAGAGGCACAGATGATGCTGTTCTGATCCAAACAGATTCAGTGTCAAAGCAGCTCTCACTGCCCAGAGGGTATGCTAGGGTCTTATTCGTTGACTTCAGTGCAGCCTTTAACTCTATGAGGCTATCTATTTTACTGAAAAGGCTGGTGGAGCTACATATTGATAGGGACCTTGTACTGTGGATCAGGGACTTCTTGTCTAGCCGCCCTCAGAGGGTGTATGCAAACACCACTCTATCTGGTGAGCTTATTCTAAGCACAGGCTGTCCTCAAGGCAGCGCTATCTCTCCTGTACTTTTTTCGCTCTTTACCAATGAATTTGCTATCAATGATTGTAAATTTAAATTGATAAAGTACGCAGATGATATGGCCTTAGTAGGCTTGCTGCAGGAAAATGACCCTTCTGGTGAGGCTCCCTATGTGGCCCATATTAAGGACCTGGAAGCATGGTGTCACAGCAGCCAGCTGGAAATCAATGTGGCTAAAACAAAGCAGGTAACTTTCTGCTCAAAACAGGATCTGACAACTGAACCAGTTTCACTGGATGGCCAACTTGTTGAAACTGTAGAAAAATTTAAATATCTGGGTACAAGCAGCCTTGGTGTCAGTCCTCAGATCCTGGAGCTTGTGTACACCACTCATGTTGAGAGTGTTCTCACCTATCATCTTTATGTTTGGTTTAGTCACCTAAGCTCAAAATGCAAGCATAGACTAAATAGGATTGTGTCAATGGCGAGCAAAATAGTGGTCCTTTGTCCCCAGTGCTATTAGCATCCTTAACTTAAAGTGACTAAATCACTGATAATGATATGAACTGCTCTACCGCACTTTTATAGCACTGTATTTTATTTTATTTATTCATCTTTTAAAAATGTATCTATAGGAATTTTTATCTTGTGTTTTGGCTTTGTTCATATTTTAGCTCTGTTATGTGTTATGTTATGCTACGTCCTGTATGTTGGTGAGCCAAAGACAATTTTCCACCCTGGTGGAAATTATTCTGGTCTATTCTATTCTATCTGTAGCAACATTTTGCAGACAGCCTGTTACTCAAGCTGCCCTGCCCTTAAATATGCATAACTGTAAGCCTTAGTAAAATGTAAATGGGCGAGTTACATAAAAAATCTTTAAGGTGATTCTAAAATCCTCATTTCTTTTTGAATTCTTCTAGGTAAAAAAATCTCAATAACAAACAGTGACATAAACCTTATATAAAAATACAAATTTGATACAGAAAAAAATGATAACTTTGGTAGTTAATGTTTCAAAATGTTTAATTTCATATTGCATTTCATTTTATCCCCTTCATCTTTACTTTTATTGCTTATTCATTTTGAGGAAAACAGAGACAAGGTGCATTATGTAAATGCAAATGCACACACATTACCATAATTAACTTGTTAAAAACAGCATTTAAAAAGTCTTTATGGCCTTCATTTGAGTATAAAATGGACCCCAAGAGAAAGCTTTACATTCATATTCAGTGTATTAATCTATCAGATTATTATTTAATTAACAAAGGTCTAAAACCTTAAACTCACATTGCCCAGCTGAATAAAGTAGCTCTCTGTCAGGAGGGGATTTCCTTTTGACCGACCAGCAGATTGTTGGTTTCCCACATGAGATATCAGCATTTGACTGTGTTTGTCTGTGCAGAGATTCCCAGAGACCAACACTCACACACATACAAAGGGGGTCGGGAACTGCAAATATAGATCAGTCGTAAATAGAATAGATATTCCATGTGCAGGCTGGATTACAGAGGACATTTTGTGTATGTGAGTCTGTGTGTTTGTGCGTCCCCTGGGCATGAGTGTCTGTTCCCACGACCTGCCCTCCATCCGTTCTTCCTTCTCTCAGTCCTTTCTTCCCTCTGTCCGTCCATTCATTGGCCAGTGTAATCAAACAGAGGCTGCTTTGGCAAGAGAGTGAAAGGGAGAGTCAGACCGACATTATGAAACTCAGTGTCCATCTGTCTCACTATCGTCACAGGGCTGATCAGTCAGGCATCTGCAGCAGTGGAAAGAAAATAAGTACATTTTCTCAAGTGCTATACTTGAGTGTAGCGTTCAGCTTTTATACACTGCTTCATTCTGAAACCACTCTACCACATTTCTGGTGGAAATATTGTACTTTTTACTCCACTTTATGTATCTAACAGCCGTAGTTTCCAGTTACCAGTCTGTAATGCATGGACATGTATCATTTGTACATTATTATATGTATGTAGCAGATATGTTGAAACTTTACATTTCTTTATCTTTCAACAGCTCTAAGGTTAATGTGTGGTTATGTTTAGGTACAAAAAACACTTGGTTATGGTTAGAAAGAGAGCATGTTTTGGCTTAAAATACACAGTTTTGGTGGCACAATCCCGACTAAAAAGCAACTTGTTTTGTTGTTTGTTGGTCTCAAACAGTGGTCTGCAATTTGGCAGCCATCTTGCCTTGGTGTCACGCCATCCATCATCCCTGCAGCTCATATACATGTGATCAAAACTCTGTTACTTTGGAAATGTTGATATGATACCTATGAAAACTACAAATGTAACATATCTGTGGTTTGCAGAAATGCGCAATGCCAACATTTTCTTTTGGCGACTGGGCTGCATGTTTTGGTGTCTCTGATTTGTTAGCACTTCCAGCAAAGAGTGATTTCCCCTCTCAACTTCCCAGAGGGTTTCATTTCAATGACAGCATGAGGCCCAAAGAGGGAAAAGTATCCAATATTTCACAAAACAAGCAATAATGAGAAAAAACTAAAAAACTGTCTGCAACATTTATTCATTGAGGATATGTTTTCAGCCATTCATCAGCACAGGTATACACCAATCCTTAGTTTTCCTCTGAATATACCTTGACCAACAAAAACATTAAAACCATTGACAGGTAAAGTGAATAATATTGATCATCTCGTTACAATGCAATGTTCTGCTGGGAAACCTTGGGTCCTGGCATTCATGTGGATGCCACTTAAATGTATCACCCGCCCAAACACTGTTGCAGACCAAGTACACCCTCCTATGCCAACGGTACTCCCTGACGGCAGTGGACAATGTGCCATGCCACACCACGAAAACAGCTCAGGAATGGCCCTAGGAACATGACAAAGAGGTCAAGGCATCAATCTGGCCTCCAAAGTCCGGAGGTCATGGTGAAGTAAGCAGGTGGCAAAGAGTGATGATAGCAGTAGAATTAAGTATCTAGATAAGCTCAGGGCTACTGTTCAACCTCATGAAAAGGCAGGTTTCTTGTTTCCTTCCTTCCTTCTACAGAGTGGTCTGGCCTACTAGAAGCTATGGTTACCAGCTAATACAAGCCAAGCTAAAATTAATGTTACTAAGCCAGCATGTTCCCAACTACGGTTCGGAGCCAGTAAGCTGCCACTGAGAGAGCTAACACGGAGCAGTTTTTGTGGTGCGGAATGGCACATTGCCCTGCTAATGAAGCTTGGGATTCGTTGCCATGAGCGGGTGTACTTGGTCTGCAAGAGTGTTTAGGTGGAGCATGTGAAGTGGCATCCACACAAATGCCAGGACTCAAGGTTTCCCAGCAGAACATTGCACCAGTGTTATTCACTTTACCTGTCAGTGGTTTTAATGCAGTGGCTGATCAGTGTACAGTATATTAATGTACCATCTGCATCACAAAACACCGTATATTGTTCAAAAATAGACAATTCATCTGTCAAATGTCATCAATAGAATCATTAATCAGCTGTCTCCCTGTCTTTACTATGTCTCAAGTGACACATGCAGACAAAAAGCTTTATTCTATTACAGGATGGTGGGTGGGGATTTTGTGCTATGGCACTGAACAAATGAATACAGGCTGGGTTGAGTCATCAGATTCACCTCCTGATTATAGCCTGCAGTGAGATTGACATGAGGCCTGCACATTGTGAAGTTCGTATTCAGTGTCAAATACAATTACATGGCATGGGCTGTACCATAATTAGAATCTTAAAATGCTGCTCAGTAGCTTACATCCTGATGGATTATTGAGCCTGAATTATCTGTTTTGTGAAGCGTTGCCATGCCTTTTTATACCCGTCTGACATTTAAAAATCATCCTTTAATGTGAAATATTGGGACAAACTTTGTGTTTTGTGGATACAGACATAAAAAAGACAGGAACTGCTTTTCAAAATAAGGTCAAGATCCTTCTAAAGACTGAGTAGATAATGGAAAAAAATGTCTCTCTCTTTTTATCTTTTATATCAAGCTGCCTGTGGAGAGCTTTTAAGAAAACAGCTCAATTTAAGAACCGACGTGTATTTTTGCGCGAGCAGCTCTGTCCAAAAGCCTCAGCAGGAGCTTTAGAGCCAAGCTGACTCAGTGGCATCAAAGCCTGGTCCAGAGCTATTTAGTTAAGAGCTGATGTTGTTGACTGTGTTTGACATTTGACTCCCAAATGAGTTCCATTTCATTGTTGTGTTACCTAAGAAAATGGACCCATGTCTCCAGAAAATGACTTTGTGTGCTTGAGGGGCCAGGACCAATTTGTTGCTGGCCATGGAGAATGATGTCGAAACAAACTTCACTGTCCCGAGGGCAAACAGAAGAAAAACATAATTGAATTCTAAAAATCATTTCATTGTCCTCTAGATAAAAAAGGTTCAGTCTTTGTGCGGCGACCTTCCTGAACCCGTCTACTTCATGAGATTTGAGTCTGTATTTACACAGCATCCAGAGATCTGAAAATCAGCTTCCTTGCGGTTTCTTTCTGTTTAGGAGAGCCATGAAAAGATCAGAGCTTGACTCATAAAAGAGCTGAAAAACCAGATTTTTACTGTGTGCGTGTGTAAACACAGCCTTGGCCAAAGAAAAGAACAGGTCTGAAGCAGTCCAGATGTGTAGGGACGATGGGCGAATCAGATGTAGGTACAACATCTCCAATCTCTGGTTCCTCTTGCAGAAATTAGAGTCTATGCAAGGCTTGAGCCTGCTATGGATCATTGTCCCTCCTCCAACCTTCTCACTCTCTCGCACACACACACACACACACACTCACACACTCACACACACTCACACACACACACACACACACACACACACACACACAGAGTCATACTTTCTCTTTATTTCCTCCTGCTCCTGTCTGACATGCAGGGGTTTTGGCCACCTTTTCTTTGACTCTGTGATCCTTATGAAGGAATACTTCACCCACGAAATGAACATTTGTATTTCAATTAGTCTGCTGTTACCCTGAATTCGGGAAGAAATCTTTGTTTTTCCTCACATGCGTGCGCCATGAATGAAAATGCAAAAACCAGAAAAAAATCTTGATGAATTGGGGTAAAATGGGGACCACATTTAACAACAGTAAAACTATACCAAAACATCTGTTCACAAACTCTCACACAGCGTGCAGTATAATCCCAGTCTTATCCGATTAGCCCTGTTTCCTAGAAATTCCGCTTTTATTCAGCTAATTTAAAACAGAAAATACGTTTTTGAGTTCAATGTAATGCCAAGCAAATCACATTTTCCGTCAACAAAATAAGGAAAGGTTGCTCATAAACGTATCTGGCAAGTTGCAAAAATGTGAAACTAAATGTATCAGCAAAATTTCATTCATTCATTTTCCGTAACTGCTTATCCTGTTGGGGGTCACAGGGGGCTGGAGCCTATCCCAGCTGACATTGGGCGAGAGGCAGGGTACACCCTGGACAGATCGCCAGACTATTGCAGGGCTGACACATAGAGACAGACAACCATTCACACCTACGGACAATTTAGAGTCACCAATTAAGCTACCCTGCGTGTCTTTGGACTGTGGGAGGAAGCTGGAGTACCTGGAGAAAACCCACGCTGACACGGTGAGAACGTGCGTATTCCACACAAAAGGGCTCCCCCACCCTGGGTTCGAAACAGGAATCCTCTTACTGTGAGGCAACAATGCTAACCACTGCACCACAGTGCTTTCCATTATGCTTTTATTACTTTTTTGTTAACATTTACCTGAAATCCCAATTTTACTCTGTCCTTACCCAAAGTGCATTTGTTGCCTAAACCCAGGACAGGAGTCTTTGCTCTTGCATTCATCTAAAAAATGTAACCGAAACCAAAGTCTTTCCCTTAACTCAGCCAAAGTGCTTTTGTCACCTAAACCTAAGAAAAGAGTCTGAATGCAACCGGAAGTCCTGGTGCATCCACCATCCTCTCCAACCTTCCATGTCTGTCCATGTTTTACCTCAAAGAAACTACTCTGAACATAATACATGCAGCGGTTACATTTCTGCAAAGCAATTTACTACCATGCAAATGTAATTTCTAGAAGACAGGGTTTCTCGCATGTTTGCACGGTGAACGAAGAATCCAAAAACAGAGAAAATTCTTCATTAACTGGAACAAAATGGGAGCCGTGCTTAACAACAGCAACTCACACAGCTTGTGGAGTATAATCCAAGTCTCATTTATCCAGTTGAATGCTCAGTGCTTCCAGACCACATGCATTTTTTGCTAAAACCTTACAATTTAAAACACTTCCACATATGAGTAGCATGCCTGAGCAAGCTCGTGCGCTTGAACTCTGCTCAATGCACTTGCCAGGACACTTTACGTGTACATAGAAGTGTTTTAAATAGTAAGGTTTTTGCAAAAATGCATGTTTGGGGAGTACTGAGCATTCGACTGGATTTCACTGCACGAGTTTGTAAGCAGATGTTTGATACAGTTTTGCTGTTGTTAAACATGGCTCCCATTGTGCTCCAGTTAATCAAGAATTTTCTGTGTTTTTGGATTCTTCGTTCACCGTGCAAACTTGTGAGAAAGACAAAGTTTTCTTTATGGGTTAAATAATGTAACACAGGGTGAGTTATGGATGTACAAATGACCGTTCTGTGGGTGAAGTACTCCTTTAAAATGTTGTGAGCTCTCCCAGGCTCTCCTCTCCTTACACACACACACACACACACACACACTTCATCAACATCATCATCTTTGTCTTCATCATCTCCATCATCATCATCATCTGGATACCAGCCGCTGGTTCTCCACTGTTGCCTGTACAGTCTCCCTCCCTCTTTATTTCTCTCTGGGGCACACACACACACACACACACACACACACACACACACACACACACACACATCTGGAAACAGTCAAAGCGTCTACATGCACGGGGAGGGGGGGCTACCCCTCTCTCTCTCTCTGACTCTCTCTCGGTATCACTGCAGAGCTGAGCTGCAGGGGCAGCAGAGGCAGAGAGAAGAGAGAGCTCTAACTCCCGATCAGTGAGACACAGGCAGACAGACAGACAGGCAGGCAGGCAAGCAGACAGACAGGCACACAGACTGACTGACAGACACACCGCCGGACCATCATGGACTGGATCAGGACAGAGAAACCCGTCTCCGGATGAGACAGGACGGCCTGGCTTCTGTTTTTTGGGGGGACTCTGCTATAGATACGTGGAATAACCGACAACCTATTGGGAGATTTAACCCCGTGCTACCCGTGATGGAATATTTACACTCTTCTCATTTTCTAATTTTTCTCCTCTTCTCTTCCTCCTCCTTCTCTTCCTCCACCACCACCTCCACCTCCTCTTCTTCATCCTCTCACATTTTGACACGCTGCTGAAGATGCGCACGAATGCGTCTTTTGCGCACTTCCATTGCGACCGTCACTGACAGCGCCCGTGCTTTGTAACCTTTTGAAACCTTATTTTTCTTTCAAGACAACAAGGGAGAGGAGAGAAAGAAACAGGAGAGAAGGAGAGCGAGGTGTGAATTGAATTGAACGCGGTGCTGGTCTCATGTTTCTCGCCTAGGGCCCGGATGTACCGAGAGATGCACCGGTGCGTTTTCCCAACCGGTTCCGCCGAAAGCTCCCTCTTTTTTCTCGCCTTCACCTCCATCATGGGGATTAGGTAATATTCACTCCATCCGAAGAAACCCTCCCCATAAACAAAAAATAACGGAATACCCAAGACTGTCCGTGCCAGACAGTTCTTTCTTCTTTTTTCCCCTCTTTTAATTTCTTTATTTTTGGGGGGCTTTTTTTCCTCGTTATTTTCCCTCCGCCTCTCCAGCTTTTTTCCCCTCTCCCTGTCTCTTCCATTCACCTATAGGGATAACGCCGGACTACATTTATGGTAAATGAAAGCAAAAACATGTACATCCCGGAGGACACCCTTGAGAACCATCAAGGTATGTGGTGTCTTTTTTATTTATAACTGGCAAACATCTTGTAACTGTGCATGAGAGAGGGAAGGGAGTGAGGGAACGAGGGAGGGAGGGAGGGAGTAAAAGAGGTATGATGATCTCGAAATGGGGATGGGATGGGGAACGAGGAGGAGGAGGTGGAGAGAAGGGAGGGAGGTGGAGGGGAAAAAAAGGAAAAGGGGTGTTAGCTCTCCTCGTTTTCAACAGATGGACAGATGCAGTTCCTCCACTTTCCCTCTGTGTGCAGTTTTGTTTATTTGGTCTGCTATGTGCAGTTTGTGCACAGAGTGAACTTGTGCCATAATCACGCAACAGGGCTGCAGGTAGCAGATATGGATGAGGCCTTTTTTGCTTGCTTGGTTTAGTCCACACTTGTAGGTTTGACAGGCCTGTCCATGGGTGAACTGTGGCATAATAGGTGGGCTGTGGTCATATCTAGCCTACAGGCAGTTGTACTCGGGGAGTTATTGCTTTAGACAGCAGAAAATGACAGCAAAAGCGTGTGTGGACAAATTATCTGGCAGATCCTGCCTCCAAAGGGCTTTTTAATTTTTATTTATTTATTTATTGTGGAAAACTGCACATATAGCTCTGGCCATATGTCAGAAATGAACACACAGTGGTCGCTAAGGAGCAGGAGATTGAGCAGCGCCCACCGATACGCGCGCTCGATCACCATCGATCCTCCCATCTCCTATAATCAATAGTCGCATTTGTCACGTTTTAATCCAAGTTTTCGTGTCTGCAGGGCTCCTTAATAGCAGCGCGCGCGCGAGAGGAATCGCATAGAGATGACAGGTGGCAGTAGGAGGGCCTGCAGGACTTATTTGTCTGCTGAGAATTGGGTTGATGATGTGCTATTTCGGGGGGGACGGCAGCGGAGGACAGTGGGCTGTTTCGCCCGAGACACGACTGAAGTTTAACGTGACGACTTTTTTAAAGTGCTGGCCAAAAAGCAAAACATTTAAAAATAAAGAAAGAGTAAGCCGACATCCAGGGCTGTGGTTTGTTTGACGGTGAGGAAAGGGTCTGTTTGCATTGCGCAGTATTACGCGTCGCTCCTTCCACCCACGTTGCAGAGAGCAAAAAAGCCCAGCAACGCTTTTGCTTGATGGCCGGCCGGAGCTTGTAATTCAGCAAAGAGGGCTATTTATCCGATCACCATTATCATCCTCACTGCCATCATCATCATCATCGTCGTCGTCTTCGTCCACCACTTCCATCACAACCACATACCTCTGCCTTGGCGACAGGTTCCATAGCAACAGGGGATGAGGAGAGGGGTGGCGATGGTGTATGTGTGTGTGTAGCCTATGTATGTAAGTGTGTGTGCATCTGTGTCGCAGCGAGGCACACATTCACCAACAGTTTGCTCCAAGTAATCATAGGTTGGATGTTACCTGCAGAAGCGTAGTTTGATGATAAACAGAATGGCATCATCATGAAGGGCAGGTGTGTGTGTGTGTGTGTGTGTACAGTCTGTAAGACAGATCACAGTTACCTTGATTGCCATGATGTCATCTTTATCTGTTATTATCAGAAAGAGCCTTTCAGTCCAAGTTGTCCACAGGAGTAATGGAGATTATCATCATCGCCGTCATCACATAGAGTAGAAGAACTTGAGGAATCAAGTACATCTTTATGTTTGATGTTGCTTTTCATGGGAAAACATAACATTCTTTTTAAGATTAGGTGGCCCTGCAGCTCCGCATGAGATGACCAGAGTCATTCTGAAGTTATTACCACTGACTTGTAGGTGACTGGTCCTTAATCTCATCCAAAAGTCTAATAAATGAAATCAGATGTCACAGCAGAAGGTGTTTCAGCTTCAGTGTGAGTTTACAGTGTGAGACTACAGTGCACAACATCCTGCATTACAGGTTTATAGATGCACAGTTTGTCAGAGGTACAAACTTGACTCGTGGCTTTACTGTTCAAGTCAAAGCAAAACAGTACAGTAGATTTCTCCAGATCAGTTGGCAAGGAAAATATATTTATAAAGCACATTTCCAGGGGTGGACTAAGAGACGATAGGCTCCTGGGCACAGATACGCAAAAGGCCCCACCACCTTTCCTACATGGCAGCAAGATGAACAGACTTTGTGGTGGTTCCACCTCCTTTTTGTGGTGTTTTGCGTTTCTTTGCGTGTCTTTGTTGTCATAATGCATCATTCTGTGTCTCTTTGAGGTGACTTTGCTCATCTTTGTAGTCCCTTTTATGTCTCTTTGAGGTAATTTTTTGGTCATCATGTGTCTCTTTGTGTTTGTCCCTTTCTGTAGTTATTTTGTGTCTCGTTGCAGTTCCTTTGCGGCTCTTCGTGGTCATTTTGTATTTCTTAGTGGTCATTTTGAGTCTCTTCCTGGTCAGTACGTGGTAATTTGGATGACATTTTGCAGGCAAAAGCTAGTAGGGCAGCCTCTGACACTTGGTTCCTAGGCTGGTGCCCAGTAGGCCTGTTCAGTAATCCAACCATGCACATTTCATACCCAAAGGGAACCCAAAGTGTTTTACAGATTACACAGGTAACAGCACAAGAAACAAATGATAAAAACAATAAAACAGTTAAATCAGTTTGAGTTAAGGAATATTCATTAAAAACAATGGTAAACAGGAAGGTCTTTAGATTGGATTTGAAAGCAATCAGCATGGTCTCAAGTCTTAGCTCTTCTGGCAGTTTATTCCACATATGAGCAGCATAGAAGCTAAAAGCATCGCCACGCTTAGTTTTGACTCTGGGAGCAACCAGTAACCCCAAACCAGGGTCGTACCTGGTCAAGAGATCTGACAAGTATCTTGGACCTAAACCATCCAGTTATTTATGGACCAGCAGAAGAATTTTGAAGCTGATTCAGTGAGAAACATATATATAGCAGAACTGGATATATCTGATAGTCGTTTTCAAGCTAGTAGAAAGTCCTAAAGTGGCTTCTTAACTCCCTGCTTGTTCTTGTACTCTGGGCCCAGTCATAGTAAAATTTGTAGCTAATTTATTAGAGGCTGAAGTCGACCTGGGTGGTGGTTTCAGCACCACGGACAGTTCATTCTTCATTTGTCTATTGACAGCTACATGACAGCTATTGAAGAGTTCCAGAGACGGACTTTGGCACTGACATATCACCATTGGTATCCTGCTTTGCTCCAGTAATTGTTTTCATATGTTGCAGCTCAGGTGTTCAGCTGATCTCTGCAGACATACATTTCTTAGGCTAAAGTGACGTATATTATTCTTTTTTTTAATTCATTAAAGGGAGTGGTGAGATGAAGGGAGGTGGATATCATCGCAGGCACTTAATGAGTTTCCTGCAGATGAAAGATGACGGCATGCTAATGTAGCGCACTTATTAGAGAGACCATCCTTTGACCAAAACTTTCAACAGTTCACAGTGTTTGCCAAGACGATGAAGCCCTACCAACTCCTTAGATGCTGCTCTCTAGCCAACCGTGACCTCTGTCCTCTCCGTTGATGGAGGCAAAAGAAAAGACAAATTTCTCCCAGAGGGATTCAGGGACAGAAAGTCCTGCCCACACAGAAAAAAACTGAGCTGTACTAAGCTTATATTCTGATATATAATGTTACAGTTCCTGATAGCTGACACCAGCTTTGTGGTTGATATTAGATTTTCTTTCCATTATCAGCTCCATCTTTACATCCACTCTGTCATTCAAACAGAGTGGATGTTACACATGATTGCACTCAATGCTCATGTTCGCTGAATGAACCAATTATACTGCATCTACATACTTATTACAAATGAATAGTTGCGCCTGCATCTTTCAAAAGCACACACATGATGAGCAGAAACACAACCCGAACCACGACTGGATACAGTGCATGAGCACCTGATGTGGCTTTGAAACAAATGCACACCTGTGGCTTCTCATGTTGTCGCATGTTGAGCAGAGAAATGATTTGGAACACACAACCATACACACGCGCACACACACATTCACACTGCAGCAGCAGTTTACAGCAGTGTAATCAGCGAGTTGATTTTCCCTGTGGGCATTGTGCCAGAAGCATGATACCTCCGCTAGGGATATTAATTGGTTTCCGATGGTTACCCCGGGGTTTTGGCCACGTGCCAAATCACCTCACGCTAATGACTCGACTTGATGTGCTCAATGATTCTATTGAAGTCACCTCAAAAGACGTGTCGCAACAACCACCCATCACTTTATATGTAGCCTCTCACATTGAGCTGTTGCCAGGTTATGTGTCTGCAGAGGCTTTTTAGCACTATGCTAACACAAGCAACTTTTCAAGAGCGCATGAAAAAGTCCTCCATTCATTAGCTGGACTTTAAAGGTCCAGTGCAAAGGATTTAGGAGGATATATTAGCAGAAATTGAATATAATACGTTTATTTTATTTAATTTGTTACCTTAGAATGAGTCGTTCATATGTACATAGGGAGTGGGTCCTCGTCTATGGAGTCCGCCATGTTTCTATGGTACCCCAGAACAGACAAACCAAACACTGGCTCTAGATAGGGCCATTCGTGTTTTTGCATCTGCCACCATAGTTAGCAGCCCCTCTGCGACGAGCAAAACAGCATTGAAAAAACACAGATTTTTAACATGAAAGTGCTTTATTCCGTGTTTTAACTGGTTTAAATCACCAGGTTCGTTTGTTTTGGAGAGGAAGAGGCCCCTGCAGATAATTCAGCTCCTGCTAAATACCTCCTGAGCATTTAGATCTTAATTTATCAGAGAAAAAAGGTGAGCACACATTAGCAGGGGGGTTAGTGGCCCATCTGCGTTGAGCTGAACAGTGTCAGGGAAACATCGATTTGTAATGTGAAACTACTTTATTCAGTGTTTTTACCAGTTTTAATCACCTGGTTTGTTTGTTTTGGAGAGGAAGAGACCTCCGCGGATAATTCTTCTCCCAATAAAAAAACCTGAACATACAATGAACACCAAAGGAAGCTCACACTTGGCACATGGGAGGAGTTTCAGCTGGTTGAAATCTGCAGTCCTCACTGCTAGTTGCCACTAAATCCTACACACTGCTCCTTTAAGGTAGACTTAGTTTTGTTAGACACAGTCAAAGCGGACTTAACGTATTTTTTGTGAAATCAGATCAGCTGCATGTGGCAAAGTTCTTGCCTTCTGCAAATAAAAACAACAAGTATTTATGTCAAATGTGTTTTAATTAGAATCCGCAGGGGCAGAGAAACAGCTAAGAGACTTAAGCCATCGATCAGTGCGCTTGACATAGATGGAAATCTGGGCAATTAAGCACCAATCTACCGTTAGTCAAACCAGTTGTTAACTTAATTCCTCTCAAGGTGGAAGAGGTAGGAATGGAGCTTTGGATAGCTTTTGTCGGACTGTGTGGTGTAATACGGCTACGGCTCCTAAATCAGACATTTCTGTATAATCATGTAGCTTAGGTTTCTGTATGTTGCATTGATGAGCTGTTTCTTACCTTAACTGACTAATTTACTGTCTATCTTGTCTTTTAATGTTTGTTTACATGATGTAATATGATGCCAGTTTTAGCTCAGAGACAATAACAGTGAGATAACTTAAAGGGACAGTTCACCCCAAAACTGCCCCTTTAAATTGGACATATTAGACAGTGAACATGCACAAATAAAGAGCCCACTATTAGCTTGTTTGTATCTGTGAGTAACAGAGAAACATCAAGACGCAGTGTGTCTTTTCAGTGACTGTTCTCTGCCATGGTTTACAGAGAATGTTATTACCTTTAATTATTCAGCGCTGAGGCAGAAAAGCTAAAGTAATAAGGCAAAACTGTTGCAGGTGTGTTTTAACTTTTGTGCTCTTTCTCGACTTCACCATCTCTCGAATTCGTTCAACTGCAGTCTTCTGCTGCTGGCCACTGCTTTACCAGAGGAATTGGGGTTAAGGAGATCCCGACTTTCAACCAGCTTTGTATCAAAACAGTGTGGGTAGTATGTGTGAATGAACTGTGGTAAACCTTCCTCCATCTTACCAGCACCCAAATCTCCCTGCTCATCTCTTAACTTTTCGCTGTCTCTTGGGCTGTTGGCTGTTGCTCAAACTACAGATTGCACTTCCTCATTTTGCCCAGGAGAAAATCGGAAGTCTGATCAAACTGTAAAACTAGGCAGTGCTGATCGAATATGAACCAAGCTTCTGTTACTGTGTTGCCTATTTGTTGTCTTCAGAAACATACTTTACCTTACCACTGAACTGCAATTTGAGATCAATTGTTATCAGCCTGTTGCCATATTGTTTCCTGCATCAAAACGGACAAGCTAGCATTACATCACCCACCAGCGGGAGTGTTTATAGTGTTGTTGTTTTTTACCTCTTAAGCAAAAGCAAATACCGCAGCCTTTCTACTGCATAGGCAGCCAAGTTTATGAAAAGACCATCTTTCTAGCAGTGATACTTCTTTAAGTCGTTGTTTATTTTCGTAGATTTTTAAGTGACACGGTTATTCAGTTTGACTTTACTTCTGTTTGCTAAGAAAAGAGTACAAACCACGTACAAAAAGCTAATTTTATTTGAGTACCTAGCACAGCCTTTTTTTGGTACATGGTCCCATCTCATTTCCCTCCATCTCCTGTTAGTAGCAACACTTTTTTCATATAGTTTAAAGGTTAAAGGTCATGGTACTCTGAACTTTAAGTACAATCAATACTTTTATATTAACAATTGATCAGATGACAATCGTCGTGACAAACTCACAAAAAATTGTCAGTCTCATTGTTCTCTGCAAGGTCATATTCGGCAGCAGTGGGCAACTCTTTCCAACAAAAAACCTCTACAACCCCCTTCTTGTGAAATACCATATAGTTTAACTTCTTCTGAAATATAGAAGTGATTCAAAAGAGCAGTCTGAGAAGTGGCAATCACTCGCTTGAACTACTCACAGCTCGTACACCCTGTGATGAGGAGTCCGAAGTAGACATTGCTTTGTTTTAAGGCATCACAAAGGAAAAAAAGGCTGTGAAGCATTGCCGTACACTGTCAGCGCTTCAGGCTCTATACTGCACACCAAATGTATAGGGTCAGAATACAGTGTGTGTGTGTTTAAAGATGTGTTAGTCACAGTGAGGTTGTAGCAGCTGTAGCAGAGGGTGTAATGAGCGATTAAAGGCCAATCAGCATTGAAGAAGTTTATACCAGCGCCCTCGGAGTGTGTCATGGCTTTAACTTAAGGATGTGACTCAACAACAGCTGCTCTTTAACGTAAAACACCATCTGAGAGACAAAATAAGACACATGGAGGGAGAGACAGAGGGGAGGGGAGGTGCTAATCGAAGGAGGAATAAGAGAGCCGAATGACAGGTTGCATTAGAGGAGATGAAAGCGAAGGGAGATGGAGAAAAAAGTGTGGCATGGAGACGGAGAGGGACAGGCTGGCGGGGAAACAGAGGGACAGAAAAGAGCAAATGGAGGTAACCAACGGGGAGGAAAGAGGGAACCATGAGAGAGAGGAATAAAGGGATGAAATGAGCGAGAAACAGAGTCGGAGGGAGGGCCAGAGGGATAGAGGGAGAAGTGAGGGAGCACAGGAGGAGGAGGAGAAGGAGGGAGGATTATCCGTGACTCTGTCTTGCTTAAGCCTCTGGTTGCGTATTGGAAATCTATCCAGAGGCTGTCCTCTGCTCTTAGTGCTATCGGGCCTCAGTCTTCATTTCTGGTGGGACAATACGCCAACACCGGTGTGTGTGTGTGTGTGTGTGTGTGAGAGAGAGAGAGAGAGAGAGAGAGAGAGAGAGAGAGAGAGAGAGAGAGAGTACCATTGCAATTGGCTGCTTGCCCATATGCATTGTGCCTGCTTGGCTGCCTCCGTCTGTGTGTGTGTGTGTTAGAGAGGTAGGACACATAAGCACATGTCCAAACGGAGCGGAGATTGGACACACACACTCTCCTCGTCTATTGATCTGGCTGAAGCCACCAGTGGAAATAATGACTCCAGACCTGTAGCATCCTCTTTTATACTCCATCTCTTCCTTTGCTTTATACCTCATACTCCCCCCTATTCTGTCTGTCTTTGTTAACCTTAAGCAACCCTTAAATCATATGTAGCTGTGTAAGTATAAAATGAATATTTAGTGCTAAAGGGACTAAAAATCCTCTGATCACTGCAAAGAAAGAGTGTTGAGGGTAAACTCATCAAATTCATTTTGCAGGATTTTTCCACAAGGAGGCAAGGGCATAATTTCGACCAATTTTTACAGTCGATGTTTGATTTACTCGCTAAAAATCTCTCTCAGCAGTGTCGCCTTACTGTCCAGAAGCCATTATCTAATAAGTTTTCAGTCAGTAAAAATTTTGATACTGTAGTTCGTCTTCAGTTACCATCATGAGCTCACAGAAATGAGCTTCAAACACAGGAGTGAGTGGACTTTTTTTCCCTGGGTTTCACCTCCCAGGCTACTAGGGCTACTACTTATCAGGAATAAATCATTTAATCTTTATTTTGGCTTTAAATATACTCTGCAGGATGTTTCTGAAAAAACACTGTATAGACGCATACAGAAGTAATCCCTCTTAGTTATCACTTATGACCTACTAGAAGTGTGTGTCTTCTTATTTTATGGGTGTGTACACCCACAGTGCTCAACTGAGGTCAGGGCTTTATAAAAAGGTAGCGACCAGGCGCCAGACCATAAGCAACAGGTATCCAAGAGACGCAGTGTCGAACAAATGCAAATATAGCCAGGCTAAAATTGAACCTCAATCAATAAGGCAGTTAAAGTGAGAACTCTTTTTAGTGAAGCTGCAAATGCATTATCTGTGTGACAACTGGCGAAGCAGGTGAGAGTGGACTCAAACACACGACTCTGGAGACAGTTCACGTAAAATAACACAATTTTTACTGGTCAAAAGGTAGGTTCGGTATGCAGGAGGACTATCAGTGGAGGTAAATAAATCCAATAGGGATAAAGACTAGACACAAAAGGAGCTAAGACGAAGTGGCACTGAGAGAAAACAAGACACACACTAGATACTCTGGTGAGGGGAAGGATAACGAGACACAGGTGAGGCTAATCAGGGCGGGGCGACAATCAGACACAGGTGAAGTCATCACAAGGAAGGGAAAACACAGGGACAGGAAGTGACGTAACATTGGCATGGCACGCAAGTGAGTTTGGGACATTGTAAAATGGTTGCAGTAGTAGTAGTAGAAGCAAGCATCCATGAGGAAGCTTTGAGAATCGTGGACAGAGTACTGAAAAAAAAAATACATAGCAAGGGTTGGTATTCACTTAAGTCTCGCTGGCGATACCGTTTTCAAAACATTTTAGAAATGGTTAGTGCCATAATGTGTAATACAGTAGTGTATATGGCATTGCATTTGTCTTTTGTTAAAGCACCATTATGCAGTGTCACTGTTGGACCAAGTTGCCAGAAGAAAATGTTGGCAAACTTTTCTGTTAACCATGATAGGATACATCTGTCCATTATATACATACAGTATTAATGTTCCTAAAGTGATGAAGTATATGAGCTGACTGTCATCCGAAGGTGTATGGCTTGGTGGATGGTGTGGCACCTTGGTGAGACGCCTACCAAACTGCAGATCACTGCAGACCTCTGTTTGAGCCCAACAGACAACAAAACTGGTTGTTTTTTAGTGAGTCATTTCTATGTTTACAGCTGCTTTTTACCCACCAAACTTGTGTGTGTTTTTTTGGCGATCTGTCACTGGTTTTCCACCACGGACAGTGCCACGAAAAGCAGTTGTGTTTTCCGGAGACATTGCTATGTTTCCAGATGTGATTGTGCCACCAAAACCATTTTTTAGCGCCAAAAATGATGTTTTCCTGACCATAACCAAGTTGTTTTTGTGCCTGAACCTAACCACATGTCAACCACGGTGCTTTTAAATGTAAAGAAACATAAAGGTTGAATGAATCTGCCCACTTAGTAGCCCTATTTTTGAAAACTGTGCCCTCTTGGATACCCCCCTAGTCGATAAAACATGACAAAGTGCCCTCTATGATGGGTCACTGTGCAAGAAAATGCTATGTAGTGTGTCCTTCCATTGGAGAAATCGAGATGCAGTGCACTAATGGATGCCCTTACATATAGGCTGCCCTACATGCTAGAAAACTACGTGGGGGTGCCCTTTTTATTTTGTCACTCCTGCCCTCAGACTGCCCGAGTCCACCACTGTGCAGCATTATGTATCTAGTATATGACTAGTATATATACAGGGTTATGTATAGTACATATATAGACATATTTTCTTTTTATTCTGATTTCATCCTGTCATCCCACTTGTGTAAAGAAATCTACCTCTTTCACGGATGCTAAATATTTAAGTCTAACATGTCGTTTACATGTTTCACATGAACCTCGTGACCTCCCTAGGGAGCGCTCCATGTGTGCTCAGAGGCTGTCCACAGTGTGCTTCCTATTCTTCTACATTATATGATGCAACTGTTTCTGTGCACAGTAACAAAAAACACCTCAACAACAGTGTATCTGTGCGTGTGTATGTTCCCCAAGTTACAGCAGAAGCAGAGAGATGAAGACAGACGAGAGTAGAAAGCAGTCTATATTATTCATGCCCAGCCATGCATTTCCTCCCCTCTGTCTCTATCTTGTCTGTCCTCTCTTCCCTCCGTTCCCTCGCTGTCTCGCTAAGTGTCTTTACTCGTCTTTCCCTGTAGATAATTTGCTTTGTTTTCTCCCTCTTTCCCCCGTTCTCTCCATCACTCAGCCAGCCATTCAACGTTAGTTCATTTCAGGGTTTATCGTTCAGTGAGACCACATCTCCTTTCCTCTATGAATTAATCAGTCCATCTGGCTGCCTTTACTGTAGCAGTCTGTAGCATTCGGAGTAGACCAAACCACAGGAAAGCATGATACAAAACACCATTTATTGTCCCAGTGGGGAATTCAGACTGTAAGCTAAACACACAGAACATAGCAGAACACAAAGTGGACAACCCACAACTCCATTACTTACAGGAACAACTTGTCTATAGTGTTCTATATTCAGAGAGAAAAGTGTGTAGGCAATATCAGTGTGTGTTATAATGGGTACATCAAGGTTTATAGACTTATATAAATCCACTGTATCTTGTTTTTTTCATGTGAGATGCTCAACATCCACGTGAGCTTGATACTGTAAAATGGTTACCATGGTTTCTTCGTGGCCCTCTGTTCAAGTTTTTGTGCGTCTTTTGTTACCAAACTAGGTTAGGGTCACATCATTACTTGTGTAAGTAGTGATGGTTTTGTTTTGAGGTTTTGAGGCTGAGGTGCAATTTGAATGAAATGTTGTCATTGTGGTGTATTCAGCACCAGTGCTTCCAGTACAAAAGCTGCTGTTCAAATCTACCTTTAGGAAAATGGAAAAGAAGAAGAAAGCATAATCACTTTTCTTTGGCAGGGACTTTTTGACCTTTTTTCATGTTAGACACAACATAGAAAAACTGAAAAGACATTAAAAACAACAAAAGGGGTGTGCAGTTGTGTTACTGGAGCATTTTCATAATTTACTCTACTAAATAAGTGGAGTAGGTTATGAATATTATGTATATGATGAGGGAATATATCGTCTATAGGTTGATTTTCCTGCACTGAGCACCACCCAGGTCTAATGGGAGCTAGCTAGTGGTGCCGCTTATTTGGCTATTACCACTAGTTACACCGTCCTGACCTAACAGTGTTGCCGTGGAAACATTGTGCCCATCCCCAGTTCGTCCCGCAGGTCACCCCGGTGATTAAGTGACTTCATTTTGAGCTGCGAACCTCCTTTAGCATTTTAACTATGTTATCAGTGTTAGCTTTGGTAGCACCTGTAGTAGTGTCACTATGGCTAGCAGTGCTAACATAGTTAACAATGCAAAAGGGTTTTGCGGCTCAAAATAAAGCCGTTTGCTGACCGGGGCCACATTCTCACTCACATTCTGCCACATTCTCTCTCTGACCGTGTCACATATCAACATTTGGTCATGGATTTGCCACGTCCAGATATGACGTGCTAGGTACCCGTTGGTTGTTGACATTCTGGGACACTGTGTCAAAATCTACCTGTTACAACGCATTGTCTGTTTTCAAAATACACTTTCATTTTCACAGGAAATGTACCATTTGCATATAGTGTCTTTCAAAATAAATGCACTATGTCAGTACAATACCGCAAATTATGTTTTGCCAACACACACACACGTGGTTGGGTTGAGGAAAAAAGAACAGGGTTGTGCTTTACAGTCTTACGGGAAATAAATGCTGGCCTCCCGGGTGAAAGTTGGTGGTTGTTAGACCCATCTACCCCCCTCTTACCCATCCCACTCAGACTTTTGCCACCTTAACTTTCGTTTTTGTCTCACCACGAATCCCCCTGATGTGGCCAGGTAACAACAACCGGCTGCGTAATCATGCAGACTTGAAAGGACTGCTTTTTTTTGTCAGTAGCCCCTTTTACACTGCTACATTTTCCGCGAATGTTGGGCCGTTTTGCCGGCAAGCTGCAAGCGTTTAGACACACAGAACCGGATTGGCGAGTTGATCCGAGGTGCCCAATTTTCCGCCTCGTAGGGTAGTCATATTGGCGGAACCCTTTTAGTTTAAACAGACCGAGGCGGCCTTCCGCAACGGGAGGGGCTGTTGATGACTTGTGGGAGGAGCTGTTGATGACGCCGCACGTGCGACCCACTGGTGGTGGATAAACAGGAAACAGCTGATAGCAGGAATTAGCGAGCAGCTAGTAACAAGAGGGAAACACAAACCTGAGGGACACTGTAAAGATGAGCAACTGAGTAGACAACGAATTGCCCGCCCTCCTTGCCCTCGCAAACAAAGAGGCCATTAACCGTCAGATGATGGGGATGGTGAAGGATTCCCTTCACGTCACTGTTTAGTCACACGCTGAGCTACACGTTTTGTTACTTGCTCACGCCCCCCATTGCCCCGAAAAAGGCACATTCTATATAAACAAAAGTAGGTAGGAGGCATTTTGCTGCACTCCCCAATTTTGTATTTATACTGCCAATGCTGAAAAAAGACTGATTGGGCTTTCCTGCAAATTTGCAGAATTCCTATCTAAAAAGGGCTAGTGTCTGACACAGGAGGTCATTGACCACGCACCGGATTTCGACAACTTTGGAGTGAGACTGGGTTGTTTCTGCAGCAACGCCGTCCATCAGCAGTAATTGCAGGATGAGTGGTGCCACTAGCCAGTTACCATCTGTGTGGCCAGTGGTGGTGCCTCCACTTGCAGTACTGCAGCAAAAAAAATCCCAAAAGCATTTTCCTCATAGGCCTCCATTGTAAAAGAGAAATCTGTGAAAATGTTGACAGGAACACCTCCAACTGCAAACAAGATCATTTATCACTCTATTATGAATTTTTGATTCATGGAGATTTTATTTGTAAAACTCTGTGATGTCATCACAATGTAAAGTCTATGGGCTGGGGCAAACTCGCAGATCTACTGCTTATATTCAATGGGCAACATTCCCCCTATGTGTATGCACCAAGCAAGCAATTCCATTAAACTGAACAGGCACCATCTTGGTGTCTGGTATTGAGTTATTATTAACTTACATTAGCTGACCAGTGAGACTGGAGGGTGGGCAGTGTACACTGTCGGCTGTCTGTCAGCAAAGCAAACACAAAATTTAAAAAAAAAAGGAATGACATTTACATCACAAATCATTATAATTCCACCAGCTCTAGATGCATAGCACTTAAGGCTCACTGAGTCGTTGGAGCGGTGGACTAAAAGGAAAGGCCTCTTAATTTTTACGTAATTTTACGTTGTTCTTTTTCCTTAGAAGTAGAAACAGTTAGCTACCGGCTTATGGATGTCAGGCTATCGAAAGCAAAATTAACCAAAACTGACATCCCTAATATTACATCTATTCATTATAATAGTTTAATAATGAGGTGCATACTGTATCAATAACCACAATCTAGGTGGGTGATCACCTTTGGGGCAATGATAACAGACTTAAGATCATATCCCACTTTTCTTAGCCTGTCCTGTACAGTAGCCTGTGGTCTTGTTGTGTGAGTTAGAGTGTGTGTGTGGACATGTGTGTATGCATTAAAAAGAGTAAGAGACAGGGAGAGGAAGAGAAACAATGCATCATACCTGTGTTTCACTGTAAGAGAGATGGGTATGTATGTTGTAGCTGCACAGAAAGTTCCGCATCTGAATACTTGCCTCACATCAGTTATGTAACAGTGAGTCTTAATAGCAGTGAATCTCAATTAGCTGAGTCTGAATAATAACACCGGAAGGACAGAGGGGGCAAACATGCAACAGAGATGATGGAGATGTTTAAAAGCTGCAGCGTCATACTGCGATTCCATGTGCGTCTGAGACACCTCGTTTTAGTATTGACGCCACTCAACAAGCTTGACACATGTCGATTTGTCAAGGGCTGTCATTCATTCATCACTCAGGTGTTCCCTCTCCAAAGAAGCACTTTGACTCTGTTGAAACCTGCAGCGTGCTTGACACCCAAAAGTATCAACGCCCAACAGATTTTTAAAGCGTTTGTCAAACAAGGACTTGACACTGTACAGGTGTTTTTTTTTTTCTCAGTTTGGTGTCATTAATTACAAATCATGAACTTTACATTAATGTTGAGCAAATTCAAATGCATGCTGTAAAGTGTCTGTGCCTTAAATGTATTTTTCCTTCCTTCCAGATGGCCACTGGCCTCTGATCTTTTTTGTCCAATACAAAATTAAATTAGATGTCCACTGAAATTGCTATGGATTTGTATTTTATTGCACTGAAGATCAATTTTGTTGTTGTGTTTTTTTGTAGAAGTGGATGTTTATTGCATTATATTGCAGTTGTAAGTGCAGATCAACTTGCTTGGCACTGCTTTAACCTTGTAACAATAACTTCAACACAAATAAACGCAGACTTAATGTTGACTGATGGATTACATAACTCAAGTGAGTTTTAAGAGTCCACAAATTGATTTTCTTCCCACCTCACTTTTTTCAATGTATACTCATACATCAGTTCATATGATATCTTATGAAAATGCACACTTGTATAATATCTAACGAAAAAGCGCCCCCAAAATGACGTTAAATACTTAATGTAAATTTATGTAGGTTAGGTTTAGGAAAGAAACATGCTGATGATGCACCTTAACATGACTCAAAGTTCACTTCACATATTTAAAACACTAGTCCCCTGGGAGAGTCGTGTGATCCATCCACAACCCCAACCTGCTTCCTGAGGTGGACTACTTCCGTCTTTACTCCCCTCAGTGCATTAGTTATGTGATCACAGCCTTCACAAATACATGGGTTGTGCACAAATTACTGCCTCATGATTACCTAGGATATAGGCTATATGGATTGTGGCAGCACTTTCCATGGGTATACATATGAACCAAGCTGCAACCTCCGAGGCTGAAAAATTAGGCCAAAAACTGCAGTTCACTGAATGGCCACTTGAGGCTGGCTCCAAAACAGAGTCACTCCCCACAGACCTCCATGTTAAAATGCCCAACTTTACAGCAGAAATAAACATGTTTACAGCCTGGTACAAAAAACAGTTTTAGTCTCTTTAGCTAATTTTCCCTTTCATAACTGTATGGGGGCTGAATTTTTTTTATATATATATATATATATAAAAAAACTCAGCCATTTACATTTTATTAAGGGCTGCTTGAGTGACCGAAGTGTGTGAGTCAGATCCACCCCTCGCTTCTCCACAGCTCCACCCTCTCGTCCAAATATGGTCACTTCTGGCTCAAAAAAAACAAGATGGCGATGGCCAATATGCCAAACTCAAGGCTTTACAGTGTCAGTCTTCAAACCAATGTGTGACGTCACAGTAGCTACATCCATTATTTATGTAGTCCATGACATGAACAGCCTGCTTTTTTTCCAGCTGAGCCTCGCCCACTTCAAACCAGTGAGAAAAAGTACAGACAAAACCAGCCAGAAATCTCTCATGTGAAATAACCAAACCTGCTTCAATTTTGGCAGAAAATCCAGTGTTCATGTACAGTTGGACCCGATTCCTCTTATTAAGAAGATGGTTGAGGAAATAGGTCTTCAGGGCCTTAAATGTACTATAAAGTGTACATGATTTCTAGCAAATGGGCTAAAAGACGTCCCATCTCTTCCAATTTATTTTTCATGAGGCTAATTTCAGAGTGTGACGAGGTAGAGGGAAGGAGAAAGGGAGGAGGAAGAGTAAAATGGATTCAGACGAGAGAAAGGAAGAGAGGGAACAAAGGTAGTCAGCCTCAGGCTCTCTGCAGGAACACTACCGACTTCTTCACGACTAGGGAGACGTGTGTGTGTCTGTGCGTGCATTTGTGTTTCTGTAGTCAACACTGACCTGTGTCTTTAAGAGGAAATGAGTCCTAACAACTACGCTCTTACCTGTCGAGCGACTAATTGAAAGCAGAAGATTAGAGTTGTTGCTCCAAGTGTGTCGTCTTCCTAATTGAGGAGCCATAAATGATTCCATTTCATGAACAGCAGAAGTGCTTTACAGTACCATGAGTGCATATATTTTTAGCCTGGGTGTCCCAGCAGGGGATGAGGGATTTTGTAAAATTGAAGATATGGAATAAGGTCTTTTATTCCCAACAAGCTTCTCCTGATTCAAATGGTTTGAAAGTTCTGGTATCTCTTCATAGCAGCTTCCCTTTGTAGATGTAAAAATGTTTTGCTTTCTCTGTGGAAAGGAACGTCATACAAATCTCCCTGAAGAAACAGTGTAATAAGTGTTCCCTTGCTTACTAGTAAGTGTACATATCTCGCAGAGCCTTGTTTGTGCCTATTTTGGCGCTTTTGTCTCACAGGAAGTGAGGTTTTGAAGCACAAAGGATGTACAGTCATGTGTTTCTATCTGGCTCTCAGTTACAGCAGTCTTGTTAGTCGAGCCTCTGGTGGGCTTGTCATGGATGGATAGCTGCACTACAGAGAAGCTGGTCTGTCACCATGGGCCTATATACACACACGCATTCACAGACACCCTCTGCTGTGAGCGTCACCCTGCTGGGTGACAGCACCCAGGCAAGATAGATTAAAATAAGAGTGGAGTGATGTGCCTCTGTGTGTTTGTTTGTGTGTGTGTGTGTGTGTGTTTTTCTGCCTCTGGGTGTGTGTGTGTGGATGTGCATTTGTTTGGGCACTTTCTTCTGTGTGCGTGTCTAGGGCCGATAGCTGTCAAATCACCTCTTGCAGCTAAGAATCATGGGTAACAAAAGCCTGTTGTGTAGCCTGGGGCACCAGGCACTTTCTGTTACTTTTTTTTATTATAGACCCAAAAAGGAAAAGGTTAAGTAACACCTCTGCATAAGAGAAGGAAGGGCAGCTGGCTTAAAGATGACATCTTTTAAGGACAACACTGTCGCCAGACAAGTGCATCAATAAAACCTTGGATAATGTTCAGGTTTTTCATACAGTGCCAATGTTTGTTAAGTTTTTGCTTTATGCTAAATCTCTGCTTGACAAATGACATCTCACTGTGGAGCCATGGACCAGTATACCAGTGGGAAAACATATCATTTTAATATGTTTTTGGGAATGATTCACGGAGTTGGCAAAAGTGACATCATAAGAACAAATTTCTTTCAGCTCTAAGGACAGGACTGAGAAAAATGTGGCAATGCAGAAAGACTACCTGTGACTACTGTGTGCAAGGGCCCTGGATTAGCCAAATTATTTTTAATTATTTAAATTAAGCTCAGAGAAAAAACTTACTTGGATAGATCTGGGCCACATCTACCCAATCAGATGGCCTCATGAACCTGGCCACGTGATGTCAGGTTCCTAAGGTCAATTTTGTTTTCAAATATTACATCACTGCTATTGGATAGCATAGTGTCAAAATATTAGAAATAAAATATGATAGCACAACAGCTGAAAGAACCCTGTAACCGAATCCTTAATCCTTAAATTCACAGGATATTTCAAGGCTACCATATCTTCATCTAGTCAACAGCTAAAAGATATAGATCCACAGCAGGAGGGCTGCCAGCTAAGGGCTAACATTGGAGTGGCTGAAACACCTGCACAGGGATCCTTAGCTGTAGCCACAGCTAGCTCTCACCATGGCAAAGATACCAGCCAGGCTCATCGTCACCATTTCTCAACACCTAATCCAGAAAAGGATTCTACGAGAAAAGAGCTGATGCTTCAACCATCCGAAACACCAGTATGTTGTACCAACACCTCTGGACTTAGGCATCGGCGGTGTAATATTCCCACCAAACTTTTGTCACTGAACGACTTTTTTTCCTGGTAAAGCATGATGAGTAAGGGGCCCACATAGCGTAGCCTTGGGGCCCGCAACCATCTTAATCTGCCACTGCTTGGAATACATTGTTAATGCAGACAGATCTTGAAGTAAAGCACACATCATGCATGTCATACTCACATACACTCTTTATGTGTCTGAGAATTAATTAATGCTTTTATATCAGATCAGATTATGGTGCATAATGATGTGCGAATACACATTTGATTTGTGTGCTGTTTAATTTGTATTCATTTTGATGTTTATTATTGATTTATTTCATTATTTTCACCATTTCTTTAATATAGAAATCATTTGATTTATTGACCAAAATGTGACAATATTTGTATAAGAATTAAATAAAATACTGCTTACAAAATAAAACCCAATTTAAAAAATCTCTGCATGGAATTTACAGCATGGAAAGGTTGGAGAAAGTGTATGGAAAATCAAACACAAAATTAATTTAATTGCATATCTGTCCCAAGATGCAAACTCTAGTCGCCTGCATGACAGTCTAACACACTATACGTCCATCCAATCTTGACTTCTATGGTCTTTCTTTGCACCTGCTACATATAGGGTACCTGCATTGCCACTGAGTATAAGCACTGGATGAAAGTCATGAAGTGTGGGATAAGTGATGCTGGGCTGCTTTAGAAATGCTGCAGGTATGTTGTGTTTTGATTAGTCTGGATCTGTAATAGACATTTCCATTTATAGTATGGCTCTGCTTCCATGTAAGACATTGAAGAGGAAGTAATCATGCCCTGGGCGGCCTCCATAATGCATTTGTTAGATGTTGCATTATTCGGTTCATCTTCGAGGTCGCTTTACCTCATGACACGCCACAGAATGTACAGCGCTTGGAGATAATGTAGAAATTTCCAAACTCTATGTCCAGGGCTTTCTGTTAAAGTCTCAAACCCAATCTGAGATAACCCTGATGACATCACCAAGGGTATATAAGTCTCTCCAGAGTGATTGTACACTTGGTTTCACAGACTGAGTACCGCTCCTCATTACAAGTAATCCAATTTTAATGTGAAAAATTGGCGAAGTGTCCCTTTAACGCTCTGTAGCTGCTGACATATGGTTCTCTAATAAGGACGACATAAAGAAATGTCACAGGGGGACGTGACCTGTCATTACCTTGATTAAAATATGTTGGTTACAGTGCTGTATAGCATCCATGGCAACAAGCACCAGCTGAGTAGGTTGCTTTGAAAAGGCAAACAGTGAGTTTCTGATCATTTTTGTTTCTGACCTTTTTATCTGTTTAGCCTTGGTCTGTGTCTTTGTTTCTGTTTGGTCTGCTCTGTCTGCATTTCTGCTCTGTTCTTTTCATCAGTCGTTACCATAGTGACCAGGGCTGGACTCGAGGGGATGAAGCTAAGGTTAGAAGGCGAGTCGTCAAAAAATCTGGCTACAGTCCTGTCTTTTCCCCAATTCTTTTCACCCTGCGATGGCTCTGTTGTCGTTCTTATCTATCTTTACCCTCTCTTTTGCACCCTCATTTCTCTGTCTCTGTCTTCCTCGAAATTGGTGTACTTTCTGTTTCCCTTCGTTTCGTCTCGCCTCCCTTCATCCCTCTATACTTGTTAAGACAAGGGTAAGGTGTTCCGGTATGAAATGACCTAACTATATAGGCCATGAGAGTGTCCTTGACTGTCTATGTGTGTAAAAGAGTGTGTGTCCTGCTATCCCATCTATCTAGGCCAGTCTTGATGTGTGCGCTCCACGGACCACTTCCCCACAGACCACATTGTATGTGTGTGTATGTGTGTGTGTGTGTGCGTGTGCGTGTGTGAGGGAGAGAAAGAGTTAGTTAGTGTGTATGTCTGTATAGAGCAGTCCACTTCCCAAAAGACCAGACTCACTTTCTCACTCTGGAGTCATAATGGCTAAAACAGGCTTGTTACAGGACTCCTTTTACAGTGTGTGTGTGTGTGTGTGTGTGTGTGTGTGTGTGTGTGTGTGTGTGTGTGTGTGTGTTTCCATCTCCAGAGCTGCGTCTATAACCAGCTCCAGAAAGAGGAGGGGGTTTGAAATGGCTGGTTTAACTATTTAGGGTAGCTTTTGTGGCGCTATAGATTGCAGTGTCTGTCTGTCGGCTCTCTTTTATCCAGACTGATAATATCTCAACAACGATTTGATGGCATGCCAAGAAATGTGGCACAGACATTCATGGTACCCAGAGGATGAATCTTTTTCACTTTAGTGATCCTCTGACTTTTCCTGTAGAGCCACCACGTGTTTGAGATTTGTGGTTTTGACTGAAACATCTTGACAACTATCAGGTGGATTGCTATGATGTTTACTACAGATATTCCAAATCTCAAGAGGATCTATTGTACTGACTTTGGTGATCTTGTGACTTTGTCTGCAGCACCATCATCAGGTCAGGTCATCATATTTAGTATTTACCCAAGATGACATTTCCATTGCCTTTAAAGGAACAGTTCACCCCAAAATCCAAAATACATATTTTTCCTCTTACATGTTGTGCTATTTACCCATCTAGATTGTTTTGATGTGAGTTGCAGAGTGTTGGAGATGTCTGCCTTCTCTCCAATATAATGTAACTATATGTCACTCGGCTTGTGGTGCTCAAAGTACCAAAAAATACATTCAAAAACTGAATACCAAATCAAGACCCGGTAACTCGAGATAATCCACACACCGTACTATGAGCAGTTTCATGTAGGAGCTATTTTCTTTCTACCAAAAGTGCCAACCACATCACCGCGCAGACGGAAGCTCGTAAACATTAATCATGTCCTCTTTAGCTGAGCTTTAAGGTTAGCTAGCTCAGTGGTGCTAGGCATTGGCAGATAATGAGACAATGGGCCCCTGAGCCCATACATGCAGAAGGACCCACCACCTCTCCTATTGTATATAAGAGCAAGATGCTGAAACTTCATAGCTGTTGAGCCTCTTTTTGTTGTTGTTTTGCATCTCTTTGCCATCATCATATATTTCTTTGTATCTCTGAGTAGTTATTTTGAGTCTCTTTGCAGCTGTTTTGCATGCACTTGTGGATGTTTTGTTTCTCTTAGTTGGTCATTTTGTGTATCTTTCTGGTCAGTTTTTTCAAGGGAGTTTTTGCAGGTGAAGGCCAGTGAAGCTCTTGACACTTTGGGCCCCTGGGTCTGTGCCCAGGAGGCCCGTCAGTAATCCATCCATGATGCTAGATAAACAAGCAGTCAGTGCATGCTTCCCTCTGCGTTGGGTGTCATTTGGTTGGCAACAGTTAACATGCAACACTCTAACCTGAGATGATGACTTGGTAAATATTACCATACTTGTCAATGCTAGAATGTTAGTATGCTAATTTTAGCATTTAGCTCAAATCTCCACTGTGTCTAAACACACTGAGTTGCAAGCATGGCTGTAAACCCTTAGTCTTGCTCTGTGTGTGTGTGTCTGTGTGTGTACAAGACATTTCCGAATTGAGGTTTTGATTCTCGTATGTTCTCATAAGGTTGTTGCACATTTACTATTCATGTATTTCGTGTCACGTACACCTAAGAAAGTTTTCCATCCTCTCAATCACACACATGCACACAGAGAACGCAAAACGTCTTCACGTCCGCCTTCCCACTAGCACAAAATTGATTCTGCATGTGTGCATCTGCGGTTTATACCAAAGTCACCCAGTATGGAAATGAGTGAGTGAACACACTCTCCATTTCATCCGACTGAAGGGAGATAGTGGGCGTGGTGGGCGTTTAGATGCAACTATTTGTCTTTCTCTCATTCTTCCTCTGCGTTCCTCTCCTCTCCTCCTGTCCTTTTTTTCCCATCTCCACTCTCCACCCTTTACCCCACCTCATCTCCTCTTCACATCTGTGATTTGTATTCCAGATCAATATGTCTGAAAGAAAAAGAGAGGGAGAGGGAGAGGGAGAGGGAGAGAGGAGATGATAGTTTTTTTTGGGGATTGGCTTGGCGCCTGTAGTGATGTCATCAGAGCAGGAGGCGCGACATCGTCTGTTGTCATGTCAACGGAAAGAGATTGAACATGCTCATGAAGACAGAGACAGATAAAAGGAGGGGATGGAGGGATGGAGAGGAGAGATGAGGAGAATATGTGTGAGATGTTGGATTTTAAATATTAATGTTTTCATTTTACACGTGCAACACCTTAATGTGGCCGTGTTAAGTACACACATCAGCCTGTTTAATGCTGCTGTGTTTAATGTTTCCAAATGCCGTTCCCTCTGGCGTTTTCAGCAGTGGACAGTGTAAAATGTCATAGTTGTTCTCTAGCGTGCATGCGTCTGGGTTGCAGTGTGATAAAGTTGATGATTAATGACATTACCTCAACGTGGCAGACGGGTAACCATGGCGATACCACATTAAACAAACACTATGTTCCAACGGGGACAGAGAGAGAGAGAGAGAGAGAGAGAGAGAGAGGAGGAAGGAGCGAGGACAACGAGGAAGATGTTTTTCTGGGAGATTCATTGTGATTGTTGTAATGTTGTTCTCTAACGGCGGAGGCCAGAATACAGCTCAGACCTTTAAAGGGTCACTCAGATATAATGAATTGCCACCATGTCAGGAAAGAATGACATAACTGCTTTTCTATTTGTTACTGGAACTGTTTCATGGTCACTCATGTATTGAGTGATTCAATATCCTTCTGAAAGCGGTTATAAAACCCGTATACGATTTGAAACATTTTCCTCTGACCCTCTGTCTATTCCTTATCCTTCTGATCACCTTTTCTCCTTACTCTCTCCGTCTAGTTAGCAGCAACCTTTTCTTTTTTCTTCCCTTTTCCTCCCGTTTCTCGCTTCCGTCCCTCCTCTCTCCTCCTCCAACTGCTATGAACTCTCCCGTTTCCGTCCCCCTAGTCTTCGCTAATGAAGCAGAGATCTGCTTGAGGCCATTCTCCTCTCTATCAATATTCTATGCCAATTACCAGGGCTGGGTTATTAACACTGACACAGGGAACCATGTCGCACCGCTCAGCCCTCTTGTTACCTTGCACACATAAATGTACAACAAGCGCACGGGCATACAGTGTCTCTCGTACACACACGCTGACAGATATTTGTGTGTGGGCTATGAGTGATGCCAATAGGTTATGCGTTTCATTTCTACTCAGTGATTAGATGATGCATCTGTAAAATGGTGCTTGATATCTTCCACTGGTAAGACTCTAGAGGGGTTGCTATGATGTGCAAGACAAGGGTTGTGTGCCTGGTGAGCTATTCTTCCAGGGTGTGGACAACCATTGTTTGTGCAGCGCTATTACAATGCACTGGTGATTAACGGCACCACTGGCTGTGGGTTCTACTCAGTGTTACATTTTGTGTGCATTATCAAAAACACAGTTTATCAAAGTGTATGAAACGTTCCCTTCAGTCTCTCATCTTTCATTACAGCATTTAAAAAGAGACCCCAAACTGAAACCCCATTATTGCTTGTTGTCAGTCACTGTGGAGACGTTAAAAGAGGACCTATTATGCTCATTTTCGAGGACATGTTTACATGCTTTAATGTTCAAAAACATTTAATTTTCTTCATACTGTCTGTGCTGAAACATCTATATTCACCCTCGGTCTAAGAAGGCTCCATTTTAGTACCCATCTCTTTAAGCTCCCCTCCCGAATAAAGCTCAGTCTGCCCTTACTGGTCAGCGTTTCTTGGTCTTCTGCGCTCTCCCCATCTCTGCATTGTCATTGCAGCCAGGGGAATGACTTTAATGGAGTACAGCAGCACTTTGTTCTGTGAAAAATCATCAATAAAAGCCTCTAAAGCAAAGTCTTAAAACCCTGGTGTGTTCCAGCAGAATTATGATCCAAAATAAGGGAGAAATTAAAAACATTGGCACTTAAGATTTCATGTTTACCTGACGATAGGATGTAGCAATATGTAGCAGTGTACCTGGGAATGACTGTAACGGAATATAGCAGCACTTCCTACTGTGAAAAAAAAATCACTAATAAAAGCTTTAAAACAAAATATTCAAAACCAGGCATGTTCCAGCAGAATTATGGTCCAAATTCAGGGAGAAATTAAATACATCGGCAATTAAGATTTCATGTTTAACTGACATTAGCGTGTAGTAATATGTAGCAGGGTACCTGGGAATGAATGTAACAGAGTAGCGGCACATCCTGTGGTTGATTACCAAAAAAACAAGCTCAGCCACAATCTTTATAAGTGGACATGTTCCAGCGGGAATGTGATTCAAAATTGGGGAAAAATTAATAACATTAGCTACCAAGTTTACAGGTTACCCTGACGTTAGCGTTTAGCGATATGTAGCAGTGTACCTGGGAATCACTGTAATGGAGAATAGCGGCACTTTCTAGTATTAATATTTACCAGTAAAGATAATCTCAACCAAAATCTTTACATTCGGACATGTTCCAGCAGTAATGTGATTCAAAATTGGGGAGAAATTCATAACATTAGCAACCAAGTTTACAGGTTACCCTGATGTTAGCATGTAGCAGAATTGTAGCAGTGTACCTGGGAATGACTGTAATGGAGTATAGCGGCACTTCCTAATGATAATAATTACCAATAAAAATAATCTAAATCAAAATCTTTACATCTGGACATGTTCCAGCAGGAATCTGATTCAAGATTGGGGAGAAATTTACAACAGTAGCAACCAAGATTACAGGTTACCCTGATGTTAGCATCTACCGACATGTAGCAGTGTATGTAGCCTAATGTTAGCACCTAGAGTTGCATGCCTGGAGCAAATAACCATATAAAAAAAATATGTCAAGAGCTGACATCAGCTTGTAGCCAAAGTAGAAAAAAACACATTGGAAACGAGTATCAGAACAGTCTGAAGCCTGAGGTTTGCTCACAGGGATTACTTATATGTTTACCCCATTATTTGAAACTTATGTGGCATTGTAACATTATATATATGACAGAAAATGAGGACAAGCAGGAGAGATCCCCTTTAGTGCCATACCTCTAAGTGGAAAGGGTACATTGTGTTAAATAAACCCTGTACTTCTGAAAATAGCTGCTATGCTAATGTTCCCCCAGAATAGCATCTGGCTTCTAGGTAGGACCACTGAGTGTCTTTCCAGCTTTCATAGCACTTCATCATAATCAACTTTCTCCTTATGCCGACAAAAGCCCAGCATAGCAGCAGTGTAATAAATGCTAATTTTCCCACATTTAACTTATGCTAATGCTAATTATTGCCAGTGCTAACAGCTCGACGTGACAGCAGGTTGCCAAGTGTTAATGATGCAGGAAGTTATGTCACAACACAGTAGGGCTGACTGGAGCACAGATGTTGCAGCACTTGGTAGACTGGTTCGTAAGGTGTTTTGCTAAGGTGGGCTGGGACCTGGGAATGAAAAAAAAATCAGTGGTCTTTGAAGCATCCTCACCATGGGATCTGAAATTGAGTGTGCCTAAATATGGTCGACTCTCACTGTAGGAGTCAGCCTCATTAAAACAAGCACATCATTTGTGATAAGCTGCAACGAGTGTTGTGCCTTGAGGACGACCAGGCCATGAAAGGAAGTCCTGCTCACTGCCGGTCAGCAAGCATGTAGCCTATTTACAGCAATATTTGCCAACAGCAGGCAGCCCACATACACAGTCATACAGAGGAGGAGAGCTCGGTTTAGATGAATATTAATTTTCATGATGATCAGTTCAGAATCTCTTAATATTTTAAAGACCTGTGAGTTTTGGAGGAAGCCAGCAACAACTTTTACTTTATCAGCCAAAATCAACTGAAAGTTTTTTTAATCAAGGTCTTTGTTTATTGTGTTTTTACATTATATCACAGGTCCAAACAGGCCCTAAGGAAGAAAAAAAATGAAAGAAAGAAAAACTCAACCAACCCCCAACCTCATACTTTACATACGTCCATATATCTGCAAAAGGAAAATACATGTAGATAAACTGAAATGATGGAGAGACTGGTTATATCATCATGCTGTCCGCTTCCATATCCTCAACAAAGGCTAAAAAAAGCTGCCAAATAGTTTGAAATTTCCAAGTAAACCCTCTGACAGTAAATCTAATCTTCTACTTTTAAAATAGTACATGACCACACGATCCAATGACTATAAATGTTGGGGAACAAAGTCTCTCCATTTAAACAATATCCATCTCCTGGCCAGAAGAGAACAGAAGGCCAGCATACTGATTTCTTACTGAGAGGGGCTTCTACTGAGGTCACACCTAACACTGCAATGAACGGAGATGGCTTAACTGATTTTCCAAATATTTTAGATAAGGTCTCGAAGATGGTTTGCCAACATGTGTAAAGTCTTGGACATGTCCAAAACATGTGCAGCAGAGTGGCTATGGATTCCCTGCATCAATCACAAGCAGGTGCTATGTCAGCTTTGCTCTTAGAACGTCTAAGTTTAAACCAATGGAGATGGTGTACATTTGTTTTAAGAGTGTGAAAGGGAGAGAGAGAGAGGGGTGATGACATGCAGCAAAGGGCCGTGGGTTAGAATCAACCCACCAGGTGAGCTAGTGGCTGCCCCATGGTGTACAATTTTGAAGTGAAAAAACGCCATGCCTGATGCTGCGTTCACCCTATGAGCAACACGGCACCAGACTACGGTTTATTTTCAATGGAAGCCAGTCACATGAAGCTACAAACTGATAACTGACACTTGTCGCTGCTGACAGTCGTGACACGCTACAAACAAAAGTTGAGCTGACCTCAACTTTTTTCCACTCCAGTAGGCGTCAACCAGTCATATGGTTTGTTTTAAGCTATGGTACTGTGTTATTTAAAGATTATTTTTTGGGCTTTTTTGCCTTTAATGACAGGACAGTTTCATGTGTGAAAGAGGGGACGACATGCAGCAAAGGGCCCCGGGTTGGAATCAAGCTTGTGCCTACTGCAGCAAGGACACCGCCTTTTGTACATGGGGTGCCTGCCTTACTTTGTGAGCTAATGGACACTCTGTAATGTGTTATTTAGCTCAGTTAGCTGACGCTATGCTAGCTTTCTGTGTGTTGTGGTGCATACAGACACTGATCATATGCACAGATATTTAATGTCCAAATACAAACTTTAGATGACGTTATGTCAAGGTGCTTTGTGGCAGGGAGCAGACACACACACAAGCCCGTGGTGACGAAAGTATGTTGACAAGCGCTTGAACAGCATTTCAACGGCAACTCTGCGATAATGTAGCCGGTCACACTGTTGATGTGTCGCTCGTAGTGTGAACACTGCATCAGG
The DNA here is from genome assembly GCF_006386435.1 of Epinephelus moara. Classification (NCBI taxonomy): domain Eukaryota; kingdom Metazoa; phylum Chordata; class Actinopteri; order Perciformes; family Serranidae; genus Epinephelus; species Epinephelus moara. Next base: position 19,418,906 of record NC_065528.1, read on the forward strand.
CGTATTGAAGAGGAGAATATTCTTTGTGTTATTTACTGCTAGGTTTCATCTGAAAGTTAAAAATTGAGCCCAACATAGACGTGGGAGGAGGTGATGAAAAAAGTTAGAGTTTGAGGCTACAAAGTTACAGAGCTGCAAGTACCTGTAAAAGTGGTATCTTGGGATACTACATTTTTTCACTAACTGTTTAAAAAAGTCGAAGTTGCCATCAATATAGAGATCAGGCCCTGAAACAACACCACTGACACGCAGTAAAATTTTGGAATCTTTTTGGAACACCACATGAACAGAAGGACTTACTCAAGCTGCCGGCCGGAGCTAATTTACTAGTGTTTCTGACATGTGGAGAGAGACAAGCACTTGAGGCCTTGACCCATGTTTTTAACACTGCCTTAAATTTTTCAAATGGCTCCAGATTTAGACTGAAGTTGTCTTAATTTGATAGATTCAAATTCCAGCATTCAACCAATCATGAAATGACATTCAACTATCAGCCATTTCTCTAATCTACCCAGTTAGCTGGAAATATTGCGCTGTTGCTTTAATAAAGCCTGCATTTTCCTGCTGCAATATATCTGTCATTATATGCTTTCACTGCAGAGTATAACTCAAAGCTACAGAGGAGGTATATATAGCTGTTACATTGTGATTTTTCTGCAGCAGTTGTTGTGACAAGCGAGCCCAGGGTTTGGGTGTTTGGCAGTTCAGACAGGCAACATCAGCCAGTCCCACAGTCTGAGCCAGCTTCTTGTTGACTGCCCAATCTGATAGGCCTGACTGATGAGAGGGCGTCCAACGAACACACAAACGCACATGCACGCAAATGCAAACACGCACACATGCATTTATATATACAATGCAGTCAAATAATCAGTCCTCACAGCGAAGGTAAATGAATATCAGCGTCCTAATCTCTTTCTTCCCCCCTCTCACACACACACGCACAAATACCAGAGAGGAAACAACATCTGCGGCATCTGGCCAATCAAAGCTTTGATCTGAGGTCACATCACAGCCATTCTGGAGAGACGTGACAGTCATCTGCCCTCACTCATGTGTTGTTTGTTCTCCAAAAATCAAGCTCAGGAGGAAAACGCAGAACAAAGTTAGCGCTCTGGAGCACACACACAGCTCATAGCACACACTGTACACACATGTTGGACCTCTTTTCACCTACACTCACGCTCTGTCTTCTTTACGTGTCTCTCCCTTTTTGGTCTCTTTTGCTTTCGCTCAGTTGCTGTCACTCACGGTGTCTTTGTGCTGCTCTGCTGTCTGTTTCTGTCTGTCTTTTGCCTCTGTGTTAAACTTAGTGTGTGTATATGTGTGTGTGTGACTGTACCTCTAAGTCAGGCATCTGGTGGCTATCAGAGTTAATCACCCAAGCTTCCTATAACTGCCTGTGACACACAAGCTCACGCAAACACACACAATGACACACAAAGCATTTATTAGAACATGACAGCGCATTAGACAGTGTTGGAAAGAAACACAGACAGCGCAGCAGTGGCCAAAGTGGCACGATGGAGAAATGGGGGGCAGCGAGAGGCCACGAGAAAAAGAGAGAGAACGGAGGGTAGGAAGAGGGAGAAAATTAAGGTGGAAAGGAGGGTAGGAAGGTGGCGGGATGTGTGAAATAGGCTATCGCACATTTGGGCATTCAAGAATAGAAGGACTTGATAATGACACCGCTGTACTGCTTAAATAGATGCGAACAGGAGGTGTGAAATGCCCGGACAGCGAAAGCAGCGTTCATTTAGTGCACTGGAGGCAGGTGAATGAGTCAGAGGAGAACACAACAGAGTCAGCAGTGATCAGCGTCTGATTAAAGGTCCAGTGTGTCAGATTTAGAGGGCAATATTGGCAGAATGGAATATGATGTGATTGGTTTGTTTTCTTAAGTGTGTAATCACCTAGATATAAAAATCATTGTGTTTTTGTTACTCTGGAATGAGGCATTTATATCTACATGGGGAGCTGGTTCTTGTTTACGATAATTGCCACATTGCACTGCCATGTTTCTACAGTAGCCCAGAGGGGACAAACCAAACACTGGCTCTGTATTTGGCCTTTCGCATTTTCGCATTTTAGCGTTTTCAATCCCACAATTCACAATTTTTGAATGTCCAACTGCTATATTCAGTGTTTTTACCAGTTTAAATCACCTAGTCCTCCTTTTTGGAGAGGAAGAGACCTCTGCGGAAAATTCGGTTTCCAGTAAAAACCTCCTGAACAATGAACACTGCAGGAATTCTCACCAGGAGAATTCGGCAGCTTGCGATCTGCAATCCTCACCTCTAGACGCCCTAAATCCTTCACACTGTTCCTTTCAGTGAAAATGTCAGACGTCACATTTTGGGGTTCAAAACTGTGGATAAAAATATCTACACGCAGAGGTCAGAGCCAAAGTCAGGTTTGCTCTAATGTCACCAGCTCTGTGATTTGGACAGAGACTTTTCATGGTCAGGGTAAGCAGTAATTCGCAGGGCTGAGTCAAGGCAGGGCTGTCCTGTCGGGGAGGACAGGTCAGGGCCTGGAAATGATAAATCCACTTATGAAAGTAAGACAGCCAGAGAGAGAGAGAGAGAGAGAGAGAGAGAGAGAGAGAGAGAGAGAGAGAGAAAGAGAGAGAGACAAGCAGTTCTGCTCTGTTCTTTTCCACTGACACTCTGCTGCCTTCTGTAGCCTCTGAGCCGAGCTACACCACAGTGATCATTACGAGGACAGATACTGTGCTGCGCTTTCCGGCGCCGTAGCTGACGGTGGACTGCAGGTGAAAGGTCAAACAAAGTCTGAATTGTTTTGGTTGCTATGCATTTAATTATTCTTTTCCAAATCTTTTTTTTTTCCATTTGAGCGGAAAAGTAATTTGTCCTACGTTTCCTCATCATCTGGCTCTTGTTTGTACTCATTTTGTGCTCACCATTGGCTGTCTCCAAACTTTCCATTACTTATTAGCAAAGCTGTAATGTGACTTAGTCCACGCTGCGAGCAGGGCTGAGCTGTGCCACGCTGCTCCACGCAGCAGAGGAGTTGTCAGCCCCAGTAAAGGACAGCTGTACTCCATCTAAACTGTTTACTGTCAAGCAGACAAGGTCAGGACACCTGGTACACTCCGAGTGTGCCTGTCCCTCGTTCCGACTCTGTCTGTCTCCCTTTATGACGCTCTCCTTTTATCTCTCTCTCCTCCCGAGCTTCACTCCTTTTCGCCGTCATGCTCTCCATTTCCGTCTCTCGTATTGAGGTTTACAGGGGGGAGGTTCACATGCTGCGCATTTCTTGGGCTACAGTAAGAGCTTCGTCATGTATTTTTTATTGCATGGCTTATATGATCTGTGTCTAGAGGGATCCGAGGCAGCATAGTTAAACATTTCAAGGAAATACACACATATAGTACATGCAGTAACTTTGCTCCAGATTTGAAGAGTTTGAATTTTTCAGATGAGCTGAAGCATTTCTTTGTGAGCTGGGAAAATTTGTCTGCTTCTTGAAGCTATAATATGCAACTTTCTATGTCTAAAAACGACGAGACCAGTGTTCCCAAATGTTTCCATCAATTTTCAAACCCAGAGAAATCGGTAATTTCTGTCGTTTGGACACCATCGCCTATCAGTGCTGTCATGTCCTCTTTGCGCAAGCTGTCATAAATGGACCTTTTTTCCAGGTTTAAGCCAAATTTTTACGATAAACTTCCTAAATTTCCGTTTTACGTTCATCGGACGATGTTAAGTTATCAGAGAAACAAGCTGAGCAAAGTCACCAGCTCAGCTCCAGGCCCTGCCACCCAGTGTTTTTACTGGTTTAAATCACCTGGCCAGTTTATTTTGGAGAGCAGGAGACCTCTGCAGATAATTCTGCTCTCAGTAAAGACCTCCTGAATGTCTGGCTCTTAAGTTGTCAAGAAAAAAAAGGTGAGCACACATTAGCAGGTGAAAGGCCAGCAACCCCTAAAGACTAGCCAAACAGCGACAGAGAAACAAACTACAACGTTTAGTTCTGTGTCTCAGTATGCAGCACAAAGTGACAGGGATTTGTGTGTAATCATTATCATGTTAATCCAACTGTTAATCACACATCCTCAGAGCGAAAGCTTTCCTCGGTCAGATGTTGCAGAAGTCATCTCCTCCTCTGTGTGTAGCAATGGTGCATCCCCCTGAATTGTTTCCATGGCAGCCAGATACCTGACATCACAGTGTATGGGTAGTGTTTAAAATGTGCTACTGTGGGAACAGCAAGCACAGTCAGGCACACTGACATCACCAGAGAGATTCTTTTGGAGCACAATATGGAAGAAGAACTGGTGCCACCACTTTCTGTCCAATGTCTACACAAACACACAGGGAGAAACACACACACACACACACACACACACTGCTTCCCCCAGTCTTGCTGCTGCCTCCTGGGATCAGTGAGCGCAGCTGTGCTCGCAGTGCAGTCGTAGTAAATCAGAATTTTCTCCTAATTGACCTGCCTGCTTAGATAAACGTAAAAATGAAAAAAAGCGGCCTCAGAGAGAAGGATGAGTGTGTATTTAAGTCGCAAACAACTAAAACAAAACATTAAATATTAAAGAGGATGGTTAATACTTTTAAAAATGTGTCTTACCTAATTAAGAAATGTAGTTTAAAAGAAATTTCAGAATGATTCATATATGAAGATGTTGATTTATTCCAATTCAGTTAAGTGGAGCTACTTTAATCTGATTAATTTTCAGTCCCTGGTCATAAATCATAAACAGCTTTTGAACCTGAAGCACTCCATCACAATAATACACACAGTATAACTACCCATTTGCACATATGAAAAATATTAAACTTGTGTGGTCTCAGTGTATTTGGAGGCCCAAAGGTGTAGATTCTGCAGGGTGATGCAGGGGATTGGTTCCCTCAGTATTAGGACATGTGCATTTATTCACCCATAAAACATGAAGGTAGCAGATGACTCTTATTTTGACTAAGCTAAAGACATTTCTGGCATAAATTAATGCAATAAAACACAACTTGGTGCATAATAATTCACCAGAATTCAGAAAATTAAGTGTTTCACGCATAAAATTTCCTGGGAAAGGACCCCCAAACCCTTCGTTTCATATGTGCCCCGCCCAGTAATGAAACAAAATCTAAGTCCCTGTGTACAAATATTGAGCAAAGTGAGTACAGTTACTTTCCTCCTGTGTTTGTATTTGCGTATTTCATTCCTATTTATAATGTGCTGTCAATCATTTTTTGTTTAATCACCACTTCCTCCAGCCTTTTGTCCATCGTATCAAAGACTACTGCTCAAGTTGTTATGTGATTCTCCTCTCTGAGCGTGCTCACTCGCCTGGCTTTGATTGGGCGGAGAGAGAAACACCATAGCAACAGCCAGCTGATGGATTAAAGCCCTAATTGGGAGGAGAAAGTCACTGTGATTACACACACACATGTGCGCGTGCAAAGACACACACTTAATTGAAAGGAAACGGAAGCCAGAAGACAACTTACTTTCTCTTTCTGTGCGACAGTGTTACCACTTATGTTACCCCACCAACAAACACACACACACACACATGCACACTCAACCGCACTGCCACTCACTTGGCTACACTGTAGGATTCAAACATGGCCGCGTCTCCCTTGCAGAGTTTTCCCCGTGCCCCTCCATCATCTGTGGTAATCAGCACCGTGTGGAGCCACTCCACATTCATTACTCCTTGATTAATCCATTAATTATGAGACAACTCGGTTCGATTGTTACTGAACAATAACAGTGTGTGTGTGTGTGTGTGTGTGTGCGTGAATGTGCTTAACAATGCGTGTGTGAGTATGAGCACAATGGCGTCTTGTATATGTGACTGCGTGCGTGACATAAAAGTTTACAATATGTGTGTATTGTACATATGGAAATGTTGGTGGCTGCTTACGTCACACTTCTGTGTGTGTGTGTGTGTGTGTGTGTGTGTGTGTGTGTGGTAGCGTGTGCTGAATACATTATTAAGCAAGAGTGGATGTAATTTGCAGTGGGCTAATAGAAAGTGGTCATGCAGGCAGACCTAGCTGTGCATTACAAATCACTCAGCTGGTCCGCTCGTTCCTCAAGGTGACATTCAGCTCTGTTTAGCTCACCTGATAAGGTGTGTGTGGGTGTGTGATGTCTGCTTTTATTTATGTTTTGAAGAATCAATACTCTATTGACTGGAGTTTGTGTGTAAGCTTACTTAAACAAAGCGGCCCAGTCGCCAGAAGAAAATGTTGTACTGACAAAATATGAATACACTACATTTGTACGTTTCATTTCTAACGTGATGTAATATATAAGCTGACTTAGTCATGTGGATGTGGAGGGGATGGTGGATGGTGTGTCACATAGGTGAGACACCTGCAGACTACTGTTTGAAACTAACAAACTACACCGGTTGTTTTTCGGTGACCCTTTGCTGCATTTCCTAGTGGCATTTTTGACCATGAACCTGGGTGTCTTCTACAGAACTTGGGTGTTTTTGGCGGGACATTGCGGCGTTTCCCAGCTGCATCGGAGGCACCTGAATCTGGATGTTTTTTGAGGACACATCATGGCACTTAGGACCAGAATTTGAGCCACCAAAACTGGGTGTTTTTAGTGGCACACTGCAGTGTTTCCCAGTGGTGTTTTGCTCCTGAACCTGGGTGGGTTTTTGGCAGCAAAATGCAATGTTTGCCAGCGGAGTTTGAGCCACCAAACCTGGGTGTTTTTAACGGATACATCACAGCCTTTCCCAGCAGTGTTTGTGGCAGCAATCATGGGTGTTTTTAGCGGCACATTGTGACGTTTCCCAGCTGCATCTGAGCCACTAAACACCAAACACATTGTGGCATATAATGGCAGCATCTGAGCCACCAAAACTGGGTGTTTTTAGTGGCACACTGAGTGTTTCCCAGTGGTGTTTTGGTCCTGAACCTGGGTGTTTTTGGCGGCACATCACAGCATTTCCCATCGGTGTTTGTGGCACCAATCCCTGGTGTTTTTAGCAGCACATTGCAGCGTTTCCGAGCTGCACTTGAGCCACTGAACCTGGGTGTTTTCCACAGAGACATTGCGGCCTTTCTCAACCATGTTTAAGCCACAAAACCTTGGAGTTTTTAGCAGCACATCGCTGCATTTGTAAGTGGCGTTTGAACCACCGAATCTGGGTGTTTATTCTCAAACCTGAGTGCTTTTTGCAGCACCTCAAGGTGATTTCCAGCAGCTATTAAGACACTGAACCTTTATGTTTTTTATTGACCCATCCCTGCTTGTCCGGCGGCTTCTGTGCCACCAAATGTTGGTGCTTTAACCAAAACATGATCTTGTTCTATTAATATTGACCAAGTGGTTTTTCTGGTTAAACCTAACCACACTTTTCACCACAGCGTTTTTGAGAAATGTCAAGTTTTAACATGTCTGCTATACAATAATGTACAAATGTAACATATTTGTGGATAGCAGAAATATACAATGCAAACATTTTCACTGGCAATTCGGTTGAAAAAAGAGAAAATATTAAAGCAACTTGCTCATAAAGTCTCCAAAAATAAAGACTCCTAGCGCCTGCATTTGAGAGGGCTGTTTGCTGAAGCTTAGTCGGACAGTTATTTAGCTTTTTGTCTTCTGAGGAATTGTTGAAATTACACATTTGTTCAAGTTAAAAGCCTTTAGAATTTTATTTAGAATTAGACACATTAAAAAATTCAGTTATTGTGGCGCTTATTAAGGTATTTCACCAGTATTCCAGCCTCGACTGGAGCTTATAATCCATTTTTTGGATACATGTCCATTTTTGATGGATGTTCATGTGCTTTTCATCTTTTTTGGGGGGATTTCTGCAAGTAATATTTGTTGGGTAAATGTTCCCATGTCCCCTTGAGAATATTCAGTCCTCCATATTCAGCCTTTTGACTGAGAGTGTCGGCCCAAATTGCATTCTTTGTGTGATAACTGAACCAGCAGAATAATCAATCTTTCCATTTTCTGCTGCTTATCTGAGTCCGGGTAGCAGCAAGCAAAGCAAAGTAACCCAGACATCCTCACATCCGTCTCCCCAGTCATGTCCTCCGGCTCCTCCTGAGGGATCCTGAGGCCTTCCTAGGGCACATAAGATATGCAATACCTGCAGCATGTTCTTGGTCTGCCACTGGGTCTCCCCAAGTTGGACCTGGCCTGAATACCTCCACAGAGTGGCATCCAGACAGCATCAAATATCTCAAGCACCTCAGCTGACTCTTGTACATGTCAGAGGTCCTCACCCTGACCCCAAGGGTGAGCTCAGCCACCCAAAGAAAGAAGTTATTTTCACCTGCTTGTATCCAGTTTCACTCACAACAGCAAACGCTTAAGGAGGGTTGGGACCCTGGGCACAGATAAGCAAAGGGCCCCACCACCTCTCCTACACAGACTTGTTTTACTGTAATGCATCTGCCTGTGGTTTTGTGTCTCTTTGAGGTCATTTTGTGTCTGCTTGTGGTTATTTTGCGTCTCCTTGTGGTTGTTTTATGTCTCTTTGATGTCATTTTGTGTCAGTTTAGGGTCATTTTGTGTTTATTTGTGGGCCTTTTGGGTCTCCTTGAGGTCATTTTGTATCTCCATGTGGTTGTTTTGTGTCTCCATGTAGTTTTTTGTTTCTCTTTGTGGTTGTTTTGTCTCTTTGAGGTCATTTTGTGTCTCCATGTGGCTGTTATGGGTCTCCTTATAGTTGTTTTGTGTCTCCATGTGGTTGTTTTGTCTCTTTGAGGTCATTTTGTGTCTCCATGTAGTTTTTTGTGTTTCCTTGTGGTTGTTTTGTGTCTCTTTGATGTTATTTTGTGTCTCCATGTAGTTTTTTGTGTCTCCATGTGGTTGTTTTGTCTCTTCTTCTTGTTGTTTTGTGTCTCTTGGAGGTCATTTTGTGTCTCCATGTAGTTTTCTGTGTTTCCTTGTGGTTGTTTTGTGTCTCTTTGATGTCGTTTTGTGTCACTTTGGGGGTCATTTTGTGTCTACTTGTGGTTGTTTTGTGTCTCCCCGTGGTAGTTTTGGGTCTCTTTGAGGCCTTTTTGAGTCTCTTTCTAGTCCATATGGGGGGCTGACACTTTGGGCCCCTGGGCCTGTGCCCGTTAGGCCCTTCAGTTACCCATTCATGTTTGGAATGTACATCACATGGCACATTTTATCCATCACACTCAACTTCCTCTTATCAACAGTCTCAAACCCCAGGCCACTAGACCTCCTCCATTTGTGGTAACAACTATAGGGTGGCAATCCATCGTTTTCCAGCAGAGTACTGAGTATCTCTAAAAGCCAGGATACTCATTTGGAATGAATATTTGACTGCGTCTTGTCTGGTTGTGCATCAGCACAGACGTATCTGCTGACAGACTATATCAAAAGGTGCAGCAGCAACTGGAAACAGGAATGCTAATAAATTCACACATAGGACAGAGTCTGTCTGCATATCTTTGTTTTTCTATTTCCTGTACTTCTCTCTGTCAATCCGTCTCTTTCCTTTCTTCCTTTTTTTCTCTCCCTCTCTATCCGTTCTTTTCATCCTTCTCTTTCACCACCCTGTTTTCTCTCACTTCCCTCTCTCCCATCCCTCTCCTCTCCTCTCTCTCTTGCGGTGGATTATTTTTGGGCTGCCTGGTTAATTTCAGTAGGAAGTCAAGCTCAGTGCCAGGGAAAGTGGAACGCATATAAAGAAGCCAAAAGACAAACAGAGACATCAAAAAGCCTCTCGTCTTTTTTCAGCCTCTCAGCAAGACACTGCACTGAAGCTTTGTCTCTAATATCTGTGTGTGTGCGTGTGTGTGTGTGTGCGTGTGTAAAGTTTTAAATAATGTGATTAAATCCTCCTTTTCTCTCAGTACCTTAAAAAATCGCCCTTTTATCGCGTATCCTCAAGCTCTTATCAGTATTTGACCGTTTGCCAAAATAAAAGCCTGCGTCACGTGATTTAAATAGCAGAGTTGCAACAAGGAAGCCTGGTGTGTGCATCCAGTACACCCTTACATGTCCATCAGCTGCCGCGCGACATGCCAAAGTGTCCTTGAGCAAGTGGCCCCCGCTTAATCACTGTAATTGAGTTCGGACAGGAGCGTCAATTAAACACCTCGAATGAACTCCAACAGTTTTATCGCCTCCCCAGAATTGATTTCTCCCTTTTGCTCAGTCGCACCAAAACTTTGGGACATAAGAAATGTGTGTGTTTAATAATTCAGCTGGCCTGGTGCTGATGAATGCCGGTGATCCAGTCAACAGTCAGAGTGGCCTGAGAGCATGAGCGGAGACGGCAGATTATACTGTATTACAGGCAAAGAGGATGATAGCAGTTATTAATTTGGTTACAGCTAATGGAAAGATGGCGCGTGTGTATGCGTCGGGTATGAGCGCTTGCTTGTGTGTTTATCATGTGGCCTTTGTATGTTTGTGTACATTGTGTGTGTGTGTGTGTGTGTACGTGTATTCCCTGCTGCTTAATGCTAGCTCTGCTTACGGCTGTGGCTCAGTGTGAGTAAGATTTACGCTGTGTGCTGCGCTGACCTAGCTTATTACTGAATCTGTGAGCGCGTGTGTGTGTGTGTTTTTGTGTGTGTGTGTGTGCATGTGTGAGTGACAGCCACAGGTTACACTTTAGATGGTCTCCGTATGTAGGCGGCACATGATCGGCTTAGGGGACAATACGCTGCAGGAAACACACACACACAGACACACACACTCAGGTGTTAATATCCTCTCGGGCAGGTCTGACTCACACAGTCTACTCTCCCTCTCTTTAAGTTGGTGACTCACAGAGAGGTAGATTGCCCTCAGGTGTCATGGCGTAAGATGAATAATTCACCCCAAGGACCCCTCACCCCCCTCTCCCTCTTTCCCTCCCTCGCTGCCCTTTCTCTCACCCCCTCTCTCTCTCTGTCTCTCACCCATGCAGACTCACTCTCTATTTTTTTTTTTCTTCCTCCTTTCTCCTCCTCCTGTAATTAGCCTCTGTGTGTGAGGGAAGTGCCAGCATATGTTGCACTGAATCAGACAGAGAGAGGCAGAGAGAGAGCTTAAAGGAACTAGAAGCGTAAAGAGAAAATGAAAATGTCAGTAAAAAGATGGACCAAGGAGGCAAGATATGATAGTCAGAGAAATAATGAGTGCTAAGATACAGGCAGCGGGGCCCCCAGGAGCTTTTCATAGGGTTGCCCAAATGAGGGTCTTGGGGTTAGAGTTCAAGAGACCCCTTTGAAATTGGCCATGCCAGTTTTCCCCTCACCAAAATGAATCTAAATGTGGAGCATTTGTTGGTCTTTTCACTAAAGACTAGCATAACTCAAGTGGTACCAATGGATGCCCTGGGTCAGTGGTTCCCAACTGGTGGGTTGTGGGTCCATTCTGAACGTGTCAAGTTTGTAAAAAAACACACTTTATTTTTAAGTACAATGAATTTCTGGCGCATAGCTTTTATTTTGAAGTGCCGTTTCCTGCTGTAGAGTGAGTGACAAATGGACAGCTACTTGACAGAGACAGCAAACTAGCTTGATGACAAGGCCGAACACAAGTATGACCCTGAATATATTTAACTGTGTGGACCTTGAACTAATGACCAAAGAGAAATCTGGACTCCATGGCTTGACCAGTTGAGAACCATGGCCCTAGGGTGTTTAGTTTTACAGGATACCGGTGCCTTTGCACTAGCTTAAAATATGAACCTCTTAAACACAGTAATGTCGACCAAGATAGCCAGCCGTCCCAGGGGGCAGAAATACTGAGGGACCATGTGAAAGTATAGTGTTGAAGGTGTGCAAGTGAAAGGACAGTGGCTGTTTTGTCAGTCTTTGAGGTCATTTTGTTTCATTTTGGGATAAATTTGTGTCTTTTTTGGTCATTTTTGTCTCCATGTGGTAGCGTTGTGTTTCCTTGTGGTTGTTTTGTGTCTCTTTGATGTCCTTGTGTTTCACCTTGGCATCATTTTGTGTCTCTTTGCAGTTCTTTTGCATCTCTTTGTGTCTCTCTTTGATCATTTTGAGTCTCTTCCTGATCGGTACGTGTTCATTTGAGTGGCATTTGCAGGTAAATGGCGAAGAGGGGGGGTTGACACTTTGGGCCCATGGGCCTGTGCCCAATAGGCCCATTCAAATGGATACAGACAGGGACAGAAATACTGAGGGACTATGTGAAAGTACAGTGTGTGAAGGTGTGCAGGTGAAAGCATAAAGTTTTCAGTCTCTCTCTCGTACCCTTGAAAGAGGTCGGCCAGCGGCACCTGGTCACAGGAGAAACAAAAAACAATACACATAATTAAATCAATTCAATCTCTCCGTTTTCTCAGTGCCAAGATACAGGGAGGGCTGGAGTAGAGAATATTAACAACTGAGCCAGCAAGTTATGTTTGGATGGTTGTCAAAGAACACATTTACAGTCATACCTGGGCAGCGGAGCAGCTGGATGCATTTGGAACTGTTAAGTCACACTTTATGCTTGAGTGCTGCATGAAGGAAAAACACTTCCTTGCCTCACATGTAGGTTTGGAAGTCAGTGTTAGGCTGTGTTTGGACCATATTTCCACAATGTGAAACAACATTGCTTGCTTCATTCTTTTCAATGAGACTGCAGAGCATTGGCACAGTGGGGATCCACTGGAGGAAATGGGTAAAATCATCTCTCCTGCATTACAAGCCTCTGCGTGGTGTTTTGGTGACTGATACACCTTGGGACACATGGCTCTGTGACTTAAACATTACTACCTGAACAGTGTTTAAACAATAAGATCAGCAATATTTCTGCTGGTGGCACACCCATTTTTTTTTTAAACAGCACCTCAGTGGTTTATGAATTGTCTAAATTCAGTAGCCTATTGACTTAGAAACACCACATCTGTTTAAGATGAGAAGCTCAGACATACAAAGGGAGCTAGCGCCTAGTAGAGCTGCTGCTCTTACGTCAGCCAGTTGAGGTGGTTCAGGCATCTGATTAGGATGCCTCCTGGGCGCCCCCGCTCAGGGGTTTTCCAGGCACGTCCAAGTGGTAGGAGACCCTGGGGTAGACCCTGAACATGCTGGAGGGATTATACAGTATCTCATCTTGTCTGTTAATACTTCAAGATCCCCCAGGAGGGGCTGGAAAAGGTTGCTGGGGATAGGGATGTCTGGAGACCTTGCTTAGTCTGCTGACCCTGCGACCCAGCCCTATTCTGGATGGATGGATGGATGGATGGATGGATGGATGGATGGATGGATGGATGGATGGCAGATAAGCCATGGTAGTGGGATGAAATGTGATTTGGCACCAAGGGATGAAAGGAGGATTGGATGAGGATCCATTGTAGATCAGGAGGTGAGGTAGCAAGGCACTGCGGTTGTGAAAAGTGACACAAATAGGAGACAAGGGTTAGACATACCTATTTATAGTGCGAAGGCACAAGTGTTTTGTCACTTTTATTCATACCGGAGAATTTTGCAAAGCACACAAGCTAATTTCCACACAGTCACACCAGAGCGTTGATCTCTGACCGGACCCAATTGTGCCTGACCTCACCTGCTAGGTCTTTAAAATGTTCCCACGCTTAAATCAGGTCAGAATTGCTCCAATTTCCTGGTGTTTTGTTTGTTTGTTTGTTTGATTTTTAATGCAGACCTTATAGTCTGTGTAAGGCATGAATAATGTATGGGCTGCTGTTATCAATCCTTCCCGACTCCCGCCCCTCATTAATAAGGAGACATTTTATACAATCTTTATTTAATGTATACGCCCTGCGACAGTTTTTATGTTGTGATGAACATTTGGTAGAAGGTGGAAGTTGCAGATTGTGTCACAAATGTCTTTTACTACACTGTAGGTTGTAATAAATGTGTTTAAGGTCCAGTGTGTAGGATTTAGGAGGATATATTGGCAGAAATGGAATAAAATGTAATAAGTATGTTTTCTTGAAAATAAGAATCGTTCTTTTGTTACCTTAGAATTAAGCATAGGGAGCTGGTCCTTGTCTATGGAGTCGCCATGTTGCAACCCACCATAGCCCAGAACAGAACAACTATGCAGCTTCACGTAGAGCCGGGCCTTTTAGGGCCTGATCGTCGCTCTAATTCACACCTGGGAGCTGCTGTTGTGCTTGTTTTGTGATGCGATTAGCAGATGCACTGTGCATATCTAGTTACGGCAGGTCATCTACATAAGCAGTCTTGTAGCGTCCCTGCTCACTCTTTGTAAGACATTTGGGATATGAGCATTAGCTAAATACTGAAATTTTTAAAGTTAAATACCCAGAGGAAGGCATGATGCTAAACAGCGATGACATCCTTTATTCCCTCTAACTGACTCATATGTCAGGATTTTATACCTTTGCAGATCACAAGCATAATTGTCCCCCTTTTCTGATTGATCTGCTTGTCTATTTGAGATGATCTGCTGCACTTGTGTTCCAATTTCACGTCCTTAATGCATCAATAAAATGTCAAATATGAAAGGGAAGACGAGATAAAAATATCTGCCTGGACGACTTAAGATGCTATTTCAGTCGGTTTGCATTTCACCTAGGCTTTGAAACCACTTGAAAAAGCCTGCTCTGTCATTTTCTCTTCATTATTCACTCGAGGATCATCTCAAAACCAAAGCCTTTTTCTTCCTATCAGACCTCGGATATTCAAAGATGTGCACTTTACTGCAAACCCACAGCAGATAGAAACACAATCACATGCGGCACGAGGTGCTGGAGTGTGAGACGTAGGGTTGATAGCGGCGGAACGGAAAGAAAAAGGGTAGAAAACAGATGAGAAAAAGGAGTTCGTTGATAGCATCCTTCCGTTTAATTCCTCAGTTTCTTTTCAAATCGGTCAGGAAGTTCACTAAGTTCACTTCCTGTTTGCCGAGGTCACATCCTCCCTGCTGTGACATGATTGGGTGAACAGGTACCACCTTCCCCTACCACCACACACACACACACACATTCTCTTTCTCTCTCCTCACCCTTTTTTCCGCCAGTGTCCAAAAATACCTTTAAAACCAATTAGTGGAATTAATTTCACTTATAGCAAGTTAATTATTTTGTGATGGATTGAAAAAAGGAGGAGGTGAGGAAGAAAGGGAGGAGAGGAGGACAATGAAAAGAGCAGAGGAACCTGAGAGGAGTCCTAAGGGGAGAGCTAAACTTAGTCTCTCTTTTCAGTCTTTCTGTCTCTCCGTCGCTCTTCCGCTCGCTCTTTATCCGATCTGTCTATTTGTCTCTACCTGTCTGTCATCCTCTATCTCTCCCTCCTTTGTCTTTCTCCTGCTCTCTTTGTCAGTCCGCCTTTATTTGCCGTGACGGTCCAACTTTGGCGAATCACCCCGAAAGGCCCAACAAATTATCAATAATTCAGCAACAACAAAGCTGATTATTCATTGCTTGTTAAAGACACATTAAGAGTGACCTTACAAGAGGTGCAGCCTGTAATTTAGCTGCAGAACAAAGAGCAAAGTCGTATTCATTTACAGTCTAAAGTCTTTTTTTTGAGGCACATATAATAAATATCCTAAAATAACAGCCTTAAGATAATTTCACTTTGGTGCGGCAAAGATATTATACAACGCCAAGACTACCCACTTGCTCATCAGATCACCATCATTGCTTACGTGTGGGTGTGTGGGTGATGAAGTTGATGATCTTATCGTGAACTTTACTCAACATAGAGGTTCTGTGAATAACAACTTGAGGAAACCAGGCAGGCAGCTGAATCCATGTGAAGTGTGATACAGGTAACTACAGAATTTTATTGTGGACTGTCCACTGACATGATTTTAAAGCTATTGCTATCCAATTTTTTGGTCTTCAAATACACATATCAAGCTCAGGCATATCCCTGAACCACCCAAGCAAGCTTAGTTTTTGGACCTTAATTCTAAAACCCTGCGTACGACGTAGCACAAGAGTTTTTACCAGTTTGTACCGCTATATAGATGCAGTACTTTAAGCACATTCTCACTCCGACCTCGTCACATATCGACATTTGGTCATGGACCTTCAATGTCCAGATACAACCTGCAAGGTACCCTGGGTGCGTTGGATGTTGACGTCCTGGGACACCGTGTCAAGTTCTGCCTGTTACATGCATTGTCTTCTTTCAGGATACACTTCCGTTTTCACAGGAAATTTAATGTTTACTTACGTCTCTTTCAAAATAAATGCACTACGTCAGAACAATGCAAATTGACTTTTTTTCCTCCAACTATGAAAGCATGTGGTTAGGATTAGGAACAAGGAACAGGGTTTGGCTTTAGAGTCTTACGGCACACAAACACTGCTCTCCTGGGTGAAGGTCATTGTTTGTTGGAACCATACACTACCCCTCCTGCACGCCCTATTTGGACTTTTGCAGCCTTAACTTTCATTCTTGTCCCACCACGTTTCCTCCTGTAGTGGCCGAGTGCCGTTAAACTATAACGGCAACTGGCCGTGTATCATGCCGACAATAAAGGGCGGCTTTTTCGTCAGTGTATGATGCCTCAAGTCACTGCTCAAGTGCCAGATTTCGACTACTTCGGAGTGAGATCGGGTTAATACTTTACAATTTACCATTTGAGGATGATGGTGGAGAGTGCAGCCTTACATGTCGGTCCAAAATGAACAATTCACCATACATCAATACCATTCAGTGACCCCTCCCCTCCGTACTTGGCTTATTGACTGCATTTACATACACATTAGTGTCCTGGTTTTGAGTCTTATCCTGGTGTGGATCTTTTTCAGGATGTGGCATTTACTTGGGACATGAGAGACCTGGTTATTCATATCCATGTATCTCAGCAACGCAGTTTGCACTTTGTTGCTTTTCTAGCATCTTTGATAAACCCAATCTACCAATACGGAAGCTAAGCAATGTACTGCTGTGGATGAGGTGGCAGCAAAATGTATTTTAGCCACCTAAAAAGACCCACCCAAATAATCAATATCAGTTTCAATGTGCTATCTGCTATGTTTGGTATATTTTCTCCACTTGAGATTTGAATGCTCTGGTAAATATGAATATTAAGTGGACCTCTAATTAAAATAAATAATTCTTGTAAAACTACTACTGTCAAGGTTAAGAATGAACTTTCACACCTGACAATTGAAAAACAATTCAGGTTCCTCTTGTGTTTGTCTCTGTGTTAATGAAGCTAACAACCTTCACATCTCACAATAAGAAATATATCTCAACACACGTTAAGAAGTATTTGGATTCATTTTAACTGCATCATGCCCCATTTATATGGGCAGGCTGTCATTTACAAAGTGTGTGTGTGTGTGTGTGTGTGTGTGTGTGTGTGTGTGTGTGTGTGTGTGTGTGTGTGTGTGTGTATGCCCGCATGTGGCATACATTTCCTATGGCACCCCGGGTCAATACATCATTATTCATCTGAGGAGAGGATGCTGAGGTTTAGAGGTCAGAGGCCACAGTGGGTGCTGTGGTTTGGTGTTGTATGTTGTAACATAATTATGGTGACCACACACTCACACACACACACACACACACTTTGGTGGATGACAGGATCTGTTCATAATGCTTTGATTTCCCTTCTCTGTCCCCATCTGAACCGTCCTTAAAAGCCTTGGAGTAAATCCCAAACCTCTCTGGCAGTGAGCCCTTCGATCGGCTCACTATTGTGCAGTGACAAGCCTGGTGGAAGGTTGACCTCTGTGTGTGTGTGCTGCATCCACTGCTTTACAACGCTGCCGAGATGATGCTGAGCAAGCTTGTGCCTTCCTCTAAAACACAGTCGATGTACTCGAGCCTGTGCACAAGACTAGACAGAGCAGATAAATGCTGCACACACAGAGGTCAAACTACCAATCTTAGAGTGTATTCCTTGAGGAGGAAAAAATTTGTCTTGTATGGAAAGGCCATTATGCCGTAAAATAAAAAAGAGACTTACGCAACAGTCCAGTCTGGGCTGTTGGATATACAGCACACTCTATACTTTTATGTGCTTTTGTACTCAAGTGAAGCATTGCTCTCAATTTTGTTTTATTCTGTTCTATTGAGCGGATTTTATCTCATCGAGTAGCTGAAGTCCTCTTTTCTTCTCTTTTCTTCTACCCATTAGCATCCAGTAGTCTGTGGTTTTCCCTGATTTCCCCTCTCTCTCCCCCTCCCACAGGCAGTCTGGGAAAACCTCCAGTTTAAAATGCCACATGGTTTCCCAGTATTCCAGAATTTTCCGACTGGTAGGGTCGAATTCCAGTGGAAACGTTGCCTCGTCATTCCCGCTTTAGTCGAGGAATGCCTCTGGGAAATACTTTAGCCTGTGTGTGTGTGTGTGTGTGTGTGTGTGTGTGTGCGTTTTATCAGTTTTCCCGTTACTTAAACAAGGCGAACTCATAACAAGAAAGAAAGAAAGAACACAAAAGCAGGGAGTATAAACTTTAAACACACACACACACACAAAGTGGAGAAAGTGGGGTGTGAGACGGCCGAGCTGATGGCACTTCAGTCTAAATGTTTACAATGGGACCCTTTGGTTATGAAAGGAGGAATGCAGGATAGAAAGAAGTCTGTCCGTGGCCAACTATCTAACAGTTTAATGACTCAGAAGTACTGGCAGTCATGAGGTACAATGTGTGTGTGTGTGTGTGTGTGTGTGTGTGTGTGTGTGTGTGTGTGTGTGTTGCAGTCAAGGCTTGCACATGAGCGGTAAATAAAAAGTCACTTGTTGTTTATTGAAACATCTAACCTCCCAACCACTTAGCTGCACACACAACTCATACTGACACATCGTGGTTTTTCTCTCATGTCCCAGAATATCAGGATAATGTGAAGAAACAGGGACACACACGCACCTTCAGGCAGGAGGTATTTGGCTTTGGCCAGCAACTCAGTGTGTGTTGAAAGCGCTCCAAAGAGACTGTATTCATACCAAGATGATCTGCTCACCCCAGAACTGGACTATTCGATTGCTCAAGCCTCCTCCAAACAGGCATAGACACCCTGTGCTGTGTGTATTTGTGAGGCTGTGGTATGTAGTTATGTGGTCTGTAGTGTCTTGTTGCAAAAAAGTGAGTCATCTTTTACCGTTCAACGTGTTTTGTGCGTGTGTTTTTCATTTATAGCTTTAGTATTTTACAGTGTAAGGAAGCATCACTGACAGTAAACGACAGGCTTGATATGGAGCAGGAAACACAGATTGTTTTATCACCACTAAATGACAGCAGGTTTGAGATGATGATTAGACATACAATAGTGAAAGAGTAGGTTGTTTTCTTGTTGTTGTTGTTGTTGTTGAGGAGTTATAGTAGTTTTCATTTTTTATTTTTTGTTTGCAAAGCAGGCACTGCATAGGCCCAATCCACCTATCCCACAAACTTTTTTTCCATTCCCATCCTTCCCCAAGCCTTAGTCATTCCCATCCATTTGGGAATTTCAGGGTTTGTAGTTTTCTTTTAGATGTTGATCTTTCTATCATCCACTGTGTTTTAAGATAAGTTTTAAATTCTGAAATATGAAGCCATGTGGTCTGGTGTTTGTGTCTTTTGTTTACTGGGACTACTGTTTCTAACACTGTCGAATTAAAGGAACAAAAAAATGAAAATTATAACAAATTCCAGCACATACTGTTTGTGGTAAACTTGATGAATATTTCAACCTTTTGGGAAATGCACTTCAGCACTTTACTGCAGACAGTAAGATGAGATGAAGATCGATACCAGTCTCAGGTCTGTACGGTTGATATTAAGCTACACAGCTAGAGGACAGTTTGCTTAGCTTAGCATAATGGCTGGAAATAGATATCTACATAGCGATGGTCCCCTGGTTGCCTAGCAACTTCAGGGTGACATATCTGCCTATAAAACCACAACTTTCCATTTTTACACTTTTAGTACTACTATAATGTGTTCAGTCGGGCACACACTACATGAGAATCAGGCTGATTTTGGGACCCTCCCAGTGATTCTACTGTAAGTAAAGCCATGATTTTTTTCATGGTTCTAAAGATCATCTTGCCGGATTTTCCTGTAGTGTGGGGTATATGAAGAGTGTGTTTTACATCCCCTGATCTGCACCTGGCTGCACTGATTTTAAATTGCAAGTATTTAGCAAGTTCAATACTTACAATCTGATATCCAGTGGTCCTGCAGGTCTCAGAGAGTTTTAATGCAGTATCAAATGGGATTCAGCTCAGAATTTATTCCCCATACATGTACAGTCCATGTATGAGCTGTCTCTACGACTTCATCCATATTGCTAAAATATGTTCTTTCTTAATTTGCTTAAAAAAGTGTTGCAAAACTAACTTGCTAGTTGTTCCCGTTGTCCTGTAATCTGCCATGTTTGATTACTCTTCAGTCACATTTGATTGTGTAAGAGTTCCAGTTTCAAGAATCGAGACTCTGGTTATGAAGTGTGAGGTGTGTCGTTTTGGGCTAATTGTTGCTCTCCACAGAGTATAGGAGCAAATCTTGTAGTGTGGGTCGAGCTTTAATTAGTGAGCTTTAGAGGATCAGCTAGGTTGTTACTTTAACCTTTCTACAGAGCCAGGTCAGCTGTGTCACCCTGTGCTACACTGGACCAGTGGCTAGCTGTGGCTTCATATTGTAGTGCCCCTTAGCTATAAGGGCGCCCGCTCCACCCTCTAAGCCCCTGGGCGCCCCATAGGTGCTAGAATTGACTGACAGGCTTCACAGCGTCTAAAAACACACAAGTTCACTGGAAGTAACGCATTCACTGACATCGTGAAAAACTCAGTAACTTCCATAACACACCTTTTTACTGTAGCTGACCATAACACGTTCTTAACAGTGACAGAATCCATACAGTTAACATCACGCCACCCAGTCCATTACTATATTCACAGTACAGACATGGGAGTGGTATCAATATTCTTATACATCTCTTAAAAGCGAATATGTGTACTTCCTAAAATGGTAAATTGTTCCTGGAGAGAACTGGTAGTCGTTTCCTTTTAGAACTGATAAATAAGATGTTGATTATGTGTGTGTGTGTGTGTGTGTGTGTGTGTGTGTGTGTGTGTGTGTGTGTGTGTGTGTGTGTGTGTGTGGTCTTGGAAATACATCAAGTGCTTGAGGCAAGGTTACTGCCATGTCAAATGCAAATAAAAGAAGCTAAACACTTTGATTACACAGTGGGAGGGACCAGTTTGGTTTGGCTGCTGTAACTGTGTAAAAGGAAAAAAAGACAGCAAAACGAAGAGAGAGAGAATCAGAGAAAGTGAGGAAAAAGGGAAAGTTAGATGTGCGACGAAAAAAGATGATGCTACTGGAGCGCTTGAGGATGACTCATCCATAAGCTAGTGATGCTTCACGGACACATACACACACACGCACACACACAGAAATACACAGAGAATCGTGAATCCTTAGACATGCACACTTACACATATACACACACTCCTCACAAATATTTAGTCATAAGCTTGAACACATACGCAAACACACATTCATGCACACACCAGTGCACCAGTCATCCATTAGTCTGATACTGATTCACGGAGACATGCGTGTTGGTTCAGCAGCTTGTTCTTAATGAGCCAAAATGGCCGCTGCCGCGCCGCAGTTTCCAGGCCAGAGCAGGGAACGGCCCCAGAGGGCAGAGAAACTGGGCGAGAGGAAGAATCAGAGGGGCTGGATTTAAATGGAGCTCATTAGCTCATGGTAGCCATGAGAGGTCCCTGCACACTGAGGAGAAACACACACACATGCACACACACACACACACACTCAGCCATGCATGCAAACGCAGATGGATAGTCTTGTGTACATACAGTAGGGGCACACGCAGGCACACACAAGTGCTACTCAGTTATTTTTACAAGAGACAAGAGGTAGAGAGACATGTGAGAGCAGGACAACAAGACGACGCGGGTGTTAAAAAATATGGGGGAGCAGAGAAAAAGGTTTGGTTGGATGGGACGCCTGGCAAAGTAGCGAGCACTGCAGATGGCAGAGAGACTCACATGTGTGATTGTGTGTGTGTGATTTTTGCCAGTCGTACCCCCTTCCCTGCCTTCCCTGCTTGTCCACCCACTCAACATATGTCCTCCTTTCCTCTCCTCTCCTGTCTTTCCTCCTCGTCCCTAATCCCTCTAATCATCATATATTACGTCGTGTCATATATACCAGTTTTCTCCGCGCGGGTATAAATGTGGGTGGTACGCGTGTTTGTGTCGCAGAGTGCCCTTTGTGCTCCACTTCAGTGCTTTCTGATGTATTTTTATCCATAAACACACACACATGCCTTTTTCACTCTGCAGCCAAACTCTCATCAAAGGGGTGTTTGATTTCTTCTTCTGTTGCCCGGGCCTCACACGTCCTGGTCGGGTATAAAGAGCAGGGAGGGGCTGAGCTGTAAAACTCAGCACCCACTAAGCCTCAGAAGTATAAATCTGCAAAAAAAAAAAAAAGAAAGAAAGAAAGAAAGAAAAACTATTAGACGCTTTGTATTTGTCAGTCAAACGTTTTGGTAATCTTTGTGGAGGAATTTCACATGAGATTTGTCATGTGTCTGCTCTGCTTTGTCAGGATTTGTGGAAATACTCTTGGATCGCTGGTGAAATGCGGCTAATATGGAATAAAAGATATATTTAAAGCAAAAAAAAAAACAGTATTTGTTACATTATATTTATATGATGAAGCCATTTTTGATTTTGACTGATTGCAGATGATTATGCTGTTAATGATCGGCATAAAGAACACCAACTATACTGCACATCCACGGCTGAAAATGCAGCCCTAAATCAACACTGATTTTGATGGGTCAGTTTTGGACCGACATTTTTATCCTTCGTAGGTTTAGTCCAGTTTTAGTCAACGACAACTCAAAACATTTTAATTGATTAAAAGTAATTACATTTTAGCCAACGTTAAGTCATTATTTAGTAAGTAAGGTAAAGATATAGTGGAGTAATGGCATCCTTAGCAGAGAATGAAGCCACGCTAACTCTGTGATGTAATCTGAGTTTCTCTGTGGTTTGTTGTGGTAAGCTGGTGCTTGTTAGTGCCATGGACGTATCCCCCTGCGCTCACACAGCAGTTCCCGCTGTGTTCCTTTATGGGGTCATCGTGGAAGCATAGTGCCCAGCCTCCTTCCCGTCTGTTTACACTTTTAGCCTTGTCAACACTGTTGCTGTTGTTCAGCGCTGTATATGGAGTTGGCACCGTTAGCTGCTAGCTGCTAGCTGCTAGCTGCCGGCTCAGCTCCTTCCATGTTGAGATCTGTGTGCAACAGCTTAAATGCTCTGAGTTTCACATATAGCCTCTTGAACTAATTAGGCTTATACAGGTATCGCAAATTAGAATCAGGGTGAAGGCTGACTGTAATGCTGACATAACATTAGCAAATTTGTTTCTTTAGTCAACATTAGGATTCATCTTTTGACCTTACTGTTTTTTCCCCTACTAAACCCTATTTGTGTTGGAGTCATCTTCTTGTTGTCAGTTTGGGACATCAGCACCATGTATGGTGGGGATTCTGGGAATCTGCACACATCCTTCAACCAATCCAACCTATGATATTGCTTATATTTTGACGGACAGACTAGTCACACAACTGAGGGAAAAAATGTTTTTTGAATGTCCCCTAGCCCAGTACTAACATTTGATTCCCATCTTGTCTTGTCAGTGAAAACAAAATGTTCAGTTCTATTATTAAAGATCTATTTTTAGCTCATCAACATTATGTCTTACTCATGAAAAAAGTTATTTATTGTCATGGTTTCTCATTGATGAAATTAACAGTGGATTGTAACCTCCAGAAAATCTGGAGCTAGACCATGAAGTGGCTTAAAAACATAGACTGGATAAAACAATCTATGTAGCTACCATGATGTCACCAGCTGGTTTGCAGACTGCCATTTTGAAGCCTGAACATTTGCATTTGGGCTGGCGCCATCTTGGTTTTGGGGCCAGAAGTGACCATATTTGGATGCGATGCCTCTTAAACTGCCTGTCACTTAAACTGCCTGTCACCCTTAAATATGCATAACTTTCAGCCCAGTTGTCATGAATGTTGAATTAGGTATAGACACCCAAAACTGTTTTTGGTACCAGGTTGTAAACATGTTTATTTCTGCTGTAAAGTTGGGCATTTTAACATCGGCATTTATGGGGATTAACTTGCTTCTGGAGCCAGCCTCAAAAGGCCATTTGAGGAAAGGCAGAGGTTGCAGCTCGCTTAAAAATGACTAATACAACTATAAAATCAATCCTAAAATTCCCAAACAATCAGGTAGCAAGTGAAAGGTTGAAATGAGAAAGTGTAAGAGAGTTTCAGGGGCTCCAAAGAGGATCTCTACTGCTGTCTATTTGATCAGTAGTATTCTGAATAGTATTTATTAGCTTTAGAAATATAGATTGATATTTGTAAAAGAGCGTAAAGTAAGACTGAAATCATATTGTCAACCTGTGAGCTACCTGTTCCTTCAAAAATTAGCCCAGTTGCCTTTTTTATATTTCTCATATCACCGACTGTCTGTTGCACAACCTAAATTAAAAAGGTGCTGAGTTCCCACCTCTGTTCCCATGGCCCCACATGTCCTGATGGGGGATATGCAGGGTAGGCTAGGGCCTGAGTCATAAACCTAACGCTCCCTCTGAGACTGTGGCGATGCCAGACTGTCGAGCTAAACTATGAGAGCACATTCATTAGCGTTTTATTGCTTTGTAGTCTCGTCAATTAATCACAGGCGTGCTCACGGGCGCGCACATACTTTTTACGGTCCCGAACACAAAAACACTTGGAGGATGGTGCGGCGGCGAGACATGTATTGTGTGTCGTCTTCACTTTGTAACACAAAGACATTACCACACATGTGCTTCACTGGATGGCTCCCCGGTGCGTCGTACATCAGACCACAACTTCTCTCTGGGTCCCCATATCTGCTCCTCTGAGATCACTTGTGCACACACTCACACACATATCAGTACCTCCTGTGAGGACACTTATTGACTCAACAGTAAAATGGCGTCACCCTGACTACCCTCTTCTCTGGTGATGAAGGTTTTATTGAAGGAATCTTAATAGTGGTTAATTGCAGCTGCATTTATAGTTTCAGGGCCATCTGCATTTGTCTCGGATCTGCTGATAATCACGAGTGTTTCAGGATTTATGGCTTGTTCTTCTTAATGATTTTAGCAGCATTACAGCAAGTTATTAACCATTTTACAACACTTTTGATTTGCAAGGCAAACTTGAGCTCTTTTACTTAATGAATTTAACAATTCAAGCTGCCTATGTGCGGTTGCAGTTTTCCTTTTGCTTAAATTAACTGAGAGCTCTCAGACCATGTGAAGAGTTTTTGGATAAAATCTCAAAAAGGCTTTGATAAATAAATAAATTAGCCTTTTGTGCCCTTGTTTCCTCTTCAGCTGGTTGCTTTCCATCTCTCAGATTAAGGTGCTGTTACTGAGACAAGGCTTATTTTAATCAAGTGTTAAACTGTGGAAAATTGGAGTGGATAGAACTCAATGCAAACACGGGTGAAACACGAAAAACACTTGGAGATTTACAGAATCAGTGGAGAATCAGAAGCAGGATTTGTCTAATTTGATTGTACTTAATATGCCTTTTTCAATTACGCTTTGGCTTCAACTCTGATATAGACTGATCACAGCTGCTGCACAATGTAAGTGACTTAGTATTAGACCAGTGGTTCCCAACTGGTGCAGCCATGGGGTCCAGATTTCTCCTTTAGTCATTAGTTCAAGGTCCACACAGTTTAATATATTTAGCGTCATACTTGCATTTGGCCATGTCTCAAGCTAGTTTGCTGTCTCTGTCAAGTAGCTGTTTGTCATCTACTTACTCTACAGCAGGAGACAGCCCTTCAAAATAAAAGCTCTGTGCTGGAAATTCATCCTAATTTAAAATAAAGCCCATTTTTTACAAACTTCACATGTTTGTGAGTCACTTGCAGTCCACTCAGACTGGACCTGCGACCCACTTTTGGACCACAACCCACCCGTTGGGAACCACTGTATTAGACAAACATGACAGCGGACTATACTGTAACTGTATAAACTGTTTCAAGACACGCTGTAGAGACTGGCTATAATTAAACTTAGGCATAACAAATCAAAGGGTCCTCCAGTCCATACGACCACCTAATGCTGTGTTCACACTACGACAAAGCAACAACGTGACCAGCAACATTATCACTGAGTAGCCGTAGACGTGTTGTTCAAGCGTTCATTATTGTAGTTACGTCGTCACAGGCTTGTGTGTGTCTGCTACTTGCCACAAAGCACCTCAACTAAACATCATCTAAAGTTTGTATTTGGTCAAAATTATATCTATGTCTATGTCTGAGACGCATTGGTCAATCACATTTTGCCGCCCCATGGCATCTTTGTGTGCACCGCAATACACAGCTAGCATCGCGTAAGCTTACTTAGCAAAATAACACAGTAGCACAGCTTGAAACAAAACCATATGATTGGTTGACACTTCACTGCATCATTGGAGTGCTGGAAAAAGCTGAAGCCAGCTCAAATTTGCTCTGTGGTGCATTACGCACGTCAACAAGTGTCAGGCATCAATTTGTAGCTTCATGTCAGCTGCTTCCAATGAAAATGACTTGTAGTCTATTACTGTGTCCATAATAGAGTGAACACAGCATGAGTATCCTTTAATTTGACCCACAGGAGCATTTCCGCAATTAGTGTCAGTACCAATGGCAACAGATCAACACATCCCCACTCCTAAATGACAGAGGTTTGCCAGTGATTCTCAAGATGACATGTGTGACCATTAACAGTCTCAGTTTTAAACACATGGTTAGGTTTAGGCAACAATACTTGGTGGTTAGGTTTAGGAAAAGATCATGGGATGGGTTAAAATAAGGGTGTTACAAGTTAAGTTTTATACATGGCATATGTTAAGTATTTTACGTTAGTGAACGTATTATAAGTTAAATTGACACAATGCTGACTTTTGGTTTCACACTGGGCACAAACAGCGGCCTCATGGGTCAAAGTCTTGTATTTGTTTGACCTATCCATCCACCCTGACCTCTTCCCAACATGGACTTTGTAGCTCTTTACTATACTTCATCACCTGTTACCGTCATAATCACTACATCCACTTAAATATTGGTCACTATAAGCTGCTGTACAAACTACCTATGTTTTTTGGGGGAAGACAGTCTCTGACAGATGCAAAAAAAAATGCAAAAAGTTTTGAGGGGATAACCCAGGGGCTCATCATGTGGCCCAGCATTGGGGCTGACTTGAACAGTTTCGGAGATTCAGATAGCGTGATAAAATGCAGGGCCCTTAAACTGGAGCATGAAACATGCGAGGAGAATGAAACACAGGGAATTTTATTATTTTTGATTTACTGGATATTCACAGCAAAGTGTTGGCTTAACTAATGAACAGTCTCTAAGTGTCACCACGCTGAAAGGCAAAGAGCGAACACTGTGGTCTGATCATATGAGCATCTGATTAATGACGGCTCTTGTTAGATGGTGTTACATGAGTATACACTGGTTGTTTAACAAGGCCATGAGGGAGAGTTGGGGGTTTTGTAACACTGTTATAGCTGAGGTCATCATAGGACTTGTTAAAGTTTATTTGTCAGTTTTCATCTGTGGGGTATTCATTAGAAATTTGTCAAGGACGCACCAATTGTCATGCCGTTTCCATATACATCCTTTTGTGACATTTGGGGTAGGGTAGGGGGGGGGGTGATGGCGTGTCAATTTACACTTGTTTCATGCACTGTCTTTTCAAAATA
Source organism: Epinephelus moara (assembly GCF_006386435.1). NCBI lineage: Eukaryota > Metazoa > Chordata > Actinopteri > Perciformes > Serranidae > Epinephelus > Epinephelus moara. The sequence continues at coordinate 19,446,556 of NC_065528.1, forward strand.
AACTTATGTTTCCTCAGGAGATTCACAGTTTCTGCTTGTTATAAGCATACAGTCTCTTTCAAAATAAACTTAAAAAGTAGGTAAAAAAAAACTTTGCTTTTAGGTTCACTTCCTTAGGTTAAGGCAATGTTACGCCCCACCCTTAGGTGGCCCTATGGGGCAGACAAAACTCCAACGCTGGTCCAAAATAACCACACCTTTAAAACACTCAAAATCCATGGGATTTATTAGGCAGCAGGATGAGCAGTCCCCACACCAGAGGCCTCTCTCCTCTGCTGCAGCACAGGAGCTCTTAAGCACCTCCTCCATGCCAGGTGTGATGCACCTCGTTAAGTAATGCAGCACACCTGGGCAGATCTACAAGGGAGGGAAAAGGGACAACAGCACAGAACACGTACAACAGGCAACAAAAGCATGGCACATCACATACGTCACATGATATTCATCATTATCATAGTGTGATGCACATACTAGCACACTACGTTTATATTAAAACAGCTCACTGGACTTCTTATTTCACTTCAATTAAGTGGTTTACAGTTAAATTTCCTAGAGGAAGACCCCCAAACTGTTACACATTTTTTTTTGCATATTTTGTGTTTTATCTGGTGATTTAGTAGCAGATGAGGCTTGTGGATTTGTGAAGAGCTGCTGTGTACAGTGCAGTTTTGTTAGCAGAACATACAGTGTCATTAACAAAACATTCTGCTGTAAGGTTTTTCCCCCATAAAAATGAGCATTTCTTTAAAAAGAAAGCTCTATATTATAAAGTTATGGTTGATGATATTTTAGCTCTGTTGAGAATTATTTATTAATGGTGTTGTGTTAAACAAGTTGCTGTCTGTCAGGCTCCAGTGGGGCCTGTTAAAGTTCAGGAGCCAGCAGTCTGACCTCCTGAGCATCCCAAACCACCTCACTGAATACATACACAATTTGTAAATGTGTATCTGTGTAATACTGTGAAAAAAAAACACTCAACACCACATAGACAATTACAAATAGCATGTGTTGCCCCTTAGATAAACAGAAAGTATTGATTTTTTTACTTGTTTTGGCCTTGCTAACAAAAAGCTTCCCATAGGAGGCTGTTGAAATTCAAAAAACACACCAGATTTATGTATCAAAGCGCAGCAACGTTTGAATTTTCTTTTCCCCCCACATAAATATGAATCTCCCTTTGAGATACCATTATAAACACTTCAATTTTTCCATCTGTCAACAGCTCAGGCAGCCAAATATGTTACATAGAATATACAAAGTCAATATGGCAATCATCATAACAAGCTGACAAAAATATATTTTACACATTCAAACGTGCTTGTCAGAAACAGCTACTGTATGTGCATGTCGTGTCTGTGTTCCCCAGAAGCATATGTGGCAGCCTGTCGACAATTTATTTCTGTCATTAGAATGCAGAGCAGAGCTGATACTTCAGCAGGGACCAAAACATCACCACATCAGTAGCATCAGGGATCTTTTCTTGTAAGTGATGCTATAATAAAAATCCACAAAGCCTTAACACATTGTATCGTTACCCTGGGTTAAGTCTGGTTCTCCTTTTTTTATCCAGGAAAAGTGGCTTTAAGAATGTTTACTACTCATCTATGCTCTGTTTCGCATTAATACAGCTCCACACACTCCCTCCTGGCAACTGCCCAGTGCAACCACAGGCTCCCACTGCTGGCTGCTGGGTGATCCCAGTGGAGCAGATGAGGGTTACATTCCTTGCTCAAGGGCAGAATCGAGAGTGGTAGTCAATCACTTTGTCCGTGCAGATTTTTACAGTTTTATTGTTGTATTTTTTAACAAGCCATGTCCTTTTACGCTCCTCTTTAACCTCTTGTCGAACCTGTAGCAGCTGTAACAGTTGGTGGAAACATGCTCTGCTCGTTTTTGCAGTCTTTTTTAGAGAGCGAGGTCGCCGGGTCCTGCTGGCACACTTGGCAAAGACTGTACACTCGCCAAGAGAGCAGGAAAGCGAAAGAAACAACCTTGAAAGTGTGATGTTTCCTTCCATTTTGATTCTCGTCTTCTATTTTAGAGGATACGACAGTGAAGAATGACTCATTTATGACAAAAATACAAAATGTGATATGTATGAACTGCTGTCACGGTGAAGGAATATCCCCTGCGGTAATTAAGGGTGGGTTTTTTTTGTTTCTTTGTTTGTTATTTTTGCAAATAACTTCATCTATCCTGCTTTCGGTGCTTTATATATAAGCTTTACTGCTAGGCTATTATTAGGCATATTGATGCTTTTTAAATGACAAAGATAACACAGCTTTAAAACAGATAAAATAGTTGTTCACTGGGTGTAGGGTTAGCTAGCTAGCTACTGAAGATATAGCCTACTGAATGTATACACATGCTGCTTTTGCTTTTTAATGATTATAACAGTGAAACAAAGACCGACCCTGCTGTACAGGAACCAGTGAAGGGAAGCAGGGAAACTTGCCCCTGCCCTGCCCGTCCAGCAGCAGAGGTCTGGGTGCTGGCAGCGGCACAGGGGCGAAGCCAAACACCGCTCATCTGCACACACTGCGATGCCACACAGCTGGTTGAATATCAGCAAAGTTTCCCTTTATATTCATTGTCTTCTGTGGCGATAAGCAGTGATGTGGTGGTTCACTTTTACACTGTGATCTGTAGCCTATAGTTCGGCTTTAGCTTCTAACTATCTTTGTCTTTTTGTCATGTTTTTTAGAGGTGGTGAAATCTCCCCCAGGTTGCACAAGTGAGTTGAGCGGCCTCATTTTTAACACTAGTGCCCACCAGACCCACAAGGGGCACAGTGTAGTAAACTGAAGAGAGGTTAAATTAACCTATAGACTGACATGTTGAACCAGTCAGAATGTTCTTAGTAGTTAATAGTTGACATCCCTATTCATCTGTGTTTTAGCATGGCCACAGTGACTGAAAATATGTTGTGCATTAGTTCTTGGATCATACACAGGTCACACCTACAATCACACCTACTCTATATTCAGAGGAAAACTTCTCTATAAAAGGATCCTTTCTTTTACAGTATTTTTGTTTCTTATGTGGACATTAGATGAGCTGTTAAAATAGGCTGCCAGTGGCTATGTTCAGCCAAGTGCCTTTGCCATGGTAACCTATCCACAGTGAAGGTTTATTTAAAGTGTAATCAACAGGAATGCTAGGGTCACCCGGAGAAATCGGGAGATTGGAAAAGCTTCAGGCTCGATTTTCCATATTTTACCGTCAAAGGAGAGGTTTTAACAAGAGGACTTGTGGAAGTGAGCGATTGAATGTGAAAGTGATGGTTTGGTTTGCTGCCAAAATGGCAGTGTTAGCAGCCAAAGCAGACATCCATCAGCTTTTGGATCCGGGCTGGTGATATTTTCAAAGCCTGGCTGTGGAATCGATACAAATGCAACAATGCAACAATCAGACCAGAAATACAAAAATCAAAAGTGACAATATTTTTTGTTTAAGCTTTACTTTTCTGTGTTTATGACTTCTTGTGGAGAGACAGAACATCATGAAATCTACAACTGGTAACTTTTATAAAATAACTTTTTGACACATTAGCTGAAACTATTTCCAGACAGTGGTACATGAGACAGATAATCCTTATCGTGCTTCTAGTGGCATTTGCAACAATCCACCACACAAAACAACCAATCAGAGCTGAGGAGTCTCTAACACAGCTGTCAATCATGTCAATCACTGCTCTTAAGTTGCGGTCAAACTGTTTAGGCAGCACTGATCAAATATGAATCATGGTTTTGTTGTTGCATTGCTTATTTCTTGCCTAGAATGTTTTCAGAAACATATTGAGTGTACTGTTTAGCTGTAAAATGAGAACGTTTACTCTTTTTTACATGTACTACAGTCTGGATACAGTGACAGTTTCAGCAAATATGTCAAAAAGTTTTATAAAAGTTTCCCAACACAGCTTTAATTGGGAATGACAGTTGACTGTGTGTACAATAACAGTATGCAATATCTGGAAATATTTAACAGTACAAATCTGAAGACGCAGACAGGGTCTTGTGCAGACGTAATGTGAAAATTTAATGCGAAAACATTGTATTTGAATTAGCAAGTCTACAAAATGATACAAACAAGAAGTACCCAAGTGTGTAATGCACATCTGCATTGTTAGATGATGCATAATCTATAAGGCACAGAGCTTATTCATGCTTGTGCTGCTATATGCTCATAGCTTCTGAGGACAGTTTAGAAGTTAGGAATCATGTGTTTGTCTGCACCTTATTGTGTTGCCCTGTGTGCAAGAACATCCATCAGACACCTATGGTACATGAAAAAGGCTGAAACATCCCACATAAGTCTTCTGTACCTACCGTACAGGTGTCCATGTGCAGCTTCGTTGGTTTTGCATTGTAATGACCTTGTCAAGGTTAGGAAGTCCATTCAGTGCGACTATACTTCCATAAAATGTATGCAATTACTTTACCGGAAGGCACTTTGCATGACAGCATTATTTGAATGGCATATGGTATACGTTATAGGGGTCCAGTGTGCCCTTTACTGATCTAAATGGCAGATGCGGAGAGGGAGAAGGAAAGGCAGACAATGACAGGATGGAATAAGAAGTATGGCGAAGAGGGAGACAGGAGAATATGGTGAAAGAAAAGAAAATTAATCAAGACAACATGGATTAAGAAACAATGGATGTACCCTCTGGATCCATTACTAACAAATACTGTATGACAACAAGTTTCCCTAAAGTCTGGGGAATTTAGGGACCTAAGCATTGTCTGTATTTTGTCTTTTGACCAACCCAGTGCAAGATTAAATGCTGGCATAGTACATTTCTATGTAACATTTGCACATTATTATGTAGCAAATATGTTGAAACTTAACGTTTCCTTATGTTTTAACAACAATGTGATGAACATGTGGTTGTGTTGAGGCATAAAATTCACTTAGTTAGAGCAGCGAAGATACAGACAGTGCAGGCAGTGTGGTTGCACTGGAAAATAAATTGGTGTTTAAAGAAGAACTTATGCTAAATCAAACACAGTGTGATTTTATATGCCTTCAAGGCAAACCCATCTCCATCATGGTTTCTGTTTTTGTAAAGTAGTAACTACCTTACGACACTGCTTGGTTATGGTTAAGGAAACGATCATGTTTTAGCTCTAAATACCCAGTTTTGGTGGGACAAGCACTGCTGGTAATCCCGCAATGTCTCACTTAAAACACACAGTTTTGGTGACAGAATCACCACTGTAAAATACCACCGATGTCTAAGTTAAAAAACCCCAGGTGGCAGAATCACTAGTGGAAATGCCACTGATGTCTTCCTAAAAAAACAGAGCTTCAGTTGAAAGTTTGCCACTGGAAATGCCATGATGCCTCATGAAAAAACAACCAGTTGTGGTGCAATACTCGCCACAAGAAACACTTTAATGTCTTGCCAGAAAACACCCAGTGTTAGTGGCACAATCATCACTGGATATGCAGCGTTTTTTGTTTGTTTGTTTGTTGGTCTCTATCAGTGGTCAGCAGCTTGGCAGCCATCTCACTATGGTGTCACACCATCCACTTACATACTATGTAACTTTAAAAGTGTTGATATGACATGTTTGAGACAAATGTTAGCGTATCCATGGTTTGCAGACCCGCAAACATTTTCTTCTGGTTACTGAGCTGTTATGACCTACCTATCCCTCAGTTTTCATAGCTCAGGGTACCCTCATGATGCAGAAACATAAGCTGTTTTTCAATCACAGCAAAACTGGATGAAAGTGTCAGCTAACTGGCTAACAGAGATCGTGAGCATTAGATGTGAGGAGCGCCGCAAAGAGAGAGACAGGTAGAGAGACGGTTCGTATCTGGGTTACTCTGGCCTCACATCTCTCCACTGCAGATGAATATTAATAAGGAGTTATTAATATCTGCTGCCTGCACTGTGTGTGAATATGTGTGTATGCAAGGTCGGCATGGAGGCGCAGTGTGAACAAGCCTTCCTCCTCCTCTCGCTTCTCCTCTTTCTCCTCCTCTTCCACACAACCTGTATCTCCATCACTTTTTGCTCTCCTCTCCTCCTCCTCATGCTGACTTCGACTTTTCTTTTTCTCCATAACTTCTTTGTTTTTCTCGTCTTCTTTTTTCTCTCTTCCTCTCTCACTTGCTTCACCCCCGCATTCAGTTTTCCTGTCTATCACAGCTCCTTATATTTCAAGTAGGGATGCCGATGCTGCTGTCATAAATCGCTGACTTAATTTGTGGCTTTTGATACAGTACATTTTTTCTTATAGAATTATCTAAAGGAGAACTTGTATCATGTCTCAGTCATTTTCTGTACAATAAAGTACGGTAATTGTTTGATTCTAATATCGAGCAACAGCAGCGACTACATTTAAATGCACAAAATATTCCAGTTTTGCCTTTCTTAAGACTATATACCTATATTTATATCACTAATGAAAATTACTGTTTCACTAATATTACAGTTTACATGCAGCCATTAAAAATCCAATTAGCATACCCTAACATGTCGTTTATCATGTTAAAATATGGAACAGTGGAACGACCAGAGTCACATGTTCCAATTTTCATCTTTGCATCATAATAGGACTTCATCCATCAGTGGCAGACTTGTCCGATAGTGAGAACACTGCATCCCTCTGTTATTTTCTTTAACCACCTTCATGAAAAGGTCAGCGTTCCAATATTTGCGCATATCCAAAATTCTGTTGATATCAAATGTCTTTCATAATGTCTAATGTGGGATTTTGTTTTTGGCCTGCATCTCTACCCAAACCTTGCAACTGTTGGTTAATTGGTTTGCGTACAACATATCCATGACAACGCACAATGTTGACCGAAAACAAGCAAGTGTGTGTGTTGCAAACTGTGGTAAAAACCCCAACCGAGATAAATATTCCAAATGTACTGTAAACATGTCAAAAGATTGCTCCTAAACCCAGACCAATACCGGCAGATCCATAAACTGTGTAATATAATGGATGTAACTACTGTGATGTCACCCACCGGTTTGTGGTCTGCCGTTTTGAAGCCTCGAGTACAGCATTTCCGCAGTTGCCTTCTTGGTTCTTTGGAGCCTGGTGACCATATATAGAGAAAAGGTTGGAGCTGTGGAGGAGTGAGGAGTGGATCGGACTCATCAGAGCATTCTTACCCCAACTTGTCAAATATCAGTGCTCAGTCAGTGGACTTTTACGTCTACATATGACATGCTAGGTATCCGTCTGTGTCTGTTGTTAAAGTTCCGGGACGCCATGTCAATTTCCCCTTGTTACATGCATTGTGTCTTTTCAAAATACACTTCCATTTTCAAAGTAAAATACCTTGTGTTGACATCTTTATTTCCTTGTGCAGCAAAAGTACATAGGTAGGTTTAGAAAAAAGACATCATGGTTTGGCTCAACATTCACACAGGAAGCAAACAGCAGGCTCCCAGGTGAAAGTCCAGGGTTTGTTAGACCCATCCACCTCCACTCTCACCCACCCTATAGGGGTTTTCCAGCTGCATATATTACGTTGTTATCATACTGCCACAAAAGTTGCCTTTTTGCGTCAGTGTCTGACGCAGAAATCAATGACAAAGCAGCAGTATTTGATGAGTTACAAATGAAAACAGGCTGGACTCATTGACTTTGGTGACACCTCACAGACAGCTGGTTACTCGAGTAGCCCCACCCTTAAATTTGTGTAACTTTAAGCCTTGATAAAATGTAAATGGGTGAGTTATATAAAAAAAAAATCACCCCCCATACAGTTGTCATGAATGTTTAAATTAGCTTTAGAGACCAAAACCATTTTTGTACCAGGCAGTAAACATGTTTATTTTTGTTGTAAAGTTGGATATTTTCTTACTTGGAGCCACCAAGTGGCCATCTGATGAACTGCAGTTTTGGGCTGCATTTTTCAGACCTGGAGGTTACCGCTTGGACATGCAAACTTAGTGAATGATTGAAACAAAATTCTGTATTTGTTATAAGATGTCTGTATGAAGATTTTACATCGTAAGAGATATATCGTATTGCTACAGTCATTCATTTTTGGCAGTGGGTTACTGCATGTAACTTCAATGATATTTGATCCTTAGCTGTTTGTAATGGGTCTGGGATTTTAAGTGTACCCTATTGTCGCTGTCATGTTTTTACGTCTGCTCTGGGTAAAAACAACAACAACAAAAAAGACCACCGCCCTCTTTGCCATGCCAAATATCAGTCACATCCAGCCAATCTCAATCATCAAAACAAATTAGTATATAAACAAAATTTTATGGAGACAGGGTTGGGCCAAGACAGTTACTTAGCTGTTTAAATACAGATTCTCAGTGCTGAGGTATCTGACAATCAGCTGACCTCAACTATCTAAGTAATGAGGTACTGTATGTTTCAAATTAAATCAAACTTCAAAATCATATTCAGATGTTGTGTATTTATGTTTTGGTCCAAAGCAAGAAAAATCATCTGAGGGAAGGTCACGTCATGAAAAAATAAGACCTCAAACTATTCAACTAGCCAGCCAAGGGGGTGGTTTGACTTCACTTCCTAAGAATTAAACAGCTTAAAACCATCCAGTCTTATCTTTGGCTCAAAGTTAGCCCTCTCAGGATTTACCATAGTGTGTCATTGTTATAACAGTTGTCACTTGGATACTGATAAATGGCAATTAGCAACATTAAACACTCCCTGTGAGCTACTTTGATTAATTTCCTGGAGTTCTGGCATTTCATGTGGAAAAAAACTGCTATTGAGAGGGTTGATTTTACTTTGCTGATTTTCAACCAGCTTTGTATCATGACAGTGTAGGGAGTATGTATAAGCAAACTATGATGAATTTTCCTCCATCTTGTCAGTGCCCAGATCTCCCTGCTCATCTCCCAGCTCATATTTGCGTCATCTGGTGGATTTTCGCTGACTCTAGGGCCCCTGCTTGAGCTCCACATAGTAGGACACAGCCTTCTAGGACACAAAGAATATAGAAGCAGATCTGGAGAGAGAGCTGCCCTTCTCTCTTTCCCTAAAACCCAGACCAAACTCAGATCAAACAGTAAAGTAGGCAGTGCTGATCAAGTATAAACTAAGACTCTGTCATTGTTTTGTCTATTTCTGAGGGTTTGTGAACAGGTAGTGGTCGTCATCATTTCCTGTATTGTAAAAAGGAGACTGAAAGTAATCAAATCAAACTATGAAATGACAGACTGTAAAAATAATGGACATATCTAGTGTGACATCACATATTGGTTTGTGGACTTCTGTTTTGAAGCCTTGATTTTGGCATTTCGGCCATCGCCATCTTGGTTTTTTGGAGCCAGAAGTGACCATATTTGGGCAAGAGGCTGGCACTGTGGAGGAGCAGGAGTGGCTCTGACTGAGAAACCAAGGATACTATCGACAGACAGTTTACCCAGTAAATTTAAGCCTTAATAAAATATTAACTGGTGACTTGTATAGTAATTTACCCACCTTGCAGATGTCATGTAGGAGGAAATTTGCTAAAGACACCAAAACCATTTTTTACCAGGCTGTAAACATGTTTTTTTCTGTTGTAAACATGTGGGTCTATGGGGATTGACTGGCTTCTGGAGCAAGCCTCAAGTGGTCATTCAAGGAACTGCAGTTTTTGGCACTTTGGTTATGGTTGCATTTTTCAGCCCCGCAGGTTGCCGCTTGGACAACTCTCAGCAGAGCAAATCAAATATGAACCAATATTCTGTTACTGCGTCTATTTTGTCTATGCACTGTTTAATTGTAATACAAGATTGTTTGTTATCTCTTGAGGAAAGTACGTGCCACAGCCCTTTTCCTCTGTTCTCTCTGGTCATGCAGCACCAATTTTAAAATGATTTGGGTTTGTCTACTGCAAGTTTCAGTTTCATGAGTTCTTTTCACCATCTTTCCAGCAGATGATTTGTGTTAAGATCCAGAAGAAACAGAAAATGCAGCCAAAGAAAACAATAAAAAATGTGACTAGCTAAGACATCATGTCGTTTGGGTGCGTGGGTACTGTTGATCAGCTCCACTTTTACTTCTCGGAACATCAACCACCTTGATTTTCTTGCATTGTTTTTGGCAGAAACTAACATACAGAACTCCTTATAGCAACAAATACATATATTAGACTCCTGTTTTCAATCTTTTATGCTTGTAAGACATATAGTCTGCCCACTCTGACCTCCTGGGAGTAGGAAAACAACAACCAATCAGTGCTTCAGAGGCACGATTCACAGCTTGAGGGTTTGGCCAAGCTGTAATAAACTAGAAAGTCCAGATGACAGTGAGCAATGTGCTGTTGAATACAGAGCATGATCTATATGTGCGTATTCCCTTGATATGTTACTGCATCTCATGTGTGGAGGGGTGTGCACATGCACATGCACATGCACAGTCTTTCTCATAACCCCTCCACTTCAATTTGCACTCCAGGTAGTATGTTGCAGTTTAATGAATAAATCCATATACAATGGGGTTTTTGTAACCTGGGCTCATCACAATAAAAACTGCAGTAACAGCACTGGGGCTAAGTGTTTAGCACCATCAGTACCTGTAGTTATTTTGTTGTTAGACTGACCTCATTCATAACAAAAAGAAGTAAAGGCACCCTGCTATCACGTCCTTTTATTGATGGGACAAAATGGGACAAACAACCTCAGTTGCAGAGGCAGAGGTGTGTTTACCGCTCTGTAGTATTCAGATAAATGAGGAGCACTTTATTTTCAATGTACAGTAAATGAGCAGGAATTTCCCCTGACAACAGGCCGTCCTTTTGTCTATTAAGAGTAAATATTCTGCACAGTGTGATAAGTTTTCAGTGCGCCTGGTTGTCTTGTTTGTTTACCTCTTTGGTCCGATCCCAAGCATGCCCCTTCACGTGTTTTCCTTGTAAATTGCATGCATGTCCTGCTCATGCTGTGTGGATCTTGTGTGTGTGTGCGAGCACTTCAGCGTATACTGTAATTGTCTGTTGGGGGGGTCATAGATCAATGGGGAGCAGGTGTGTGTGTGTGTCTTGTCTTTCAAGGGGAGCAGGTGTGTATATGTGCGCGTGTGTGAACTTGTGTGTGTGTGTGCGCATGTGTGCGCATCGTGGGGAGCAGGTGTGTCTGTGTGGTGTGCTCACTCGGCCGGATAATGGGCACATATGGACAGAGCGAGAGAGAGACAAATGAGAGACACCCACACATATGCAGACACACACGGGGTATGTAGCCGACAAAATTCATGCACATGTACACAACTGATACAGACAGTGCCTCACCTAGTACATTCAGCGACCTAGGCAAGCTTCCAGTGCCCCTCCCAAGAACAAGAGCCAATGAGAAATAAACACAAATAAACAACTTAGCAAAAAACAATTAGTCGACTAGTCGCCCACATGTATACGATATTAATTTAATTATTAAATGATATATTTTGCAACACAATGGTTTGAGTTGAAGATGTGAGAAAGAATAGTATCAGTAACATTGTTAACACTGTGCAACATTACAGAGAAATACAAAACCGTACTAATGAACCTTCATTAATATAGGTCTATATTTCATCTACAAGTGCACGTCACACACTGAGCGAGCCGCCTGTTAATGACGCTGTCGGCTAATGGGCATGTAGCTACTTCTATGTTTCAGATGATACGTCATGTTTGTAGTCGACTAATGAAGATGAGTTTACATATCACCTTGGGTTCGCCCTTCACCTTCTCAAAATGATCCCACACTTTGGATTTCCTGCCCGACATGTTATTAACTAGCCTGTGGAATAACTGCAGGTACCAGCCCTGGAAATTAACCTGACTCCTGTCTGACTGCTGAACGTGGACACTTCCTGTGTCCGTCCTTTCAAATTAAATTCCCACATGGTCCAGTCATATAGGTTTTGGTTTATTTTTACAAGGCACAGCTTCTAATAGAGTTTCATGTTTGTTCGTTTTTTTTGTGTGACTAAGCGACCAATGAAATCTTGCCGACTAATGACCTTTCTGGTCGCCTATAGGAAAATCCTCCACTGGATACTAATGTGCCTTTTAGACTGCTTTTGAATTTGTACATGTATGTGTGTGTGTTACTGTGAGTGAGTGCATGACACGTAAATTGGGTAGAACTAGTATATGGCTTACAACCAGTATTTATCATGACAGTGATAATGAGGGTTAAGCATGATGGGATGTCAAAGGAGCCCTGCAACACACGGAAGCGGTGGCAATCACAATTTTTACGCCAAAAAATGGAGCAAGAGTTCACCGTCATTATCTGTTTTATGTTTAATATTTTAAATCAGAGTCTGAAAGTGGTCGTAAAAGGCAGTTACGAAGCAACGATCTTGCTGCGTCAGATCGGCGATGCTGCTTTTTTCCTCAGCTAAATAGACGGCAGAGAACAAGAGAGATAATAATTGTCAGCTATTTGAAAATGACAGAGAGCGAAGTGATGGGAAAAAGAGTGAGAAGCAGCGAAGCACGAGAGATCGAGAAAAATGGGGGGATGAGGAGGGGTAGATTGATGGAGGAAAGGAGGAAGGGTGCGCGGCTGAAAATGAACTTGTCCGCTGCTGGAGAGCCAATGGAGGGAGTGACAGCTATATAGATTAGAGAGAAAAGAGGGAAGAAGAGAAGTGGTGAGAGGAGGAGGGAGGGGGATTGTTAATGGGTACAGAGGGATGAGGAGGAAAGAGACGTAGAGGGGACAGAGAGGGGGAGATGGAAGGGAAGAAGAGGAGGATAAAGAAGATGCAGAACTAGAAGGGAGGAGGATGAAAAAGAGGTACAGTAGCAAAAGGAGGTCATCTTTCAAAAGAAACGACAATTCAGCTGGGATGGCAGATGACAGGACTGTTGTGTATGTGTGTGTGTGTGTGTGTCTTATGGGATCCAAACGTGCTGGGGAAAAAAAGACCACTGGTCAGGCCCAATTTTCAAGCTGTTAATAAGATTCATCTTTTTTCATATTCTGAATCAGAGCTGCTGTAAGGTGCAAGGCCCTTAGTGTGTGTGTGTGTGTGTGTGTGTGTGGCTGCATGTGTGCATCCGCCATTAATTAGTGTCTGATCAGGTGTCATCATCAGTTAATTGACCGATAATTACATCATCATTGTCCACCCAAATAGATCCCTGTTGGGACGAGCGGAGGAGAAGGAAAAGCAGATGGAGGGAGAGGGTGAGAAATGAGGCAGTCGTTGAGTAAAGAAAAAGAGAAGGGCACGCAGAGGAGATGATGTGAGAGGCTGATTTAGGGTGGGATAATCTGATTGGTCCCCTCTGCTGTCCGTTATCTGGTTGAGCCAATTAAATGAGCAGGGCAACTAAGGACTTTGGCAGTTTGAACGAGTTTTTTTTAAAAATCCTTCGGTGATGGATTTTACGCTGCCGTAATTTATACTTGAACTGTATTTTGTTGGTAGGCAATATTAATTAGAACAATTTGCGGCATACTCTTGTTGTGAGCGTGTGTGTGTGTGTGTGTGTGTGTGTGTGTGTGTGTGTGTGGCGATGACATTTTACGGCAGAGTGCTCAGAGTTGCAGCGATAGCATCTCTCCCCAGTCTTTATCATTAAGCAGATAACAGCTCCACTGACTTGAGTTTGTATCACAGCTCATTACAGTCTGCAGTTCAGTTCACACTCAAGTTCGGCTCAGTTCGGTTCAAGTTCAGTGACAGTGAACGCTGACTGTCTTTACAGTACTGCATACATACTGATGTCTGAAGTCTCAGTGCACAGTTTGCTCTGTCCCCGTGCTGAATATTAGCACATCTTCATGTTTAAAGTGAGTGACGATTGGCTCATCAGCTGTTTCCAACTGCCAAGACATTCAGAAATATGTGCGCAGAGACAACTTAACCACTTTCCTCATGATACAAATAGCAGCGTGGCAGTCTGCCGATGCAAATAGCAGGCACGCTCCTGTCAATTTAGACTGACTCTGATTCACCAGCATACACACGACTGTAAGAACAAAACTGGCCGTCACGCACGTGTCAGGAATCCAACAGTAATTAATGAATTCATGCCCACTTATTTTGTGCGCAGAGTAAGAATATTACTGCACACATATTAGTGAAAGAGGTCCATTGTATTGAGCGACACAAAAATGAAAGACCAGGCACATGCGCGCACACACACACACACACACAGGTGTTTTGAGTTACTCTGGCTGATTAGACCTCTGCTCAGGTTCAAAGTGAGCAGAGCTATGTGAGGTCACGTTAAGTAATTAGAGTAATATTGTTGAATTTGTTCCACTGTGACAGGTGCAACAAAGTTTAAAGGAGAAGGCACTGTGACTTGTCACAGTAGGAAAAGCAAAGGTGCAAATGATAAAATTAAATAAATGAATGATGGCAAATTCCATTTAGCCGCTTTCATGTCAGGGTCCTGGACTTTTGCATGCTGGCTCTCTGTCATGGCTTACTGGGACACCTGAACAGAGCTATCGTTAATGATATCAGTAACACCTGTGCTCTTCCTACTATGGCAAGTAAAGACGTCTGCTGTGAAGAAGGCCTTTCATCCTGTCTGCTAGCCATCAGTTATGGACTGATTAGCATCAGGTGTGGAGCACCACTTGATATACACACAAAGATCCAACTCTGGTTGGTTCAACTCATTGTATACAGCATAAATCATCAGGTTTTTTACTGGTGTTGATCCAAGTAGAGTTACAATCCCTGACTGTAGCACTGTAACTACCACTGACTGACTGAAGCACTACAGAAATCTTTGCCTGCACTGTAACACCACTGACTACATTGAAGGCAAAACCATTTTTCCTCATCCTCCCTCTTGCGCTCTTTTTTCTGTTCCTCCCAGAATTTAATCTTCTCCCCCGTTTCCTCTTCTTTTCCTTGTCTGCATGGGTTTCCCCTTCTTTACCCCCTCCGTTTGTCCCTCCATCCTCTTACCATCCATCCTCCCACAGTGCATTCACCTCCCCCCCGCTGCACCCTGTCTTCTTCATCCTCTTTCCTTTTCTTCTCTCATCCCTTCATCCCTCCCTTCTCCTCCCTCTCCCCTTCAGTCAGAATCGTATTTCCTTTTTCCCCCCCGCAGAATAAAGAGCTGCTAATGGAATTATAGTCACTCACATCAGCACGCAATCCATCATACAGTGCACACACACATGACATGACTGTGCACATGCAGGACAGACACACAGAGAGACACGCGGTCAGACAGACAGATTAGTGAGCTCAGTATTATTAAAGTTTTACTCTCCACTAATCCTTGCACTCTCACTCATGCAGCGTGCACACACACACACACAGAAATACTTACAAACACACACTCTCAGTGGGGTACACCCTGTGAGAGAGGCAGGCAGTGTGAGATAAACTGATCACGCAGCAGTACAATATGCTGAAAGTGATTATTCGTGTGTATGTGTGTGTTTGTGAGAGATTGTGAGCGAAAGAGTGCGATGATGATGTGCAACAGCAGTCAGGAAGCAGATATTAACTCACACTGGAGTCAATGGTGGAAAGAAAGAGGAAGATATTTTCCACAGTAGAGAATCATCTGGGACAGTAGTAGATGCAGAGCCTGAGTGTATGATAAAAGTAAGGTTTGCTATAGACCCCTAGGTTCTCCCCCTTTCAAAAATAACAGACACTCTCTAAAATCAATCCCAGAGTTCAGAGAAAATGGGGAAAATATAGCTCAATCCAAGTAACGAGATGCTCCAAATTGAAACCGCAGTGGTATTTCCCATAAGGCACAGCTGGATTTGATACCAAGTGACTTCACCGCTGATGAATGTAAAGAACACCTCCTTGGGCATTCTCGCTGCATTCGAAAGCACACTGCTCCTAAATATTTGCACACATAATCTTCTGTTGTTGTTTCGTCAGTGCATTTGTTTTAACATTGCCTTTAGGGCACTCTAGTTTTATTTTAGCTGTAATGAAAATAATAAAGCTTATTTATATAGCACTTTTCTAAACAAATATTACAACGTGCTCGGCATAAAACTGAAATTAAAAACGGACAAATTACAGGAATAAAATCAGCAAACTGCAATATTAATAAAACAAGTCATAACATAAAATAAAAAGTATATCAAGCAATAATAGGGAACAGGTATTAAACTAAAAATATAATAAAAAATGATAGGCCATTTGATGAAAATGAGTTTCTTAGCCTCTCAGGTCAAGGTGGCCACATAGTGACATTAGCAGTAAGCAGGCTCCTGTCTGGCTGCAGTCATAAGCAGTAGCAAGTGGAGCCAGGCTATAAAGGTACCTTAAATTAATCAATATTAAATCAATATTACTATCACTGCTTCCCATAAAAATACTCCAAGGGCATTGCTTTTTAAATTTAACATTTGTGTAATAGCTACACATCAGTCAGTGACGTTTTTTGTTGCTTGGTTAGACAGGAAATATGTTTAGCTAGCTAACTGTTAGCTTGGCAGTTGGTACACCATGGTTAGCTTGGTGCACGGACTGGAGGCTGAGTCGTGTCAGGAGGCAGAGGCCGTCTGGTAACCTGTAATTTGTCCCGTTTACATAACGTGTGGCTAAGCTAACTGACTAGCAGGCTGTTTTGTTTGTTGTATCGCGTTTTGTTTTATTTCCAGAGCGCTGCGTGTGGCTAAGCTAGCTAGCGACTGATGGCTTAATAGAATGCTAGGTTGGCTAGCTCGTTGGCTAGGCTAAGCTAGCCCATTTTAAAACCTGCCAGTTATGTTGTGCAAACGTTGCCTGAAAATATATGTATGTAGCTTCTCAGAAACTCTACTTAAGTGCAATTTTGAGGTTCTTTGACTTAACTTTAAATAATTGTAATTACCTGCTACCACTGACTTAACAAATTACATTATCAACACTCACATTATTTAGCAGTTAGTGCTAACGCAGGCTAGCAGTTACTGGTTACTTTTTTAGCTCAAGATTTCCATTTGAAGCACCTACTAATTTTGTTATATTTATGTTATATTATACATTTATATATTGCTATGGATTGAACTACCCCTTAGTATATGAAGCAATTAAAATGGAAGTTATTAAATTAAAATGTTGCACATGAATGCATCCGTAACAATAATGCATATACAGTGGCTTCATAAAAGGCATTTTTAAGGGAATGCACTTCAACATATTATACTGTAGTATGAAATGCACAGGTGTATGTAATGAAATTAATGACAGTTGCTTTGGTTTCAGGGCCCTTCTATTGTGCATGTTGGCTCACTGTCACATTTTCATGGCATCTTAATGTTATTACTAACACCTGTGCTTTCCCCACTACACTACGTCAAAATGTCTGCTGTGTATAAGGCTAATGATACACTATGTGCACATTTAGTCCTCTTATTTGAGTACATTTCAGTAACACCTCTGTACATTTATTTAAGTGACAGTTCAGATGCAGCACTGTTACTTATGATAGAGTAATTTTTAATTGCAGCATGTTAAAGTTAAATACAGACGATGTTACGTGTGGGTTTGGTGGTGGCTTTTGAATTGATTGTGAGGCAAATTAATGGAATGGGGATAAACAACAGAAAGTAAAGTAGGCCTTACACATTAAATGTAACTAATTACTTTGACTGTCGAGTAATTTGTAAAGTAAGGCAATTTTTTAAATGGTAGTTAGATTAATTCGAAAGGCGTAATCTGTGGGGATTATTGTTGAAATCTATGCTAAATACAATGCTGGGTTTACTGGCTTGTTGTCTAGGTTTACTCATCTCTAATGAGCTGTGGCATAATGTTACAGCTAACGTTACCGTAAATTTATAGCTACTAATGTGCTTTGGGCCACTTGAGTGCAGTTATCTACCCTACATTATTTGACAGTTAACAGTTAGCATAACTGGTTACTTTTTTAGTTCAAGATTTTCATCCAAAACACATACAAAGCTTGTGATACATTATACGATTATTATATTTTATGCATTCCGTGTTGGAGGCTAGTTACATGTAATTAAATTACAAAATGAAAGTAGTTGTAATCAGTTACAGCTACTGAGGAAAAACTATGTAATTAAATTACAGTTATTAATGAAAATGTTAGGGAATACAAAAGGGTAACATCAGAATATATTCTTCTCAGTAAAAAGTTTATATGTAGAGTATGAATATAACATTCATTCTGTTGCTCTGGATCTTTTTGCCATGCAGGAATTGCTTCTTTTGGCATCACCTTTTCTGCACATTTTTCAGCTTTATTGCCCAATTTAAATATTTGTTATGAAAGTAATTAAAATAGCCCAATGAAATGAGTTATATCACTTTGATAAATCATAAGAACTACTTAAGATACTACTAGTATCTCTATACTGTTACATTTCAAAAGTAACCTTAATAACACTGTTTATATTATAAGATCGAACAACCCATTAGTATATAAAGCATTTAATATAAAGCAAAGTTAGCGCCATCACCAGTTACAAGTTATAAACTAAAATGCTGCACATAACCGCAAGTACAACACTGGCTTCATAAAAGGTCTTTTTTTTCTGTTGACTGTACTTCAGCATGTTACAGTACACATATCCACAGGTTCAGATAATGAAACTAATGATGGCTCATTTTGACAGCTGCTTTGCTTTCAGGGCCCTTCTTTTGTGCATGTTGGCTCACTGTCACATTTTCATGGCAGTTTAATGTTATTAGTAACACCTGTGCTTTTACTACTATAGTAAAGTCAAAATATCTGCTGTGAACAAGGCCTGTGGTATGAGGATAATTTATGTGACCAACCACCAGATTGTGTCACTGAAGCAAAAACACCTGTTGAAAAATATTCTAGCGTAAGCAGTTAGCAAATGAGGTCAGAGGTCACAGGCTTGATATTGCTGTGTAATATTACACCCATATGTAGAGTCATTTAGTTAGTGAGCAAGAGTGTTACTGACTTTAGTGCACTACTTATGGGATGATACATGTCACAGTGTGGGCACCTTCATGAACACACAGCATGTGAAGGAAGGTGCTTCTGGGATGTGTATATGTGTGTGTGATCCTCAGGATCTGATGTAATGTTCCCTCAGGCCCGTGAGTTCATATGTAGAAACTTATAGCTCTGAAGTGAGAGGAACAGGATTTCAGCGGATATTGTAACCACCCTGTAATCGTACTAAGCATACAGGATAAGTCTATCTCTCTCTCCGCCTTCTCTCTCTAACCTCTGCACATCTCTTCTCACTTTTCCCTCTCTCTCTCTCTCTCTCCTTATCTCTGTTGTGACAGCACAGGTTGGATTAACTTTGCAGGGGTTCTTAAAGTTTTGCATTCTTGTTCTCCCGAAAGTGGCTTTGCATTCATGGGATTTGTGAATCTCACATCGGGTATTACATTTGGTCAAATTTGACTGAAATCAGCATTGAGAGCATGCCAAAGCATTTGCTCAAAGCACTGATGCAAGTACTGAACACATATTACAGTTAGATTAAGGTTGTTATACTCTCTGCAGACTGTTACGTTGAAATAGTTTGATAGCATCAGTAGCTAGCTGGACTTATTCTGGAGTTTTAGAAATAAACTGTAGTTTCCATAAAGCAATGCATTTCTTCTCCATTGTCAGAAACATTTAAGATATCATGTGTTTTTGCATGACTAGTTTTGTGTTTATGAAAGTAAGACAAACGTGTGTTGTCTTAAACCTGGAAAGGGTACATGGTTTCACAGAGTGTGTAATCTTCCTCATGGTGAGAGCATTTGTGGAATCCTTGTTCAGATGTCAGAGGGAAGGAGGAGCCGAGAGGATGTCATAACTGTCTTTAATCTGGCTAAGCATACTGTATGGATAATCCGCTCTCTCTTACTTTTACTCACTTAGTCTTATTTCTACAATTTGCCTGGGCGACACTACTATGTAATCTCACTGAGATTATTGTAATTCTGTCTCTAATTTGTCTTCTTTTATTTTATTCCATTATGTACATATGTTGTCTGAAGTCTTTCTTATTTTACTCTCAGGCTGGATTTTATTTTATTCTCTGCATTTCCCTCAGCTGAGTAAATATATGTGAACGCTCTGACCCCTGTTTATTATAATATGCTTGTACTGAAATTTCTACAGCATAAAGATGCTGGCCTTTGATTTATGGAAAGGCCACGTAACAAGGTTGTAGGGCAATTGAACAACATTTAAAACACTTTCCACTGTTGATGCTTTAAAGGGACACTTCACCCCAAAATCAAAAACACATAGCCTATTTTTCCTCTTATCTGTAGTGCTATTTATCAGTCTAGATTGTTTTGGTGTGAGCTGCTGAATGTTGGAGATATTGGCTGTAGAGATGTCTGCCCTGTCTTGAATATAATGGAACTAGATGGCACATTTGAAAAACTGACCTTGTTGTGAGCAGTTTCATGTAGGAACTATTTTCTTTCTACCGAACTACACCTGCTAACTGTATCACTGCGCAAAAGGAAGCATGCATCTACTAGCTCACCTAGCACCACTGAGCACACTAACATTGCAGCTCAGCCGAGGGAGACGCCATTAATATTTACATATTACACTATTACAAACACAACCTTCTTGTCCATGCACGGTGATATGGTTTGTGGATGTAGTTTGGTAGAAAGTCTAACAGTCTAGAGCAGGAGTAGGCAACCTGTGGCTCCAGAGCCACATGTAGTTCTTTAGCCCCTGTCCAGTGGCTCCTTGAGCCTTTGAGAAAAGAAGTCTATGGAAATTCATTCTATGAATCCAAATGTTGCTCAACCTCGATAGCAGTGGCTGGTTAGCTATGGATGCCAAATCCAAAAAAGTAAATTGAATAAAATAGAGAATGTAGTAGTGCGTGGACAGATTTGTTTGCTCTCACTGCCAGCTCTGCAAAATTTAAGTACCAGATAATTATTAATAGTGCCCTGCACAGTGGCCACCTTGTGGTAAAACATTTTAACAAATGCTTATTTAGACCATAAGTATACGCTAATTTAGACTTAATAGGCTATTTACCTTGATTATAAGGCTCAAACATGTTTTGCGGGTCCACACAGATTTTTTCAAATTATTTTTGGTCAAAAATGGCTCTTTTAATGGCAAAGGTTGCAGACCCCTGGTCTAGAGTGATAACTAACGTTATAGGTAAGAGGAAAATAATGTATTTTTGATTGTGGGGTGAACTGTCCCTTATAAAGAAGAAACCCCTAAAACCCCCTAGAATCCCCTAAAAATCTTCCTCTATGCGAAAGAAAAACCAGAAGTAACTGTAATTTAAAACAATAATAAAGATTTGTGAGATAGAATATTTGTTATATAACGTTAGCACAGAGAATGATTATTGCACCAGCCAGTAGTTGCTGGTCTGATGAGTGGTGTTGAGTGTGTGTTGACACAAAGTGAATGGACTGCATAACCTACACAATATGCTGAGGAACTAAACAGCACACAGTTAGCTCTGTTGTACTTGCTTGACAGATGGGAGTATATTAGTCATCGTCTATTCTACAGGGAGAGACTTCAGTGTCTGAAAAATATACAGGGCTCACTAACTGATCTGTCAACAACTCAAACACCCTTGAAGCCTCCAAAGTAAACTACCACACTGTAGAAAACGGAGCCACTGTATCAACCTCAAGGAACCGTGTGTGATGTATTAAATCAACAAGTGAATCATTTACTGACCGGAGGAAGTGATTTAAGAGCTTACTGACAGTTGTGTTGTTTGCTAACTTTCTTTCTCCTCTTTTTCTCCCCCTTCCTACTTATCTCCACTCCAGGCTCCGACTACTCTCCCCCTCCCCCCCTTCCTCGCCCTCCTCCCCCCGGCCTGACCAACGAGCACAGTGGCGGTGGCAGCCACGGCGACCATGGTGGAGGAGGGGGCGGGGTCAACCACGGGGTGGGCGTGGTGGGCCTAGCCCCGGAGCACATCGCCACACCGGGGGCGGCCCTAAGCTGGCAGGCGGCCATCGACGCCGCAAGGCAGGCGAAGTTGATGGGCAACGCCGCATCGGGCGGAGGGGCGGGGCTCGGGTCAGGAGGGGGCGGGCCCATCTCCACGGCCAGCTCCACGCAAAGGAAGAGACAACACTATAGCTCTAAGCCCAAGAAACAGACAACGACGACAGCCACAAGACCGCCACGGGCCCTACTCTGTCTCACACTCAAGAACCCTATCCGCAGGGCCTGCATCAGCATCGTAGAGTGGAAGTATCCTTTAACTAACCATGGGTGGAGGTTTGTCTTTACATGGTTTGCAGTGGAACCACGTGCAACATATTTCACTTTCCAGAAGTGTCATTCTTAGTTAATTCCCTTTTGTTGCATAGCTTGAAGAAAACCTGTCCTGAATCTATCCACTTAAATAGAGGAATATATCATCAGAGATATGCAAGTGTTATAATCTTTAATTGTGCAATGTTACTGTAATGTTAAAAGCATTTACTGCACCGTCAACGTCTGATCTTGTGATCCATTCGAAAGTAAAATGGTTTGTTTATTCTTTAGGCCAATTACAGCTTTGGCCTTTTTTCTTTTACAGAGTGCTCAACAATATTTTTGCCTCTAAAAACAGATTTTGACAAGCTGTAAAAGCTTACATCTGTTAAAAACACAGCCAAAACTAGATAAATGCACATAATGCTGTGCAAATCGTACATAAATAATGATGATAATGTATCTGTTGCAACCACATTGCATTCCTTCAATGTGTAGTGGATGGAACAAAAATCATGGCAATGAGGAGTAGGAGAGGAAGGGCATAAAGAATAGAGCATTTACGCATTTTAAAGAGGACTTTTAATGCTTTTCCTTATTTTCGGTCTTATATATAATGTTACAGTGTGGAATGTTCATATTATTAAACGTGGCCAAAGTTTCAGATAATGAGGTCAACATATGTTAAAGTAATGACTGTGACCAAAAACCTCAGGCTGCGGCCCATTCTGAATTCTCTGTGTCCAATATCTGCTTTTGAGACAAGCTGACATCAGCTCTTGACGTATTTCTTTATATGGTCACCTGCTGCAGGCACTCTACCGCAGGTGTTTACATTACATATAGTGCTACATGAAGCTACATGCTAACATCAAGGAAACCTAGAATCTTGGTTGCTGATATTGTTCATTTCTCCCTGATTTCGGATTATATTCCTGCTGGAACATTGTGTTTAGAGGCTTCTAATGGTGATTTTTAATGTGTGTGCCGCTATGTCCACAGTCAGGTACACTGCTTCATGTAACATGATAACATCAAGGAAATCTGGAATCTTGGTTGCTGATTTTGTTCATTTCTCCCTGATTTTGGATTGTCCAATTACATTTAGAAGCTTCTATTGACTTCTTTTCACGGTAGAAAGTGCTGCTATACTCTGATACAGTCAATCATCAGCTTCAAGAAGACTGCTCAATTTAGCTACATGCTGACATCGAGGAAACTTGATGTCTTGGTTGCCAATGTTGTTAATTCCTTCCCGATTTCAGATCATATTCCTTTGTTTAGAAGGTTTTAGTACTGATTTTTAGCTGTAGAAATCTGTTTCAGTCATTCCACACCTACAGTGGCAGTGCAGACACACCAAGATACGACAGACTCAGAAACCTTGACCAATTAGAGTAGCTTTTTTGGGAGGGGGGCTTAAAGAGACAGGTAATAAAACAGAGCGTTTCAGATGGAAGGTGATAACAGGTGTAAACATGTAAACGTGTTCTAGTAGACACCTAAAATACAAGTATGAACCTGAAAATGAGCATATTAGGTCCTCTTTAACAACGCATCACACTTCTCTCCTGTTTAATATCCCTCTTTCCCCCTTCTCTCTCTTTTTGAATCAGTCTCCCTTCTTTCCTGTGTCTCACTTGATGTGATTCTCTGCTCTCCGCTCACTTGTCTTAATCCTTTCTCCCCTTCCTCTGCCTGTCCTTCTCCTTCTCTTTTTTCCACTCTCCCTCTTTCATCTCACATTCTTTTCTCACAGGAGGATAAAACAAATTGTGTCATTTTCATCCCTCCTTCACACCTCTCCCAGCATATGTCTTTCCCCTAGCTCTTTCTAACTGCATTCATCTCTCCCCCAGGTCCACCCCTGCTTCCACACTTCCCTTGCTCCCTCCATCCTCCACATCTCCCTCACCATTTATTATTCGTCTCCCCCTCTGTCCATCCAAATCCTTTTATTCCTGCTGTTCCTCCGCCCGTCCTTCTTTTCTACCCTTCCTTTTTTTTCGTCTTTTTTTTTAAGCTGCCGAACATAATGACTTGGTTTTCCCTCAGGGTGAGATAGAGGGAGAAAGGGAGAGAGACAGAAATGGTCAGTGTCACAGGCAAAGTGATCTATAATAGGAGAGGGTCCACATGAGCATCAACTCAGCAAGAGCACAGTCACACATCGTCCTGAGAGGGAGAGAAGGAGAGGAAGAGGAAGAGGAGGGGTCGGGGAAACGAGAAGGGCAGGGATGTGGGCAGGACATGGATGTCGACAGGAGAGACGACGGAGCGGATTAGCTGAGGAGGGAGGGAGGGATCGAGGGGAGGATGGGGAAGGTAAACAAGAAAAATGACAGAGCAGGGGGAGGGCAAATAATGAGAGAGGGGAGGAGAGGAGAGAGGATAAGGGGATAACGAGGGAGGAGAAGAGAGAAGTGGAAGGCAGATCGGATTGGTGAGGAAATTGAAGAAGAGTCAAAAGTAGTGTGTGTGTTTGACGGGGGTTGCCTTAGTGAATAATCAAACTTAAATAAATCAGTTGATAACATTGAAGGATATATTGAGGAAAAAGTATTATGGAAAAATACAGTTTGTCAGTTCCACTCTCTCAGGATACCCCATTCTGCTATAACCATACCAACCATGAGCGCTTGCTGCAATGCTTGGGGATGCTAAAAAAAAGTAGTTGGAGCAACCCAGTATCACAGAGTGACTGTCAGGGATTATCTGTCTGCTGTATATGTTGGCATACAAATGAAAAATGTCATGCCAGAAACTCTTAAGCTTGGGGCAAGACCAGAGAAGATGACCTAGGGTCCCGTCACCTGACTTACACTTATCACAGGTAGCAGAGACTGGAGGAACGATTCTTTTCAGTTTGGTCTTGGAAAAGTGCAGCTGGTGGATGGCTTTAAACTGAATGAATTGAAGTGTAGTATTGATAGTACATGTTTCGATCCTATCTTACCCTTTCGCCCATAACTCCGAAATCTCCTCACCAGTATCCTTAATCCGTGCCTCTTTAAAGTGGAGAGAAGGGATTGCCAGAGAAAAAGACCAACAAACTGTGAAATGTTTGGAGGCAGGGATTCTAGTCATAAGGTCAAAAAAGTTGTGCTGTTTGGGCATCACATTAAAGTGAGGTAGAGACTTCCTGGCAGCATTTCTGATTTGCAGATACCGAAAAAGAACCAGGGGACAGACCAGATTTAACCTGATGTTGAGTAAAAGATGCAGAACGGCTGTTAACGTAGAGATCCTCAATAGTAAACAGGCCTTATCTGACCAGTGTAAAACAACAACATCCATCAAACCTGGCTTAACGCAGGGGTTCTGACATATAGGAGCATGAATGGGCACTTCTAAGGGACACAGCGTGCCCTCAACTTGCCTTAGAATCTTAAATGAGTTACGCAAACTAAAGTCATCCATCAGTTGTTTAAAAAATAACAGTAGGCATTTTTAACTATTAACAAGATAGATTGAAAAGATTTTTTTTGATTTCTCCTCTTTGTTCCTGCGGCTGACACGTTCTCACAGCTGGAGTGTTTTTTTTGTGTGTTTTTTTAATATTCAGTGACAAATGATGGCATAATTCTTTTAGACATTCTCACGAACCTGTATATTTATCAAATAAGCACACAATTATTGTGTGGTTCGTTTTGGTCCTGCTTTTGTTTTGATGGCTTTGCTCAGTTGAATGTGAAAAGCCAAGCTCTTAAATTCACCATTATGTGCATTTTTTCATGCATATCACTCAGACAATAGACATGGTCTCTTAAAAAGAACTCAAAATTTCCCGTGAGAACAGCTGTGCCTTTAAATTGTGTGTACTCTCCCTGTGTGGTAGAGCGGTGGATGCAGGCAATTCTTCCTTTTCCCCCTCATGTATTATAGTAATTATTTAAAGGCATAATGCCAGTGGTATGGCTGTCAATATTTTGGTTCCCACCGTTTGAATATCTATTTGGTGCATTATGTAGATAAGAGCGCCAACCAATACAAGGAGACACACTTGTATTGATGTATTTATTTCAACCTAAACATGTCTAAAGATCTACATATCAGCACATAACAAAATAAACTGTGGTTGCTGCGCTGTGGTTGGTGATAGAGTGAGAACTGACAACATGCTGTCTCTTGGAGCAAGTTCACATGAACGATTTGTTATTAATATGTTATTTGCTAGTGTAATTTGCTAGTGGTGGAATGGTATGCTTATGGTACGTGTCCACGGGATCCATCATTTTCAAGCTTTCTATTCTTTGTTTATGTAAGCAGCCGTTTAATGCATTCCTGTAGCGCTGCGTTGTATTTGGAGAGATGGGGCGGCTACTTTTCATTTGCATAAAGTTGAATATAGGCTACATTATGCTAATAAGGGAGATCCAGTGCAACTTGCCGCCCCTGAAAATTACTGAAAAACTTCTAAGCTAACCATTAGTGATCTGGAATGAGACAGATTCAGCAAATGCATGGCTTATTTCTCGCTTCAGATGTTTTCAGAAACACATCTCGGTGAACTATTTTCTTAATAGAAGAGAAAAGTTTCAGAACAGCCGCCCTGTCAGTCCAGTTTGAAATCGAGGAACATACAGCCCATGTACCTACCACAGGCACGGATCATAACTTTAGCTTACATAGCTCGCACACAACTTCATCTTGAGGTTCCACAATTTTGCTGTCTACTGACCAAAATCCAAAGTATTTCCAAAAGTGGCTTTTTAGATTGCTCAGAGTGCAAATCACTCTCTCTGCGGCCGAATTCTCTGCCATCATCCCCACACAGTTGTATATTTCGCTCATTCAGCTTGACCTACATTTTATTTACAATGTGTGAAAGTGATGTCATGTGACTCCCGTCAAACAGCGCAGTTAGTGCAGCGGCCCAGGCCCATGCGAGAACCTGCGAGGCAGACAGCTGTGGTCGGGAGGCTTTTTTCATAACTAATATTAATTTTCACAATCTAATGAATAAATAATCAATTTAATTATATGATCTAATATAGAATATTTGTTGACACCCTTAGTCAGATCTTAAACTTAGAACCTAAACTATCCCGTCTAGTTGTGCTCATGTTGTTTAAAAAAGAATATTAATGGGAGAAAGCATGCATAAACCCTCAGGGTCGCTGGAACTATCTCACCCAATGACTGATGAGCGTGCAGATCATTACCCACAATTCCCAGCATCATTCATTTAAACAGCTCTGAAGGGAGGGATGGGTGAGAGAGATGGAGAGAGAAAGGTGAGGGAGTGAGATGAGTGAAGGGAGGACGAGGGACATTAAAGAGGGTTGTTGGGGTAAACAGTAAACAGGCAGGAGTTTGAGCCACAAAAAAGGAAAAACATGGAGGGAGCAGAACAGTAGCAAAACTGCAACAAATTTTGTCCTTCACTAAGTAAAAAATCTTCATCAAACTGTCAGTCTTTCTGTCAGCTTGTCCATCTAACCATTCTATTTTGGGATGTCCTTCATATCTGCAGTGTAGGCCTGTTTAAATGCAGTTTAAACATTAGTCTGTGGGTGACCATGCTCCGTACTGTATGCATTTAATCTGTGTATGTGTGTAGTTATGCAATTGTGTGTTGTTTTTATTCCATAGGCTTTGTATGTGAATGTGTGTGTGTTCCCCTATGTGTGCGTGTCCTGTATTCTGTGAGCACCTCCGTCTCTGGAGATAGCAGATCCGAAATCTTCCTTCCTTCCTCCTCTGTTACCATGACAACAGCTACTGCTCTCAACAGGTCGATGGGGGCCTGTCTGAGCTCACACATACACATGCACGCAGACGCACACCGAGATGAGAGAACACACACACACACACACACACAAACACCCTTTGAAGAGCACGCACATGCTTACACACGGATGATAAAGGACCGAAAAACACACACAGACACGGCGCTCTCACATGCTGTGTAATTATAGCATTTAAGCATTACCTGCACACTGCAAGGTCAGCGAGAGAGACAAGGAGAGAGCGGGGGCTAACTACCATCTTCTCCATATGAAATCACACTAAGTGGTAATTTTGAAAAGGTGCCATTGAGTGCATTTACACACACGTTCACTCTGTATCCCAGCTAACAGCTTACATATTGCATCAGGTCACATGAGGGGTTACACTATTTGTGTGTGTTTTCAACTCAATCAGGAAAACAGATAAATATTCTCAGCATAACAGGGACGAGTGTTGAGCTCACTCGTGCTGATAATATCAGTATATCCCTGGTTTCTTATTTGGGTTTGTCAAGATAAGAGACTATCGGTGTTATTGTGAGCTGCATGTGGTGGTTATGTGAGGCAACTGCTGAGTATTTTAGAAAATATTTGCCTCCTGGTGTGTATGTGGATGCAGTCCCAGTGTGACAATTTGTCGTAAGCATATGGCTTGTTAAAAAACTGAATGTATATGTTAAATTCCGAAACGCCTCAGACAGTAGCACCGCGGTAAATGAAACCTGCTGAGCTAACTGGATGCTGATTTCCATATTATTTAATTTATTGCTGTTTTTCTTGAGCTGTCAGAGTCAATCCCCCCCATTAGCTTTGGACAAAACTCTTACCACTAATATTTATAAGCTGTTAGAGATGGATATTTGCTATTGTTATGCTGATTAATGTACATTATTAATAGACTTGGTACTTATTTTGATTCTTCACTCAGACCCCCCGAATTTTCCCCAGCGTTGTTTTGCTCTCAACAGCACAGCAGCCAGTAGATTTATTATCATGTTGATGGAAACGGACCTCAAGGGTTTTTTTAAATTATGGGTCAGGAACCCAGAATGAGTCACAGGCCTGTTTTTCTGTGGGTCCCCGCATGTCTGGAGAGTGTTTTAACGAGCCCCTGGTACAAGGGTGAGTGATTAGCTTTGATGCATTTTGGTCCCAGGCTGAATGATCTTGTGGCTGATGATGTTCAAGGGTCAATCCTTAATCCAAACATAAACTAAGTATTACTTACAACATAAAATGCTGAAGATTTCTTTTTCTCCCCCTCGCTATTTCTCTGTCTGCGGGGCTATTTCTGAAACAGTAGTTAAAGCTAGGAAAGATAGCAGGTCTGTTTCTAGAGGGGCCACACACAGTACAATAGCTAGTGTGATTACAGGTAGTACAAGACTGTTAAAGTTGTAAAGTTTACTTCCTACTTAAACTGAAACATGGTTATTTATTTGTTGACAGTGCCATCTCTCTTTAGCCATTAAAGCCTATTAGAAGCTATACTGGGTTATTTTAAATGTTAATTACTTGAGTGTTTAAGGTCTTGTGGTGGAGCAGGGTTTTCAGAAAAATGTTCACGGTTTCTGTCTATTTCTAAATGTAATATGAGCCTGCTAAGAAGTTCACAATATCCTTTAGTTGCCATGAAAATCTTGCTGAATATCAAGTGGGCAACAAGGAAATACCTGCTTTCTTGCAAAATAAACTACTTTGGCAATAGTGTTGGCCATGTTCACTCACTGCAGACTATTATCCCCAACAAAGTGTTGAATTATTCAACTCTCCTTGCTGGCAGCCATTAGTTCCTGTTCCTTTTGCTGAGAACATCATGTATTGTTGAGTTACATTATGGTTACATGGTGATGCAGTTGAAATTGTATTTATAAATGTGGCTTTTTTTTTTCTTTTTCTTCCAGTTTGGTCATTTTCTCAAGTACTGCTGCTAACTCTGTTGGTCTTGGCAGGATGTAGACCAGGGGTGTCCAACTCATTTTGGTTCATGGGCCACATACAGCCCAATTTGATCTCAAGTGGGCCAGACTACAAAAAACATTGCGTAATAACCTATAAATAACAGCACCTCAAACTTTTCCCTTTCTTTTAGTGTCAAGAAGTACATGCTGAAAATGTGTATCCATTTGCAAACAAATAATGAACAGCCTTCATTTCAATTTCAACAGTATGTCAGTTTTTCCAAAGTTAGTCAGTCTACAACTCGCTGCCATTACATGTGCATTTTTCCATACATTTCCATTCCTGTGGAGTAATGCTGACACCAGACTAAAGTGGAAGCTATTGAGGAAGCAGGTTGGGTTATCCTCTGCCTCACAAACCATTTACAAGTCAAAAGTTTTGGCGGTGCCTTAGTAATGGGCTTTCAGCAATATTTTTTTAAGGTAGAAGTCTGATACAGATGTTTTTGTACCGACGCTGCTGATTGATAATATGTTGGACAATGTTCAGTATCTTTAAATATGACCATCATCCTTGTTTTTTCAGAGAACTTTGTCTTGTCAGGGCTCTGAAGTGGGCTACTTACCGTTTAACATGCTCCTGAAACCTGACCTGTTAGCCTTCACAAGTGCATGAATATTAGGTGTGCAACGTTTTCTAGTTGGCCAGATCCTTTGGCAGGCCGGTTCGTGTTTGACACTCTTGATGTAGACTATAGAGTTCAGTATATTCACTATCCAGCATTATCTGCACATGTACCCCAGCCAGTCATTACCAGTTGTTATAGTTCAGCAGCAAGTATCCCTCATTGGCTTCCAACCTGCAAAAACTGCCACTTGTTGGGTGGAAAGTCCAGCAAAGTCAGATTCAGTGCAGCAAAAGCCTGCATTCATAGTGTGATGTAATGTGTTGAACGTGAAAGTGTACACTACCTTGCTTATGCTTTGTGTTATAGGTTTGAGATTCTGACAACTCATCAATGCATTGCTGTTTAGGTTATAAGACAAGATCTGGAGTCTAGACTAATTTGACATGCAGCCAAGAGAGAAGGAAGAAAGGGAGGGAGAAAGGAAGGAAGGAAGGTAAGAATGGAAGGAGAGAGCAAAAGGAGGTGGAGGGAGGTGACAGCAGTTGCAGTTAGTAATTGTGTTGATGAAAACCAGACCTCCTTTATCTCTCCCTCACATTCTCTCTCACTCTCCATTCTCTCCCACTTTGCATCTCTCCCTCGCTCTCGCTCTCTCTGAGGCCAAAAATAATGAGGTCACTCCCCTCTCAAGGACCGTTCCATATAAAAACGCTCAGTGTCTCTCCTCTCTCTCATTCCATCTCACTCTCACTCTTTCTCTGTCCACATCCCGTCTTCCACGCGACAGGCCTGCTCCTCGACGCACCCATATTAGGGCATGCACTGTCTCTCTAACCCCCCTCGCACACACAAAGAGGTTCCTAAGTGACCCAATATGTCTTATTGTTAACGCAAAGGCAAACTCAACAGCTTTGATCTCCCTCACTGTGTACACTGGTTATGCACTCTGCTACGTGTGTATATATACCTCTGCTTATGTAAGGATGTATTAGCTTGTTTAAAAATACCTCTGTTAAAATAACACGCCTGATATGAAGACGCTTTCTATTCAGGAAAGGTCAGAAGTCAGAGTCTGTATTATTTTGTATTGTGTGCTAGGCGTTTTCATGGATCACTGAAAACCTACCTGAACTTTATAGAATTATATTTTTTAAAAAGGTCCCAATTTAAAAAGGACCTGAGGACAGGCAGACCAGGTCCAAAATAGACCAGCAGGTAATTAGACCTGATTTAAAACAGCAACATGGTTTGTACAGACAGACCAGAACATAGAGAGAACACCAATTAACAAACAGCCATGTCCAAAAAGTAGCAGTTCACAAAATGTGCCTCATCTCATTTGTTTTCTCCTGCAGTGATTGTGAAGTTTCACATGGTCAGGGCTTAAAGTCCAGTCAGATCTCCCCATGTATAGGACATAGAAGGCATTTTCTTATTTCTAAAAACATAGCTCCAAGAACCTCTTCTTAATTGTGACCACACCACAAGAATTAGGAATATATTTGGTACGATTGATTCAGGTGCTGATGTCAGGCGCAGAGCTCTCCACCTCTTGCTGGAGCTAGGACTGCAGATCAAGGCTCCAGTGAAGTTGGATTTGGGTGTGTCGGTGGCGGCCTGTGCTGCTGTTTTACTGCCAGCTTTACTGAACATATATGCATCAAAGTGAAATAGGCATAGTTCTGCTTATGTCACTTAAGTGTTCCTGTTGGTGGTGCAAATGCAAACAGAAAAGAAGCCTTGAAGGTATGTAGTTCTCGAGTTAGCTCCCCAGTAGGCAGGGAGTCCCCAGGACTGTTTGGTCTGAAAACATCTAACGTTACATAGTCACAGTATCAGCGGCAGTAGCATGGGACACACTTAGACTGATTATTCTGACCCGTCCTGAAGTAAATGTGAGTTAAGAGTATTCAAGTAGAAGATCTGTGCTGTGTAAATGTCTTCATTCTTGTGTTCTGTGTACTCTGTTCCGCTGTGTATATTCCTTAACCCTCCTGCCAGACCATTTGAGATCATCATCCTGATGACCATTTTCGCCAACTGTGTGGCCTTAGCCGTCTACATCCCCTTCCCTGAGGATGACTCAAACGCCACCAACTCCAACCTGGTGAGTAATCCACATTATTTAAACTGCTTTACAGATAAAAGTTCTCACTCGCTGTTTGGTCCACTACTTGCTGGTATAAAAGACTGCTTAGCCCATTGGCTAGTCTTTCCTCCAGTCCTGGAGGGCAGGGTTTCTTGATTTTAGAGTTTGTAGTCTGACACCTGAGTTTCCCATGTGGATGTATTCTCTTGACTCACATTTTATTAGATGTGTGGTTGGTCTATGAAACATTTTTTGCTGTTAATTAGCTGAGCCGCATATCGTTTGCACATATCTAGCTGATTCCATTGTGTGTGTAATTTGCTGCCATGTATATAGCAAGCAGTAGTGGGGGATGCTGTATTACACTGTGACTGCTTCATGAAGGTGACAGACAAGAGGTTTGGCGTGAAATAACTGAGAGGCAAAGAGTGGAGGAGATAAATATGAGAGCAGAAGGGAACGGGAACAAATAAAGAAATGAAGTGGGGAGAAAAAAGACATCTTTTCCTCAGAATAACATCTTCTTTGAGCATGATTTCCTCTTATCATTGATTGTTTGGATACAGCAGAGCTGTTGATTATGATGTTCCACTTTGAAGCCTGAGGAAAATGGAGGGTTTCGGTTATTTGGACTGAGGACTCTTGAGTTGTATCAAAAAAGCCATGTGAGTTGATTTGATCAAAGGCAAAGCATCATTTTCTTGTGGGCAACAGAATTTTTTGGCTAAGGAGGAAATAGTTGTTGTGATTGAGGATTGATTTTGTGGTTGCCAAAATGCCATTTAGTCTAATGTAGTAAATGTAGTATAATCTGATATTTTTCAAAGTAAAGCAGAAATACCTCACAAAACAAAGACATCTGTTGCTTCAAAACTCTGATTTTCTGACTGCGTCTTGCCAAACCTTTTATCTAATTATCTTAACCTGGCCACTCACCAGAGTGTGAGTGTGTGTGTGTGTGTGTGTGTGCGTGCGTGCGTGCGTGCGTGCGTGTGTGTGTGTGTAAAGCAGCATGTTGCTCTGGGGTTATATAAATCAATATCCATCCATCCATTAGCTATACCCGCTCATCCTTGAGGATGAGCCAATCCCAGCTGACACTGGGCGAGAGGCAGGGTCCACCGTGAGATCACCAGCCAATCGCATGGTTATAAATCAATATGATTACTTACATCTGTACAATTTATGTGTGTGTATTTATGTTTGTGTGTGTGTGTGCTTGCAGATGTATGCCAGTGTATTAGTGAGAGGAGGACACTAATCCCTCAGAGGCCATGCAACATCTGTCACTCTGTCTTTCTTTACTTCTTTTGAGGAATGATTTAGCCACATTGACTTACTTTACATCACATATCAACATGTCCATGCATGAGCTAAGTGCTTATTGAAAGGAGAGGAGGAGGAGAGGAGCCAGTTGTCACATGACCAGACAAAAGGACTATCAGGGACCTTGTCTATTCAAAAAGTTACTTACTGTACATATGCAATGTATCTTCATACAACAGTTTGCACGGCCTGCCTCTTTACACAGACTTTAGTCTTACTTTTACAACTTCCTTCTCTACCCCCGTCAGTGCATTGATCACGTGATTGCAGTCATCATGATTTTGTTGGTTATATGTCAATTCTGGTTCATTACTTTTTGTATGTACATAAGCACAGTCAGCGCATCATGGCAGCCTGACGTATGTGAGTGGAGTACTAACGTTTGTTTTACTGTGTATCTACCCTCTGATTCCTCCTTTAATGACAGTGTCAGAGCAGGTATATGAGTCAGTGGAAGAGTAAATAGAACTGAGGGAGGACAGCTGTTTTCATCTTCTTAATTTGTGTCCATCACCCACTCTTTCTGCCTCTCTTTATATCTCTCTGATTTCTGTAGGAGGCAAACATACAGCAATTACATTACTTTCCCTGCAAGGCTTTGCAGATCAAGTCTCAGTGATCACATTACAATTAACAATTTAAGGCATTCTTTAGCTTCTGTAAGTGCTTTATTAGTTTAATATCATTAAGAAATCCACTTGTATTATGCAGCCTTTGAATCATGTAAAAAAACAAAAAAACTTAAATCACAGGTAGAGAACTAATGAATGAACCAGCAAAGAGTAAATTCTTTACAACTCAGACAGTCAGAACTTAGAAATTCAGCTTCTGATGTATCTTTACAGCCTGGACTTCCAGGATGAGTAGTCCTTAATGAAATCAGGCAGCACAGCCGTTTAAACGTAGTGAATATTTTGTGTTAGTACTGACTTTTCTTATGTAATGTAAGTGGGGTCAATCATGGCATGTAAGAAAAGTAATGCTTAATGTGTAATTTAGAAAGTTCAAGCTCCTTATTATCAGCATATACACAACAATTACAGAGAAGCAGTTGCTGGTAATATAAATCTCGGATCTCAGACTCCATCCAACAATGCTGATTAAATATGTATTAAAAAGAAAGAAAAGAAAATCACACAAATAAAAACAATAAAACAAAACAAAAAGAGAATCTTATACATAAAACAGTGCAAGTTAAAGCTGTTTATGCCTTTTTTAATTTTGTTTTTGTATGTATATAAGTAGAAAAGATTTACTTAGTGTATAATTTATTTATGTTTTCGTCGGACAGTCTAGACTGAATAGCAGTAAGTCTACTGTCTCTCACTGTCTTTCAACACCATGAGGAGAATTTAATGCCACTCTCTTAGCTGTTGTGAAACAGTATACAACATGACCCACTGGCATGCAGACACATACACACACACACACACACACACACACGGACATGCACGAGCATGCATACACTTAAATGCAAAATTTGGCCTGCTACATTTTCAGGTCTTCTATTCTTGCAGGGTTATTTAGGACATCACTGGTGCCCCCTCCTAGTTAATGAAAAGATACAATGCACACACACACACACACACACACACACACACGCACAACCTACTCACCACCACCACAGCTGTGGTCAATTAGTTTTATAACCTTCTGACAGACAGGAAGCAGTGTGCAGATGGACCAGAAGGCTTAAATATATGGTTGAACCATGTATCTGTCTGTCTGTGTGTGTGTGTGTGTGTGTGTGTGTGTGTGTGTACATGTCTTTGTGTATGTGTGTGGTATTAGCAAGTATACAAGTTAAAACACCCCCACATTTGGTTTTAACTTGAAATACTTTTGCAGCCTCAATATGTGTCTCTCATTGTAAATATTTTCAAGCTCTTTATTTATATACACATTTGTGTAAAACAAAACTTGAGTTTACAAGTAAACGGATTTATTTAGCATCCTGACATGAAACAGCAGTTTCTTGGTTAAAATAAAAATGGCCAGTGCTGCAAGGGAACTCAACAAGCCAGTTAGTGCCTTGGCCAATACTAACTCAAGCTGCTGTAAAGGGGTGTGCTGGAACCACTGAGGAATAATAACACCAATAGGGAGCACTTTAGACATGAGAGACACTGCTATTGAGGCTGATATAAAACCGACATGTCCTCTCAATGTCGCCTGACATTGTAGTTTGTTATTCTTTGCTCTGCTCCACTCTTAAAACCCTGGGAAAACCAGCATGTTGGCATAGCCACACTTCCATGTGGACTTAAAATGATGTTATATTTAGGCAGATACATTGGTCTGTAGCGATTAGTTAGGAAAAATGAATTCCCCTCCTCTGCAGAAATCAGTTAGAGTGGATGTACGTCAGACTGAAGATGGAAACGGGGTAGAACAAGTTGGCAATTCTATGACATCAAGCAAGTCTCATTATGTAATGTAGACAAATGTTTTCTTATGAAAACTAATGCAGCCTTATTTTGAAAGGCTGCGCTCATGTGATCAATACACTGACAGGAGTAAAGAAGGAAGCAGTCCCAAGTGATTTTGTATGGTGGTAGGTTGAGGTGGATGGGACTCCAAAACCCGGACTTTCTCCTTAAGTCGTGCGTTCAGAGCCGTGTGAACTTTGAGTAAACTTTGAGTCATTTTAGGGGATGCCCTTGCCATGTTACGTTTCCTAAAACTAACCACAGTAACTTTACTTGCCTAAAACTAAACTCTGTAACTTTACTTGAAGGACATATCGTCATTCATGTGGTGCTAATTTGTAGGATGTCATGCATTTTTGGTAGGATGCCATACAAATTGTTCTATGAGAATATGTTGACCATGATGAATTAAAAATATATATATAACATTTTAAAGAAATGCCTTCTTTGACGTAGCCAGAGATGCATCTTAAGCATGTTTAATTTGCTTGCAACATGCATTCACTTTGACAGTTGACCTTATCCAGTTCTTTTATTGCGTTTGCAAAACAGTGATTAAAACCCAGAACTACCAGAATCCATCTTAAATGCAACACACACCGCCGCCGTACGCCGCGCGTCAAAACGCCGCGCGTCAAAACGCCCGCCTCCATTATATTCTATGAACCAACCCACACTGGCGCCGGCCGACGCGCTGCGCCGCTCTGCTTCAGCCCACTGCTCTATTTCCAGCGCGGCCGGCGCTCATGGCGGTGCTGCGAGAAAAGCCTT
Organism: Epinephelus moara; assembly: GCF_006386435.1. Classification (NCBI taxonomy): domain Eukaryota; kingdom Metazoa; phylum Chordata; class Actinopteri; order Perciformes; family Serranidae; genus Epinephelus; species Epinephelus moara. Next base: position 19,483,516 of record NC_065528.1, read on the forward strand.
TTATGTCTCGTCTCATTGGATCAACTCCGGTTGTTTTAAATTTTTAATAAGACGACTTTGATAAGAAACTCACCCGTGAAATTCAAGTTGTTGTTGCCTCAAAGTTTTTCCTCTTCATCTTCTGTTACTAGCAGTTGGCAACCGTTGGCAACTAGTGTAGGTACAGCCACCTAGCGGGCTGGGGTGGGAAATACATGTTGACGGTGCCGCTGCGCGCCGCTGCCAGTGTGTGTTGGGGGGCGGCCCTTGACGGCCACAGCACCGCGCCGGCGGCGGTGTGTGTTGCACTTTACCTCTCACTGGTGAATCTTCCGGACTGTCTTTTATGATTCTTATATTGACATCTTCATCATTTGGATGATGGGTTTATCAAGAGCTGTTTACAGAGCTCGTTTTGCTTAAGCTCACTCTAACAGACCAGCTGATCCCTCATGCACATTTGGGAAGAACCTGTTACCTCACCAATTGTTTCAGGATTGTCCTGACACTATTATAAGTTGTTTCTTACAGCATAGCCTTTGCATTCCACTGCTACAAACTGCGAGGTAACCCTCTCATTAAATGTAATGTGGGTTTGAGCCGCAGGAGGCTTTTAAATATTCCCTGCATCAAAGCTCTTGTAATTCAGCTCGCCATGAACCCCTTGTGTTATGTCACATTTTTGTGTCATCCTTCCCCCCTTGTTGAGTATTGTTGTCATTTGTTTTCTGCTTGTCATTTGGGGTGAGACATTGTGCTTAGCCCCTTGTGGTTTTGTTTGCTCACCCACGCCGTTTTTATTTCTTCCCATTTTTGCCAGTTGTCATCGTTTGCAAACAAACTACAGGCTTGTGCAAAGTTGGATCCTTCTCAGCTCAAACCAGCTGCATCATGATGGTAGCTCAGTATCCTGTTGATGCTCTTTATATTTACCCCTGACCCTAAGAGTGATTGAGCCTGAGTTTAAGAATCAATACGGCACCCCCTCGCTAGATTTGCACAGGTCTTTCTTATGTAATACCAGAGATCTGTTGTATTGCTTCCAGTACATGATTTCTATTTCTGTCTGCATCCCATAATGTTCCGCTCTGTCTCCTTGACGACATGCCCAATAATAGCAGCGGGAGAGGTTGTCATGGATATGGTAACCGTAGTGATGCTCCTCATCTGTCCTTGGTTACAGAGGAAAGAAGGGTAGGAACCAAAGTGTGAGAAAGTCTTTTCACTCAGGGACGAATTATCTGCTGCACTTTGGCAAGTTCAGTGTCAGAAAAAGTCTTTAGGTAAAGTACGGTACAACTAGAATGTGAAGCTTGAGAGGAAAACGATTCCTCTTCTACTCTGAATCTGTTTCTCCCTCTCCCCTTCCAGCTCTTTCCCTCCTTAATCACTTTCTCCCTCTCGCTCTCCCTTCATTCCTCCATCTAATCAGATCAATATGGATACTTTCAGATTGACAGAATAATGTTGTCATAACCAAGCAATTAGCTGATCAATACACCTGATTAGACACTGATTGATGGAGAGGCCAGAACACACACACATGTCCACACAAAAGTGACACTAAATCCCCTAAGCAATAATGAGGCTGTAATAGGATTCACAGAGATTGAGGTTTGAGGTTATGTCCGTGAGATACTGCATGAGTGCTCGTTCAGGTTCTGCTGGTTTATTCGATTTCTACTTTGTGTGCATACATTTCTATAGTGTCTGCCATGTTTGCGAGTTCATGGTTGTTGCGATTGCTCATTTTTTTGTGTGATGAAGTGTGTGTGTGTGAATCCGCAGTAGCTGACAGAGTGTTTAGTGTGAGACGAATTAGCTTCTGGCTCTGCAGTAGGCATGTGAAACAAGCACCTTTTAAGTCAATGACTCACCTTTTAGAAGGTAATGGACCCCATCACAACAGACACAGATACCTCCTCCTCTCTCTGTGTCTCATCTTCATGTTTCTCTCTTTTTATACAAACAATAGAATTGGCCATTTTCAAATATGTAAATTAACCTATGTTTGCAGTTTCCTGACAGGTGACCTCTTATACAGAGGACCAACCTACCTTTGTCACTACAATCAACAGCTACATATTGTTGTTTAAACTACTGTACTTCTAAAAAGGACTTTAATTTGCAGTGACTCATAGCACTTCATTTATTCATTTGTTTTGCATTTCAGCTTGTAATTGGTACATTCCTATCAATACTGCTTTGTCTTGAAACTTTGGTCAATTATGTAATCTTTGTTTTCATCTTTTTCTAACCCTTTTAAACGCAGCAACAAATTGGTCAAAACTTAAACAGGAATTATAAGTTGAGTATAGAACAATACAGCTGCATAAAATGAGAAGAAAATGCAGTCTACCAGAGCACTGATTACACATGACGTAGTATGCACGTGTGTAATCAGACGTAAACATAGATTTTCAATAGATCGGCCTCACTGTCACAGGTACCAATCCAGCTATTTGAGTCAGTATCTGCCTGAAATTTTTACCACACAATAAAATCTACAGTATCAGAAAGACGGTCAGGGTGATTAATTTGAGGTCAAAAGCATATGACTACACTGGCTTCTTTTATCAATGCAGGCGACGTTTTCCTTCCCTTAACCAAGTCGTTAAACTTCCTAAAGTTCAAAGACAGGTTTACAGCTCATGCCACACACATTCGATTTCCTTAATAACTGATTGTGCTCTAAGGGATGTTAAGGGTCTTGGGAAAGATCTTATATCCATCCTGTAGTTTTGCTATCCACAAAAAGCTGCCCCCAGATCCAGATGTAGTTATGCTACAGGCTGTTGAAACCCCTTGACTACACACAGGTGATGCCCATTTAACTAATTATGTGACCTCTAAAATCAGTGGGCTGCCCCAGTGATGTTTTCCTGCATGTGCGTCCACTTAAAGGGGGTGAATGCTGCTGCAAACATGTATTTGCAGTTGCAGTTAATTTAAATAGCTTCCTGAGATTTAGAAGTCATTATCTTTATGTCAAAGAAGCCACATTAAAACTACTTTGATTCAGTGTTGTGAAACAATACAACATGAAACCTTCCAATGGGGGTGAACACTATCTAGATCAGGGTTGAAAATTATTTTTTTTGTCCACCTACAACTGTGGCTGTTGGATTGCAAAATCTACCAGCCAATTAAAAGATTTTTTGGTAGGTGAGAGGAGCAAATTTAGCAGCCACTTGCATATTTTACCAGCATTTGGCTGGTGGCTGGTGCTAATTACCAACCCTGCTCTGCTTAGGTGGATTAAGATTTTCGCCGCAAGACCAACTGGTTTGTTTACCGCCATTTCTGGTGTTCTTTTGTTTGTACACATTTTACCTCAGAACTGGCATCTGTGTTTGCCTTTGGATCCAATATGTTGAATTTCATTGAATTGATGAAATAACCTCAGTTCACTACCTCATAAAGAGTCCATTACCCATATATTGCTCCAAATATTGTCCGTGGTTTGTTCTTGGGTCTCCACATGTCCTCGTGCCTCTGCCTTTCTCTCGCCATCATCTCTGCTGTAGAGGATCAAGTTAACATGCTGTTCCTTTGGGTGCTACTCTGCTGGTTGCTAGGAGTGTCTATTTATAGATGGAGAGGAACGATCAGCATCTATCTGTACGTTCACTTATCTAAACAGTGTTGGTCCGTGTTTGTGTGTGTGTGTGTGTGTGTGTACTTCTAAAAAGTCACTGTGGAATGCAACGACTCACGGTGCATCCAGATAAGGATGTAGATGTGTGTTTATTTGTGTGTCTGGCGGTGTATGTGGGTGTGTGAATAGCTACAGTGGAATTTGATGCATTTATTACTACATTTACCAGTACGATGTGTGAGTGTGACAGTGTGTGTTGTGTTTATATAAACAGAGTGAGATTAATATGATTCACTACTGTATCTTATCTGGTCTTATATGCACATTAGTAGGCCCCTCTATGCAGATGGGAAACTTCAAATCCCCTTGCAAGTTTTCTGCAGTACAACAAGTTCCAACCGTGCTGGAGCCTGGGGAGTCATTATTTGGAAATTATAAATGCTGTTCCCCTTTTCAGCTCCCAGAGGAAACAAGGAATACCCCAGTTACCATTTCTGTTGGAGACATGGGTGCTTTCCAACTCCAAAGTTACTACTTCAGAGTGCTGTTTGGTTTCGGCTCCATTGGTTCCATATTTTGGAGCCATTTTGTACTAATTCCTCACTGCTGCAGGGTTCCAGTGTTACTTAAAATGAACCTTAAACATGGCGAGGAAAAAGAATACACTCTACATAGAAAGTTTCCTTTTTATCCGAGTAGTTCCTGTGCTTTATGAGATTTTTTTTCTATTTTTTCTCTCTTTTAATTCTCCCATTTTTATGCGGTTTGAAAGCTTGAAATGTCACAAATATAAAATGGGAATCTGGAGTGCCTCCATCAGTGGGGTTTAATTGAATAGATAAGCCTGGAATTGATTAGCACTGGGCAGGTTGTTATTGTTCTTTTGTGTTCGCCATATTTCTGTTATTATCTACCGATGAAAAGCGGTTGGCAATATTCTAGTTATGATGATGATAATGGCCATAAAGCCACATGGAAGAGAAAATGGACTGTGGTTAGTATGTTGCAGGAAACATAAAGCCACTATTGCATCACTGTACAACAAACCCGAGTGTATTTATTGAAGTGATTATGTTAATGTTGTATTGTATGGTGTTTTGTTGTACTTTTGCAGTTTTTATTTGCCTGTTTGAACTTAATAAGCATAAAAATACTTGGACATTTTTGTAGCTCACTTTGTTTGTCTCCCTCTGTGGAAGAACTGCATTGGCATGGCTGGTAAACAGAAACAATATGGCTAAAGCGTAACATTCTGTTAACTGCTCAGTGTTATCAGTGTATAATTGTTTTGAATTGAAAAAACATAATAAGCAAAATACTGTGTTTGTCCTTTTTGTCTGAGTCACCCCCCCCCCCCCCCCCCCCTTCCTCTTTCTCTGAGTCTTTCTCTTCTCTTCCTTGTTCTTCTCCTCCACCTCTAATAAAAGTGAAAGATAAAGACTCTAAATGATGGCAGCTGTGGCACCACATTCATTACAATGCCATTTCCTCTTCCCTCTCTCCTCCTCCCTTACTTTTTAATAGTCCCATTTTGGTGATAAAGATAGGGAGATTTCCACACAAACCTCACAACCCCTTTTTCTTTATTCTTTATTTCTTTTTCTCTCTCTCTTGCTATCTAAAAAGTATCAGTATTTATCAGTTTTTGAGTGAAATCTGTCCCAGGCATAAATCCCATGATTCCTCAGCAGATCCCTGGAAACTGTCCCATCTAACGCTCCCTGTTTACGCTAAACCTGCATACCAGACCCCTGTGATTTAGAGGCAATATTTGTATATGTTTGTGTTTGGGAGGACATGCAGCATATAGGATCTGGGAACATGCATGTGGTTTTGTTTGATGCCGCATTGGTAATCAGCACTAGGGTAATTTGACAAACAAGTCACGTTAAATCAGGTCAAATGAGCCTTATGAAACAAAAATAAAGTTTCTGTAATGCAGATGCAGAAAGAGAGGAAAGAATTATTAACATTACATAACCGTCTGAAAGAGGCTAGTAATGCTGAGGTGAATTTTTTATCATTTGAAGCTCCAGATGTGCCAGCGGTAAAGGCGGGTGAGACAGCGGCAGCGAGGGAGAGAAAGAAGAGAAAGAGATAGAGCAGGATATTTTTACTGAGCTAAAAGTGTCCTCTGCCTCACATCGACCCACATTACAGCTCCCACAGAGCGCGCAGAGAGAAAGAGAGAGTAATGTCTCTGTCCATCACGAAACTCAAAGTTCTCAGTGAAACCTTACCACAGGGAGCGATGTCAGTCTTAATGTCCCAATTTCAGTTAAAACATTCTTGTCATAGTTTGCTGTTCTGGCGGATACAGTTGACTTAAAGGGAGGATTCGACACTTTTTATGTGGCTGTACAATCAGTGTTGATGGTGAATTAAGTCAGTATAAGTTATAAAGTCAGTGCATGCTATACTGTATTGACCTGCTCACGGAGCTGTGTTGGCAGTACCTACATGTACCAGGATGCATTGTTTGCAAGCAAGCGACTGACGCCCAGCGAAAACATAAGTCCTTTTTACACAGGGATCCTGCAATACTGCTGCAATGAAGACCCCTCATTATGCTGCCTTTGCTTTTTTAACTATACTTGTTGCATACATACTTAGAAACATACATAAATAGTGAAGACAACAAGGAAGTTATGTTTTAGAGCATCTAGAGCATGCCCCCTGTCCCAACTAAAATGGCTTGGAGTGCTTCCTCCTTCCAAATACGTCACTATCCCACCAAATGACGCCGCTGGAAGGAGGAAGAACAACAGATTCTACAGCTGCTGAACTCTGCTCTCTGTTAATATAGCACAAACTGAGGATTTTATTGCTTCAGTTGACTAACATTTACCATCAACCCTGATTGGACATCCACATGAAAGGTGGAATTTCCCTTTAATTTGTGTGGCTGTGGTCAAGGACAGCTTCCTGTCCAGAAAGAGAGCTATTTTATTCTGGGCAGAGCAAAAAAAAAAAAAAAAAAGCCAAAACCCCATGACGGAAACAGTGAACAAAGCCCAGTCTAACACTTGTTTAGTATTAACTGTGCATACAGCAGCATACAGATGACATCATAGAAATAGGGATGAGGTATTTTCAGATTGCTGTGCAAAGGTTAGTGTTAAGTTTAAAGTTTTAATTTAGTAAACCCCCATGGGGAAATTTGCATTTGACCCATCTCAACTATTTAGGAGCAGTGGGAACCACATTGTGTCCCTTGGTCAAGGACATCGGCAAGAATATCATTACTGTGAACACTGGTAGCCTCTGCTTGACAAGTGAATCAATCAAAAAACTTTAGGATGACCTCATAAATTATCACAAATTATTTCTCCTCCCTATTGTGCTGTAGTTGAGTATATTCTTATCTCCTCTGTCAGTGGTTTCACACCTGTGATCTTTCACATGAGACTATCACATGCATCAGGCATTTCTTTTTACTACCCTTTCTCCTCTTTTGGTGACTGCATGGTTGGTGCTCAGCCTTGTAACATTAAAAGTGGAAAATCTTAAGCTTAATATGTAGGACCATCCCCTCACCGGCCTCCCAGTATGAGGCACAAGCACAACAAATTGCTTATACAGCAAACATCAGTGCCATGGCAACAAAGGTAATGGGAGTGCTCAGTAGATCTCTGGGCAAATTAGGGTGGCAAACAGGTCTTATGTGTACTCTGCGTGTGCATGTGTGTGTATGTGTCTTCATCATTCCAGACTAATATTTGACCAGCCATAAAAGCCTGGTGTGACATCGCCAGAGGAGTAAAGCAAACTGCACACCAGCTACTTTGAACTAAGAGGCCCCCCATCAATCTCTACCGAGCTTAATGCAAAACCAGCTGGTCGATTTCTTTAGCGCGAGAAACTAAAAACTACTCAGGTGCAAAAATTGGCATTTAGGAGCAACAGGAAGAAACAGACATGTCAATAATGGACTTAAAGCATTATTGGTTTTTAATTCCAGCGGTTAACAGTATTAAATAGTCGTCGCTGTGATGTTTGAACTAATGGTCCTGCAGTCAGGCTCCTGTTTGTGAATGCCTTCTGGATGCCCCGAGATCAAAGACAGGAAGCAAAATATCTGAAATCCAGTGTAGAAGCTGCAGCTCACTTTCTCACTGAATTAATGGGTGATGCTGTGTTGCAGTGTGTACTGGTTCTGTTAGGAAGAACTAGCTGTCATGTTGGTGTGGTATTCACTGACATTTAGCCATCTGGTCTGGGATCTGGCAGCCGCACACACGCTCTCTATCTCTCCCTCTTATATACACACACATACACACACACACACACACACAAGGTGATGATTCACGTAGACATACACATCCTCCGTTGAATCTCTGGCTGGTGATAAGGCGTGTCACTATGATACAGAACAGTATAGTGTGTGAGTGTGTATGTATGTGTGTACCTGGATGCTAGCGAGTGTGGTTTGTGTGTTTTGCCTGCATCATCAAAGGGCTGGGTTCCCATAGAAACAGATGTTTCAGTTTTCTTCCTTGGTGGCAACATGTGACAGACTGTTTCTGTGTGTGTGTGTGTGTGTGTGTGTGTGTGTGTGATATACCCGGGAAGTAAAACATAGGGACACATGCTTTTTAATTAAACACAGTAATGACGTGAATCCATGTAATAGTCTTACCCCTTATCGATCTCCATCATTAAATCTATAGCAACCACAAAGGAGATGTAGAGGCACAGAATGGATTTTTAACTTTGAGATAACTGAGATGTGGCTTGTGCAAAAAGGGACTGCGGCCTAATATTGTAAAGAAATTCCTCATATTTTGTACATTCATCATTCAGGCCCACCTGACGCGCAGTCAGGAGCAGCGCCAGTGTTTGTTTTATTCTTGCGATGAGTCATCTACAGTGTAATAGTGAATTCACATCAAAAGATGAATATCGGTTAGCGTTTGCTTCTAGGTCTTTATCATTTATTGTTGAGAGGCGGGTGGGAGGCAGATTGGTCATGATCAATAGAGTGGCCTTGTTCATACTGTTAAGTGCTGTTTCCACTCATTTCTGTTCACTGAAATCTGTTTGTCATGGAATCAATAGGAATGAAAATAAATGTGGTACTTTGTGACGGGCAGCAGAGACATATTTGAAGGAGCATACTGGTGCTTTAACATGTTTTATCCTACAACTAACTACAAATCAGATGTACATTACAGCATGTCAACCAGTTTACAGTGTGTGTTTTCTTTTACTTTTTTTATTTTTTAAGGAAGATGTAAAAATGTCCTTTCTGGTACATTTAGTGTCCCAATGAAACCTAAGTTAGAGCATCTTTAGTTTCCGTATTGTGGACATGTTTCCCAGTAAAACGGAATATTTGATTGGTATAAAGTTACAAGAGGGAGTAAAGTCCCTCATATTTGGTCATTAGGAGGACAATGGAGGGATGAATGAATGAATTAGACCTCAGTCACATTGTTTAAGAAATGAAAACAAAGGTTTGATTGTTGAAAAGTGGGTGTGCCATAATAGTGAGGCCCAGACGGTAGCTGACGGGATAGTAGTGTCTGTCAGGAGAGAAAGATGATGTCAGAGAGACAAATTCCATCGTATGCGCCATGTAACGTTAGTTGCTGATGCTGTCCACAGTAAAATGCTTCTGCATAATCAGGAGCTGCATCATCTAGAGCAGATACCACTTGAATTCCAGCCCGCAGATTGTAACCATGGTATTTTGGTGAAACAAAGAGATAGATTGATGAATGAAATGTCATATGATGGTTGAAATAGGTTGGTACAAGCTTACACGTGTTATATTTTGTTTTACAGGATGAAAACATGGTTGACTTTGATTTAAGAATATGTTGAAACAGATTTTTTTAATAATGTTTTTAGCATAGATGCACAAAGTGTCTGGTGATGTGATCATTTAATTTTGACCTTTAAATGCTAATATTTTAGCTTCAGTGGTTGGCTGCTCAAAAGCATTGCACTCATGAACTATTTTTTTCAGGACTTATCACATTAAACTGTAAAAGCACATGGACATCTTAGGAAGATTAATTTCAGTTTGGTTGTTTATTACACATAAAATGGTAGCTATCATTTTTTAGATGTCAGAGTTGCCTTGAAAGCATTAAAAAAGCAGAAAGCAGATTGTATTCAGATGGTCCTCTAGTCTTTGCTACTTTTTATTAGAGCTGTAACGATACATTGTTCTGTGTTGATATATCGATTCAGTGTTTAACTATCCAAAGTCATGGCAGCAAAGTGAAAATATCGATACATATCAATACATTTATTTTGAAATTTCCATGGCACATCTTTGTCGTCATTTGCGTCCAAGCACACCTCCTTCCTAAACATTCAAACAGTGCTGCTTGCTGCCCAGCCCCAGGCAGATAACTGTAATCAGCCAAGACAAAGATATTGTCTCATATCGATTGCAGGCCCAAATTTAATCGCAAATGTATTTGTGGCAGACTTTGTGATAGCAGCATATATCATATTGTTGTCCAAAGAATTGATATTGTATCCCATTGTGATGAGCTTGTGATTTACACCCCTACTTTTCACGATGTCATCTAACATCCTCCTGTGTTTGAATTATGGTTTGGATAAAATTATATAAGAAAGCAGAGAGCATGCCCCAGAACATGTATAATACATAACTATATATAAGTCTGTACATAAGGTGTATAAGTGATGATAAAAGCTTTTATAGCATTAGGAAAGTCTGTCCTTGTCTAGTCTACTCATGTTTAACATGGCACAGCCACACGTTTAGCATTGCATTAACAATGCATGACTAACATGGGCCAAGATGTACAGAGCAGTGTGTACTCTCTGTGGTTTTTGTGCCAGTAACTGGATCATTGACCAGACCTATTATCTCTCATTCCCTACCATTCTGTCTCTCCTCTGTCTTTCTCTCTCATCACCTCTCTCTTTCCTGTCCTGCTCTGTAGGACAACTGTCAGGTGTGTGTGTGTGTGTGTGTGTGTGTGTGTGTGTGTGTGTGTGTGTGTGTGTGTGTGTGTGTGTGTGTGTGTGCATGTGTGCGTGTTTGTGTGTGTGTGTGTGTGTGTGTGTGTGTGTGTGTGTGTGTGTGTGTGTGTGAGTGTGTGACAGCGACCTCCCTCCGCTGCACCCCCCGCACCCTCCCGCTCCTGGGAGGTGACCCAGTTTCCCATGATCCAATGCGGCTGCTTCTGCTGCGTTGTTGCCGTAGCGATATTGCGAGGTCCTTTAATGCCGACTGTGACTGCGCCATGAATAATGGATAGAGAGAGTGACAGAGTATTAGACAGAGGGGATGTGAGAGAGGGAAGGACCGGAGAGGTAACAATAAAAGAGGGGAAGAGTCCGAATTTGAGGAAGGGGGATGTGGACAGTAAAGTGTAAAGTGTTGTAAAAATGGAAAAGTGACAGGATAGGAAGAGGGGGGAAGGAAGTGGGAAAGTGTACGGGAGGGAGAGGTGGAGAGAAAGAGGAAGGGATGAAGGGAGAGTATCAGAAATGGAGGGATAGAGTCAGAAAAATGGAAAGTCTGTTTTGCTACAATCAATTCAGCACCAGTGATTTTGTGTTTGCACATATTTAAATTGAATCCTTCATATTTGTTTAAAGATCTCATTAAATGGGTTCTTAAACTTAGTGGAAAAATGTTACTCCCTGGAAAGCAGTGCATCTTTAATGGTGACTTAGTGGGAGGAACTAAATTGTCCAACCAATGACATCATCACAGTTTTCCTAATAATCCCACCTTTCTTCCTGTCCAATCAAATTAAAATGTCTTTATCTCTACAACTAATAGCCTATTGGTTTACTCCAAGATGGATCCCTCCCTGTCTATTGCTTGCACCATTACCCATTTCCTGAAGGAAATGCATAACATGAAGGAGGTAATGATAATATTTCGTGGGAGTTATGTACAGTACTGTGCGTGATATTTTACAGCTGAAAAATGAAGTTGTCAGGACTCTTTAGTGGGCAAATTATGTAATTGGGTCATCGACCACTAAGGATGATTTTCATGCACTTTTATGATGATACACAATCAAGCAATTTAAATTTTGGACAGAATAAAATCGCATCGTTGCCATGTTCTTAAAGCTACAGTTGGAAAGAAGTACATGAGACAGATAATCTGTGGAAAAAATCAGAGCAGAGGAGTCTCTAATGCAGCGCTCATCAAATATGAAACAAGATTCTGTTACTGCATTGCCTATTTCTCACCTCAAATGTTTAAAGACACATATTTAAATGTATTGTTTAGCTATAAAATGAAAAAGTTGGTTCGGCTGGTGGGTGATGCTTGGTGACTTTTTAACTGTACCTAACATGGCCACTTGGTCACAAACTTTTATCAATGTACAGCTAAGGCCATAGGAAATGCTACAAGGCATTAGAGAATGCAGAGGAGTATGATTTTTTTTTCACAGATTATCTGTCTCATTTTGTGCTGTGTGATTAAAGTTATGGTCTCAGCAAATATATAAAAAACTACTTTTCATAAAAGTTACCAACCATAGCTTGAGGAAATTAAATTTGTTAAGTGTTGGTCATTTTATTGAATTAGCTAATGTTAAACTCTTCTATAAATGCCTACAAAATCTGGCTCCTTAGGTGCTCACTGACCTAGTGGTTCCACTTAAAGTTTCTGGCTCAGGAACACATGGAGCATCTATTGGAACTGTAAAGCGCTCTTATGTAAATCCTCATTTGGATAACAAGCTTTTTCTGTTTGGGGGCACATCGTGTGGACTTCCTCACCTGCAGAACTGACTAGGATCACTTTAAACTCATACTGCAGCAGTTTTTTAAGAGGGATTAGTTATGTAGTCATGAATGACTGATCTGGTGCTTCTTGTTTTATGGTGCTTTATAGTATTATAGCTTGAGTCTGTATTTTCTTGTTGAATTCTTATTTTTTTGTGCTCTTAATGTATGTACTTATGGTTGACTTTGTGTTTTATACCGTCTCTTGTGTATTTGTTATTTAGTTTTATGTGTTTAAAAGCCTCATCTAGGGACTGGCATTGCAAATAAGCTTAGGCTATAAATGCTGTGGTGTGTGGCATCGTTTATGATACGTACTTGTCCCTATACAAATAAACATTGAAGAAATGAATTTAAAAGCCACCCCACAAAAATAGAAATGTATCTGATGAATAAAACATTCAAATGTCTACTCTAATGATTTGATGGCTGTAATATGGCTGTGGAAATTACAATTAAATGATCATATTGAGTAAAGATTAAGCAATATAATTAAAAAGAATAAGAGCATGTTACAACCCAACATTCAACAATATAAAAAATGACAATGTCCTCATTTATGGAGCAAAGTCTGTTGCTTAAAGAAATCACCTTCTTACCTGCCGTTTTTATGCCCGGTCATCCAAGTATTTATGTGTGTGTGTGTGTGTGCACGTGTTTGTGTCTGTATGAATGTGTTTGTGTAGCTGTGTGTGTGTGTGCTTTTGTGACCATTTGTGTAGCTTGTAGTTAATCTCTGTTCCTGCTGACTGCAGTACACACCTGTTGAATAGCACTTTAGCTGTCACACACAAATACACACATACACTCTCTCTCTCTCTCTCTCTCTGGAGCAGACACATACACACACAGGGCCATGTAGAGGTGGCCGCCCATTACCTTTCTGCCAGAGCTGTCACTCCTTGGGCTGGTATTGAGTTTGTACAGACACACACACACAGCAAATGCTCTCTCTCTCATTGGCTGCTGTGAATAATATATTTTACTTCACCTAAAAGGCTTTAAGTGCCCACACAGCCTTTTACTTCAAAGCAGGAAGTTAACACAGGCATGCATACATTTGCGCAATAAAAGAAATCAAAGATAAAAGTACAGCACGTTACCAACCAGCCATGATTGCTTGACGGATGTTGTGGGGGCTGAAAACATGTCTTAGCCCCCTGTTTTCCTGTAGTAAAGGTTACAGTGTGTTAATTGCACATGCACAAATCTTAAGAGCCAGCTGTAAGGCTGTAATGACTGTTGTGTTTTAAACCACGACGTCTGTAAAGAAAAAGGGCACAGAGTGTCACTGTTAGAGGTTTAACAGTTGTATAAAGTCTGTAGTGCAGTTCTGTTTCACGCTGACCTCATCACGGACATATGTCCTGTTTTACGTCTGAACCATTTATCTTAGATACTTTGCATTTATCTTGAACTTTTTAACTTTTAGAAAAGTTATTTAATTAAAGGCAGAGCCAACTTATGTCTGTAGGGCTGCAACTTGTCACCTTCCCCTCATTGAAATGTCTGGAGGTAGCTAGTTACCACGCAGCAGTGTGAAAGCCCCTTTGCTGCAATATGTTGATTGCTAATTGCAGATAAGGTTGAGTGTTCAGCAGGGTCCTCACATGGGTCAGATCTATGGCATTTGTTTGACTAGTGAAACCAAATGAGCAAAAAGTATTTAATGTTGCAAATTGCAGCTTGCTATGTTGCAGACTTGGTCACTCCCCTGGAATCAGGAAATGTACGACATTTTTGGCTGGATAAATGACTTAGATAATTAAACAGTTATAAAAATTGTTGCCAAACATATTTTTTTGATCAAGGAGTCAGGAGTCATATGGTAATATGTCAACTTTATGATCTGTTTATCCAATAACTGACATTCGACTTGGCAAATGCACTATTGAATTACATTGTCTGTGAATTAGGTCAATGCCAAATTTAAGGAGCGGTCTGCACATTCGCCACAGTTCTAGCTCCAACCAGACCGTAAAGTTTTGTTCACAGACATTTCGTCATTTCCTTTTTTTATAGACTCCTCCAGTGAACTTGATTTCAAAAGGAGAGAGCTGTAATACATGTGCTGCACACCCTAACACACTCTCTATACTGTATCCTCACACACGCACATTCACAGCACATGGTTCAGAAGGTTAGGCAGCATATGTCTCCACATGTTAGCTATTAGCCTTTACTATTAGTCTCACCAAGCCTGCTTAACAAGGACTTTGATGTGTGTGTGGGGGAGCAAAAGAGAGATGCAGTCAGACAGACAGAGAGAGAGGAGCACAGTGTTTAGTTGAATATTGGGAGCTGGAGGGTAAAGAGAAAGGTAAGGAAGAGACGAGGCCGATGGGTAAGAGGAGGTGATTGTGGGTATACTGTAGGGCCGATGGGTAAGAGGAGGTGATTGTGGGTATACTGTAGGGTAGAAGAGGAGCGGAGGAGGAGCAATGAAAAAAAGAAGAGGTACTTGATCGGTGAAGTTTATCACATCGGAGGGATTCAGATACTATCAAGCAAGCTGTTAAGAGTTTTATATAAATACTACTATGTAACTTTCAAGTTCTTTACTATGATTATCTGCAGAGTGAATGCTAACCTCACAGATGAGGCATTTCAAGCAGGTTTAAACAAGCACTTAAAAATATTTAACACCATCAGGGTGGGATCAGAATGTGACATGTGACCAGAGTAGGGCTTTAATGGTTTGTCGTGGTATGGGGCTCACTGTCCAGTGCACGCAGCTGCACTCAGGCTACACGGTATGTACATTGGTGCATGTAATTCGGAAGTTCACAAGGGTAAATTCCACCTAGATACTTTAAGTTGTATGCTGTTAGCAACATATGATGAGGTTATGGTGAGCAATAGAAATGCAGGAGCTGGAAGATTTGCCTGCGACTTAACAGAGAGGAGAGAGAGTTGTGTACAAGATGAGGACAGAGTGTTGGCGTTACTCCATGGTTGAAGGGTATATGAATGGACGCACATCCAACATGCTAGCGCACATTACACAGCATCAAATGGATGTGCTGACCACTGCAAAGATAAATAGCCATGGTGGAACTTGCGTAAACACTCCTCCTCATGCACAAGTTTAATTTTCTATTCTATGTATTTTGGTATTTTCAAGTTCATAGCATAAGAGATGATTTCTAGTTTTATAGCCTGTTGTGACCTGTTGCCTTTTGCAAAAGTGTTTGTTCAGTGTGATACTGAGGTGTTTGAAATGTTCCTTATTTTTATAATGAAATTAGTGGGCGGAATCCTCTCAGTCCCCAGCTGTCTGACTGTGACATTTGCACTACTGTCTGTTCAAAACAAGTGAAAACAAACAGATCCTTATGTATTTAGGGTATTTTTCTGCTGTACTGGACTCATACTAAACCGTGACTCCTAAAGAGTGAAAGAAAGTATGAACCAAATCGTGAATTTTGCGTACAGTTACACCCCTAGAGACTAGTGAAGGACAGTAGTGGTTAACTAAAAGGTGTGTCTGCTAAGGTGTCTCGTTGGTGAACATTACAAGACAACCACAACACAATTTGAAGACCTTTATGTATTTATGTTTGCAAATGTGTGTCGGTGTGTGTGCTTTTGTGACCACATTTGTAGCTTCTAGCTAATCTCTGTTCCTGCTGACTGCAGCACACACCTGTTGAATAGCACTTACACTGTCACACACAAATACACACATACACTCTTTCTATAGAGCAGACACATGCACACACAGGGGCATGTAGAGGTGACAGCCCATTACCTTTCTGCCAGAGCTGTCACTCCTTGGGCTGGTGCTGAGATTGTACAGCAGTGGGATCAGACACACAGAGCAAATGCTCTCGCTCATTGGCTGTTGTGACTATTAGATGTAACTTAATCTAAAAGGTGTTTAAGTGCCCAAATATACACAGGAAGTGAACACATTTGCTCAACAAAGGAAATTAAGAAAAAAATACTATCCTTGATTTGTACTTTAATCACAATAACAATGGCGTCCACCATTAAAGTGACACAAGGTAAAGCTTTTATAATGCGATAATGAAAAGCCTTTACAGTAAGTCATGTGGCTGCATACGCACTGAGGATGTAACATGAAGCATACAGCAGTGCCACACTCAGTACATCGAGCATACATGCAGGACCTCAGATGTCACATCAATAAATTGTGCAAACACTGTCCGAGCCGACCCTGTCTCGTCTGCGGTCAGTTTTAACAAGCCACTGCCTCGTGTCTTTGAAGCGGCCTGTGCTTCTCACTGTGTGGAGTTGCTTCGTGGCGAATCTCTCTCTTCTATCTGACTTCACTGTAGTTATAAAAGGATACAGATTGTTTCACAGCAATAATGACTTGGCAGTGAGATTCAAGCCAAACTTTTGGGGTTGCCAGGCAACTCGAACGACACCAGCAACCGTATATGGACACTTCTGTTTTTATCCTTGCTTTCAACTTCCTGTCACTGTGACTCTTTCTTTCTTTCTTCTAACACTTCGGATGTCTCCTCTCCGTGACTCTCTCTGTCTGTAACTGTAGTCAGGTGTTTCTACAGGTTCTTTATCGCAGTCTTTCTCACTTCCACTCTTTCTCTCACACTCTTATACAATCTCTCACTTCTTCCATCTGTCTTTGTTTGTCTTCCTTTTACGGCTTTCTTTTAGTACCAATAATGAGCATGTTAGCTAAGGGGTGGGGTTATAAGGGAAGAATTCTTGAGAATAAGAGGAAGGGGGCGACAGTGAGTGAAGTAAGGATGGAGGTATAGATGAAAAGAGATAAATGTGGGTTAAAGTGAAGAAAAGAGGGTTACATAGTGGGACTTTGTGTCATAATCCGATAAACAGGAAAGAGCAAAACACGCATGTGCACTGTACTGTACAGTATATCCTGTACACTAGTTAGCACCTTTGGTCATGGACTATAGTTAGTCACTGCTGCTTAGCAACCTCTTCTCTTTCTTTGTCTCTGTCTTTCATAATAAAGACAGCAGAGATAAAGATTTTATAATGCCAATACGAGTCTATATACAGAGGTGATGATAAATCAATTTATTTTTCCTCCTGATAAAGAGAGAAAAACTTTTTAATCTGGTCATATGCAGAACTTAAAACTACTCTTTGCCTTTCTACACCCCCAGTAACATCTAGGTTTATGCTGTCTCACCTCTGACGGGCACAAAAGTTTACCAACATCAACTGGTTAAAACTAACTGTAACAGAAGCTAAAAGATCAGTTCATACAAAAGCAGCAAAGTGAGCTCAGACGTATGATATCATATGATATATATGTTGAAATTACACAAGAGTTTAAGCTGGAGAAGTATCTGTTGCATGAAAACCAAAAGCACAGACAGGCTATTTGTAATTTTAGAGTAAATAACAGCAGAATTCCTGAAGTCATTGGAAGATATAAAGAGCTGGAGGATCTGCAAACTCTGTGATAATAATGGTGTGGGAGATGAATGTCTGAGCGAAAGCTAAATGGCTCATAGAGAAAGGTATTTGCCAAAGTATTACTTAAACCATCAGTCTGTTTAAATTAATGTTGTTATTACAATCAGATAAGCCAAACGAAATTCGCACACTTGTTTTGTTATTGTTTGTAATGTTTGTACTCCATACCATGTGATATGTTCGTGAGTCAAATAAATGAAATGAATGAATTCAGTGTCCATCCCACCAAGCACCAGGCATCTGTGGATGTTGTTGTTTTTGGCTAAATCTGGTTGGCCTATCATGGCCTATATTTAGCCCAAAAATAGTTGTTGAAAATTGGGTTATGTTTATTGTTTAGTCCATCTCATTGGTCCAAATTTAGCCCAAGATGGACATCCGTTTCGGACCACATATGGGCCTAATACAGCTATTGAAAATAATATCACATTGCAGCAAATGGGGAGTTACATCTTGTGAAAACTCCAACCAAATTCAAGATTAAAGATTCAGTTTGCTTTACAGACAGTAGTTCAACACATATACACACAATGGAATACACAAAGCACAGTATAAGATCCATATCTCTAACACTGACACCATAAATCACAGTAGACAGGAAGAAGACAGTAACCTGACATCCAGGATTATAGTTTGTTTAAAAACCAATAGCAGATGGAAAGGAGGACAATCTTTATCTGGTAGTGCTGCCTTTGGTGAGACTAAACTTCCTCCCCGACGAAATTTTGACTTAAGGTCAGCACTCCGTTGACAGTTCATCTGTAGACATTAAACAAACGGACTTCCTTGCGGCGCTCAGAAACGTCTTTCATTAACTGTAGTCCCCCACCTAGTCTGAATTGTCTCTTATCAGCATGCCCCCTTTTAAGCTAACACAGGCTGTACACCCAGCCCACCTGGGCTGACAGCCATGCAACGAAATATGACAGTGTGCCATGACAATATACTGTTTGGTTGTAATTTTGACAGTTGAATTTATTTGAATTTTTTTTTTTAATAATATTTTTTTTCTTAGTCTTTAAAATCATACTTTCTGGGCTGCACTTTCTGTATTGGAACAAATAACACCTGTTACATTTTTAACAGATGCGAAGATTGTGCCACAAATAAACATCCAACATAGTTACAGATGTAATTATTAAGCCAAAAAAATAAAGAACAATAATCCTGAAATGTGAATTAACTCATTTTCACTTTAAAAAATGTGTTGCATGTCCCAACTTTCTCAGAAAGATGAAGTAAGTCAATTAGTTTCCTTTGATTAATATAAAGGCATACCATAGAGTGAAATTGAAATGTCCTTATCTTTGTCTGATTTTATGTAAAGGAAATATTTGTGTCTTTGTCATGCGTATGACAGTCATGTAAAGCACCCAATCTGTTTAGTTTAACACAGCAACACAACTGATTATCACTGGCGTAGCTATGAAAGGAGATGTTTTTCCTACTAATTATATGGCCACGGGGTAACAGGGTAAGATGTACATGAAAGCATCCCCCTTCTCTTTCCTCTCCTCCTGCTCCTGCCTTCTCCTCTCTCTGCTTCTTATCTCTTCACTTCTCCTTCTCTTCCAGCCTTGCTCTTTCCGTGTATGCTCCCTGATCTAATTAAAATGCCATCTTCAGTTCACTGGTGAGCCCCCTCCCTTCTTCTCTCTGTGCTCTGCTGCAGTGTAAACACGCTGTGTCATATTAAAAGTCTGAATCCGCTGTGTCATGATTTGGGAGCTTAGCGGCTGATCCGCCATGTTTGACAATTTGACTGTGCCATGTTAGATGGGACTATGGCAGGGATTTTGAAGATGCGTTATGTTTAGGCATGCTTAGGGCCGTTATTGCCACCGTGGAATTGATCTGGAGGTTTGAGCAGGTTTGTGTCATGTTGAAGGCTGCAGCTATGGATTAAATTCCCACTGCAGAAACACTACAGTGTGTATTTCTAATATTTGTCCTTTCTAAAATGGAGGTGTTTTTCAAAGATGTAGCAGCACAGACCATATAGTGGATTTTTAAGTGTCTTAATTTCCTCTTTCGATCCCTTTCTGTTGTTTTCTATCACATTTAAACCCGCACACACACCATCACACCAGTTAATAACCTCATGACAACACTGTTGCACTGTACATTTCACAAAAAAAAGATGTTTGTTAACTCATTATCTGTAGAGTGCTTACTTTGATCTGTAAAGTTAAGTCTTTAGATCTTGCCTTTTCAACCCAGCAGAACAGGAAAAGTTGGTGTGGCTGTGGCTGTTTTTATTCGTTTGGGCTGTGGCATAGGCTCTGCAGTGGCTCCATCGTCCTCTTACAGAGTGTCTGCAGGTCCTGAAAAAGTCCAAAAATTCAGTTTAATAAATATTAGGCCTTAAAAGTGAGTAAATAGCCTTCAATTTGAACTTGTGATGTCTTCATTTCCACAAGCATTTTATCTATTTTTTTATCCATCTATTAATTTCTTGTTGTTAAAATGAGTCGAGCTCTTCTGTGTGAAAGATTTGTGACACTTTTAATGTCACAAATCTTGGCACCTACCACTGAACCTAATACTACGTCTGCACGCGATGACACTTATGCTTCTTACCTTTATGCTTGCCTGCAATTTTTAAATAAAAAAACAAGATTTGTCCAAAAATCTATTTAAATTACGTTAAAATGATCTTGAAAATCAATTAAAAATGATTACATTAAAGAGTCTTATAACTGTAGACACCTCTTCTTCATCTCCCTCTTACACAAGTTGCACTCTTCTTTCAAGGATGACTGCGACCTTCTCTATCATCCTCTTGCTCTCCTCAACATTCAAGTCGTAGTCACCCTGGTAGCAGGGTCAACCGATGTTACATTGAACATAAGGTCCTAGCTTGCTTCTTGCAGAGCTCTGTGCTGCTACTCAGCTGTTGCTGCACAGAGCAGACACTGTAGCGTCCTTCATCTGACTAAGTATTGATAACTGTCTCTCTATTTTCACATGGAAAAATAGTGAAATGGGTTTATTTCTATTTAAAAAATGGAAGCTGAACAGTGTTTAACACAGTAACATGAGTGTGATGTAAGCCTCCATCACAGTAAAGTAAACAAGTGCACAGAAAAGGCTTCAAACAAAAGTCAACCAAGTTCATGAGGGTGATGTCAGATTAACCCACACATACAGACACACCACCCTGTGTTCCTCTGCTGATATCACATCAGCTCCTAACAGAAGCTGACAGATTGACAGGGCGAAGCAACTCTTCGATTGGTCCAGAGCTGTGATGTAACCCTGTCTCGCATACATTGTTGAATGAGTGTTAAACTGTTATCTAATTCTAATCTTCAGCGACCTCAAAGTCAGATTTAATTATGAAGTCAAACACTTAGACACAGATAAATTGAAATGCTCACCCACCCACAGCCACAGACGGAGGATCATCTAGTATGATAGTTCACAACCTCTGGTCAAAACAGCATAAATGCAGCATGAGTTATCTCATTAAAGATGATTCAGCTTTCTTTTTTAAACCTGTATTACAGCAGCCACATGATAGCTGTCCAGCTTACTGTTAGCTCTACTGTACCATCAAGTCTCAGTGTGCGATGATACAAATTGTGAGGCCGCTTGTCAATTAACTGATGTTTCAAAACAGAAAGTTTTTTCCCGAAATGAGGACTAAAAGAGAAAAATAACAGACGTATTCTAATTGTGGCGGCGTCTTTAAAAGAAATCTGCTACATGTTTTCACACATGCTGTCTCACACTTTCATCTAATTTTGTCTTTTCTGTCTCACTAATTTTTCTTGTTTCCCCTCTTCTCTCTCTCTCTCTCTCTCTCTCTCTCTCTCTCTCTCTCTCTCTTTCTACCTGGCAACAAGCTGGTTTCCTTGGTGATGGAGCTTAGTAGCCTCACATTTGCAGAGACGGGGGTNCTCTCTCTCTCTCTCTCTCTCTCTCTCTCTCTCTTTCTCTCTGTTGCTACCTGGCAACAAGCTGGTTTCCTTGGTGATGGAGCTTAGTAGCCTCACATTTGCAGAGACGGGGGTGTGTATGTGACAACTGGTACACACAGAAAGCATGCAGCAAACGCATGCTCATACTCATGTGTGCATACACATGCGGAGAGGGACTTCACACACACACACACATCTATATTGCACTCACACTGAACCTAACACTTGTACGCATTTAGCTTCTTCTTAAACAAATGATTCATTCAACAAATTGCACGAGATAATTCACAGTTTTTAGAGTGAATATATTCCAAAGAAGGCAGAATGAGGCAAAAACGTCACGAGTATCTACAAAATGAAGTTAAGAGGAAGCCCCTATTTAGTTATTTACTATGAGTTGTAGACACACATTGCGGCTAAAAGTATGAGGACACCCTTGTCTACATACTTTTATGTAAGTCTACTGATGCTTTCATAGTTTGGGATAAGCCTTTGAGGTTCATTAAAGGTGTGTCTTAATGTTGACAGCTTGCATCAGGCAACATTTTTGGGTTTCCCCTTTTCTGTTCCAACATGATAATGTGCATAAAACCAATTTGGCTGTTGCCATCTTGATTTTTGGAGCCAGAAGTGACCATATTTGGATGAGATGGTGGAGCCTGTGGAAGAATGAGGGGTTGATCTGTCTCATAGACTGTGGTGACGCCTCGCAGACAGCCTGTCACTCAAAGCAGTCATGCCTGTAATTATGTGTAACTGTAAGCCTTAAAAAAATCTAAACGCGTGAGTTATTTAAAAAACGAATTTCCGGCACAGTTGTCGTGAATTGGGAAATTAGCTGTAGAGACAAATAACCTTTTTTGTACAAGGCTTTAAACATGTTTATTCCTGCTGTAAAGTTGGACATTTTAACATGGGTGTCTGTGGGGAAAGACTCACTTTTGGAGCCAGCCTCAAGAGGCCATTAGAGGAACTGCAGTTTTTGGCACTTCCACATTGGCTTCATTTTTCAGCCCTGGAAGTTGCGGCATGGGAAAAGAACTTGACTAGCCTGCACAAAGTCCGACTTTACTCCCACTCAACACATTTGAGCCAGATCACCTGACGTCAGTGCCCAACCCCACTAATGATGAGGGCAAATCTCTGCAGCCAGGTTCTAACATAATGCGGAGAGCCTTCCCAGAAGACATATTAATAGAATGCTCCAAGGATGACGTAGTGATGATGTAGTCTCATTTAGCCACATGTTAGGAACCACCTTTTTTTAAGTTGCATAAAAGCTTCAGTTGTTGTCGTAGAATAAAACATGAAAATATCTTACGCTTGTGTTAACCTTGGACCTTGCTTTAGGCATCTAACCAAAAACCCATTAAAAAATCCCAGTGACTTTGAGATGAGGGAACCTGGAGTTCTAAAATGCTAATTCATTTTTTAGGGTTTAGGACTCATTCCAGGAGCACTCTCTGCCCATCGTTTGAAATAAGATGCTTCACAATCACATATGAGGATACTGTCTGGATATCCACATAGTTTTGATCATGTAGTGTATAAAAAGTGCTGCCTTTGATCTGCTTCTCTACGTTTGTTGTCTGCATAGCACACAGAATGATGCAACTTGTGGTCAGCAAATGCAAACGATGAGTACGCTGAATAGGTAATAGGTATGCAAGGTAATATAATAAATAATCAGTTACTACAGTACATGGTGTGCTACTAGTTTTGTAGCTATTGTGTGAAATCTGCTTATATGGGATCTGTCTGCCTTCCTCTGCTTTCAAATTGTGTCCAAGGTCTGCCTTTTCCATTCCACAGGAGCCAGGTTTATTTGTCAAATGAATTGCCTGAGAGGTGTGGTGCAAATATTAGAAATTGTTAGTCAGTGTATAAAGGAACCATGAGAAATGAGCTCCTTCTGTGACTTTCACACTCAAGTTTTAGGTTGTAGTCACAAGGGAGACAGATGGGCTGTGAAGAAGATGGGTTTGGTTACAGTGTGTCCGAGAGAGAAAGAGAGAGATGTTTATCAACCTCTCGGCAGCCACACACGCCTTCTCAAACTGTGGCGGCGCAAGCTCTGTTCTGTTTACCATGTTTGGAGAAAGAAGGTGAACAAACGACACAGAGACTTGGGGAGAGACAGAGAGAGAGAAAGCCTCCAGTGTTAAGATGACATTTTAATGAGTCAAAAAGGCAAAGGGATGGAGGTAGAAGTACAGACAAGGAGAGGAGAGATCGTCCTGTGTCTGTAACTCAAAACTACACAGCCAAAATTTCACAGCTTTTATGTGTGCATGTATTTGCTTTAGTCTAATCACTTTAGCATTTAATAAAGCATGCATGCAATTTCAATTAGCTTATACAGGCGACTTTATTAGTGGTGCTTTATTAAAACATGTTGCTACAGTCTGATGATACTAGCCTCTACTGCCTTCCATAAGTGTCATTATCTTACACTGGCTACTCCTTCCACTGTAATTGTCATCTGAGCTACTTGACAAGTCCCTGTGCGTGAGTTAATTGGAGGGGCCTATTTCTGTGAATCTGAAAGGGAAACATTGTTCCACACTATATTCAAAGTGAATTTTTTTTTTACAGCATACAGTCATTGTTTTGGTTATGCAAAATGACCAAACTCACACAGGTGAAACAATACTGCACAGTCACTAGAAGAAAATGTTGGCATTGTATGCTAAGTGACATAGCTCTTATTTCATGTATATTAGCTGACTTTGTCATCGGGATGTGGAGGGTTTGGTGGATGGCGTGAGACCTAGATAAGACAGCTGCCAAGCCTCAGAGCGTTTGTTTTTTTAGCAGGATATTGCTGCATTTCCAGTTATGATTGTGGCACCAAAACAGGGTATTGTAAGCCAAAACATTCTTTTACTTACCATAATCAAGTGGTTTTTACACCCACACATAACCACATATTAACCACAGTGCCGCAGTGTTGTAGCCAAGACCACCTAAACTGAGGCCAAGTCATGACCAAGACTAAAGTATATCAAGACCAGACAAGACCAAGACTTTGAGGTGTTGGGACCAAATTGAGACCAAGTCCAGGCCAGTGCAAGTGCCACACTGTCTGCAAGACACACTTAAGACAAAACGTGGAACATGCAAACCATACACTCTTCAAAATGATCTGAAAAATGTATATATTCCCATAAAAACATCCACAGAAAACAAATGGAGATTCCTCTTCATTCACATCTTCACATGCATACTGTAGGCTATATATTTGTGTATGTATAAGTGTACCATGAAAAATGTTGTGATATTAATCAAAAGACATTGCAGAGGAGAATTTTCTCTGTGGGAATGTTTCGTTGTTTTCTATGAGCAAACAAATACAAACACTGAAGAGCTGAAATCAACTCAACCATCCTTATTCAAGACTCCTTTTTTGCACAGGCAATTTAGTGATATCCCCGCAGCTGTTGTCTTGACCGGTCCTGAAATAAAATCCAGAGTCCTCAAGACTCCATAAGACTACATAATAACGTTCAAATGTTACATATCCGTGATTTGCAGAAACGTTGAGTGCAAACCGTTATTCTGGTGATTTGGTTTAACAAAAACTTTAATAATTGGAGATGTCCTCAGCCTATCATTGTTGTCAAGGTTCGATACGGGCACATTTTAATGGATCGTATCAGCTAAAATAAAGCGGTAAAAATAGTATTCTACTGTGTTTTGTCCAGATTGGTCTGCCAGTGTTGGAGCACTGCTTGCTCCTGTGACTGACTCTGCTCTGACACCTGTGATGGGAACAGTAACTCCTCTCTTACTAGCAAAGAGGAGTGTACTGCTGTGTTCTCACTTTAACTGGTGCACTTGGTGCCTTGCACCAGTTAAAATGACAAATGTTGCTAATTAATGTTATCTCCATAAGTAATTTGGCAGCACTGCAACAGAATGATTTGTCTTCTCCTTAACTTTTGGAGGTTGGTGCAAATGAGTGTTATGTCTTTTTTAAAAAATGAGCATTTGATTTTAGCAGTAGGAGTAGTTATTGTACTGGAGTAGCATATGCATTAACAACAGCAGTGAGTTGAATTGTTTGATAGGGATCAGGTGAGATTTGCTTGTGAGGGTGGCTTCAACTCTGAGTGGCCTCACTCTCTCCTTAACTGGTCCTCATATCACAGAGAGGCTAATTGGAGAGGAATTACCTCAACAAGTCTTAATGACATGCTAGCTACAGACACAGAGGGCTCTCTCCTTCAACAGTAATGAGTCAAACTCTCAACACGTCTCAGTGGCTTGCTCTCATTTACCTGCTTCTTAGCCAGACAAGGGGGTTTGTTAATCGCTCAAGAACAGGCGACAGAATACTGCTGTTTATGGAGAAAAGATCAGCACGGAGAATAAAGATTTGAAATGGTGGAAACATTTCCATGTCATAATTATGTAAAAAAAAAAAAAGACTTAGGGGATCAAGTAGCACGGCCATAGAGCATCTCTTAGAGGTCCACAGTATGTCAGTGAAGTGCAGTCACACCAGATAAGATATACTGTACACACACATACACACACACACACAGAGCCTGTGTCTTTCTCTAAAAAAAGACTTAGGGGATCAAGTAGCACGGCCATAGAGCATCTCTTAGAGGTCCACAGTATGTCAATGAAGTGCAGTCACACCAGATAAGATATACTGTACACACACATACACACACACAGAGCCTGTGTCTTTCTCTCTCAGCGGGTCACTGACCTTGGCAGAGAGGCTGCCATGATTGGCCATCTCCCTGTGGTCTGTGTGTTGCATGTGTGTGTTATGTGCGAGTGTTTGGCCCGTTCGGTCCTGTAGGCCATGTTGTTGCCCCAGCCTGGTGTTATAGTCCATCTGTCTAGGCTGCTAGCCAAACAGCCCTCTCTTCTCATTCTCTAGTGATTTCATCATGATGGTTGTTGAATGTGTGTGATAGAAATGAGACAGCCCTCTGGTGGAAATCATCTTCCTTAATGGAAATATGTTTTTAAACATGCATGCATGCAAGACTGATCCTTGTCAAGTGAAGGAAAATTAGTATTTGTCCAAGGTAAGATGCATAACTTACTCATGCAAGAAAGATTTGCCAGGCGAAACATATTAATTTCCTGCTTCACTTCCATTCGTGTGGCCACTGAGCTGCAGCACTCTGACAGTCGGTGGTTAAGTGCCTTGCTCAAGGGCCTCTCAACGGCAGTTGTAGAGCAAATGGAGAGCCTTTACTCATTCATTCCGTACCACATCTGAGGATTTCAACAGTTGGCTTTATGATTATGAGCCCTCTTCTCCGAGCTTACTCCAGCGAGCCCCAACTTTTGAGTGAAATGTAACCTAATGAGAGTGACTGATGAGCTACGTTTAAAATCACAGCACTCAGTGTACCATAAGATAGATTCAATAAAGCTGTCACATAGCTTTATTTCATCAGTTTGAAGTGCATGATGAATTCAGTTGTCTGTGTTATGTGACATTTTAAAGTTTCAGTGTTAAATTTTCACAGATATGACAAGAGTTGTAGAGTTGTATAGCACTCATTCACACAGTCTCCTTGGGGCTCTGAAATGCCCTTCACTATGTCCTTCTGTATAAAGGCACAGAATACATCAAGAATACAAGAATGCATACAATCAAAAACACATATTTTTGCTCTTGCTTGTAGTACTATTTACAGACCACCAACCGTTATCACCTCACTGAGGAAAGTGTGCATCTACTTATAGACAAGAGGCTTGTGCTTGTGACAGCGTGAGATGAAAACACTAATGGATTCTTCCTTGGCTGAGCTGTAATGTTAGCTAACTCAGTGGTGCTAGGTGAGCTAGCGGCAAATGTGCACTCCCTTCAAAGCGTTAATATGGTTGGTGGGTGTAGACAGAAAATAGTTCCTACACTGTTCACAACAAGCTCTGTGGATTATACCCACGTCATGACCTTTGGAAAGAGACATTGCTGTTGAGTTTGGTGATTTGCGCGCCATAAGCCGAGTGCCATCTAGTTCCAATATATTGAAGAGAAGGCAGACATGTTTACGGCCGATATCTCCAACACTCAGCAACTCACACCAAAACTATCTAGACTGATAAATAGCACTGCAGGGAGGAGGAAAAGTGTGTATTTTTGATTTGGGGGTGAACTGTCACTTTAATGTACACTAAAGTATACTGTGGCTGTAACATACTATATCATTAGTCTGTGCACAAAGCCATTCTTTATATTCTAACCTAACAAGAATTTGGTTAAAGCTTTACTTTTACTTACTAAATGGTTGTACCAGATCTGCTTCCTTCTTCATCTTCTCTGTCTCATTCTCTCTCAACGGTTTTGGATTGTGGCTGGCAGCCTGGCAGTGTGTGTGTGTCCGTGTGTGGTTTGCTCAATGATTCATCTCAGTGGTTAACTCGTGAGTCTGTCTCGGACCCTCACCTCTGAACTCTACTCTCAGTCACAGAGCAAAGTGCGCCATTGTACTAACAATCACACACATGTAAAAGGTCACACAGTTGCTCTACTTACAGTATGTGTAGGAGGTGTTTTCCCAGACAAAAAGCTCCCTTACTTAAAAAATCTTTTATGTATGTACAGTGTTTCTCACAGAATTAGAATCTATGTGTGGTGGTAGTTGATAAAAAGGTTTTTGCGACTGTAGTTGTGTTGTGCAGCAGTGTGTAGTTGCCACACACTGCTGCACAATGTAGTGCAGCAGTGTGTGGATAATTGATCAGTTGATCTGATCAAAGCTGATCAGATTGATGGATGGGAGGAGCAGCTGTTTGTGAGTGAAAGCTAACTTTTAGACCTAGTGCAATGAACTCTTAAGTTTTACTTTTACCGCACTTGCCATTCTGCTGCTCCCTCCGTGCCCAGAGTAGACTACACTCTGTGCTGCGAGGGTGTGGATGCAATGAATAGAAAATGACTTTTAAAGCTACAAGTTGGCTTGTGAATATAATAACTGTCTTGCAGAGAGCCCTCAAGATGTATGAGGTGTCTGTGCTTCCATCCAGCACATAAACTTCCCACCACCATCACAGTCCAAAAAAAAAAAAAAAATCATCTTGGGACCCATGAACAAGCATCCAAACATAACACAACAGCATAAGCAAGAGAAAGCTTTGAAGCTTTGAGAAACAGAGAATACAGAAACATGTTGATCATCAGAACCTACACAAGCGAAGACAAACTAGGCACGTTCACTGTTACCCCGACACAGCAGTCAGATGGAGGCCTTTTGAAGACATCACATGTATTTCACGGATGCTTTCAAGTCTGTGTGACTGCTTGTGTGCTTGTATGTGTGTGTGAGCCCGTTGTATGTGCACTGACCTGTGTGAATAGTGAGTGTGTGTGTGACCAGTTGTTCCTTCAGCTCCTATTTACTGTCACTCCCCTTGACTTCCTCTGTTTTGCCCACAGGGCATAAAGACTAGTCCAGCAGACAAGACTTTACTTCATGTCTTGTTATATAAACGTAGGACTACACTTCCTCTCTGACAAAACAGACTTTCTTTCTGTCATTTATCATACGTGCACATCTGTCAGCTAAGCTCTGTATTTTTGTACTTGTGCCTATTTCTTAAAAGAAGTTTTTTTGAGGATGACATGAAGTTAAATGTCTGACGAGAGACAGATTAAAGCACCTGAAATGCATCTGTGTAATTTCTCCAAACCACAGATGACCTCAGCTCCTCGAAACATAACATATTAGGTAAAACTTTGTAAACAAAATATTAAAGATGACTCATAAGTCAACTAGAAACCCACAACGCAGTTAATTCTCATTGCCAGCTATCATGTTTTAAGCGTAGGTGTGGATTTTTCAAATGGTGGATAATGTTGTTTTGGAATGAAACTCTTTGTGCAGCCCTGCACAGTTCGTCCTTCGATCAACAGGACTTTTATACTTTTAAAATGTTTCCAGAAACTCTTCAGTTGGCTTCGGCTTTTTAATGTGATTTACAGCTATGCAGAATATCAATATCTGGACATTTTGCTGCCACATTTCTACATGAAGTTATTTTTCCCTTTCCTAAAAATGTAACCTTATCCCCTGGCAACGGGATGAATGGAACTCTCTTCAAACTGTTGGTCGGCTTTCTCCGTCATTCATCTCACAAACACACAGAAACACACACACACAGACACACACTAACTCAGGGAGTGAAGGATGAAAGACGAGAAAGGAGGAAGAAGAATGAGAGGAGGCAAGAATGGAGACAGATGTTGGGACAGAGGAGGGAGAAGAAAGAGAAAAGAGACCGAGAGAGAGGTGTGCAGACTTTTGTATGAGGCTGACCTAGATAGACGGAGAGGATTGGACACACTCTGTCTCCGGAGGGACATCGTCACAGCTGCAGTGGACTGTGTGTGTGTGTGTGTGTGTGTGTGTGTGTGTGTGCGTGTTGCATTGTGTGTGGGGAGGAAGGAAGTGAGACAGAAAGATGAAGTCAATGAGCCACGCAGGAAGCCCAATGGAGAGGATATTCAGTAAGCTTTTTGCATCAGATGAATGTGATGAATGAGAATGAGTTTTGTCACTGCAACGCTGGTTCATAAATCCCCCGGCTTTATTTCACCTCATTGTCACTTTTCAAGTACTTAATATATTTATTTTTAAAGGTTTGATAATTTGTAGTTAAATTAATTGATCATACTTAGTATAAAAAATTGCATTTTGACTCTGTGTGTGTGTGTGTACGTGTAATATGTGCCTTACAGCCCCTCTGTAAAGTGTGTGTGTCTATGTGTTTGTTAGTGTGTGTTTGATGCTCACCCATTGAAAATCAATACTGCAGCAATTTACTGCCATCACAGGATTGGTGGGTGGAGAACCACAGCGCCCAATCAGAATCCTGAAAACTCTATGGTTTGTGGGCTTACCTCTGTGTGTGTGTGTTCATGTGACTGGAATAGAAATGTGTTAAAGAAGCCGTTTTTCTATTAAGGCCTTATAAAACAAAAAGGAGACACAGGTGGAGTGAGGGTGCTCAAGATTTCTTTACCTTTTGTTGCAAACTCTCCAGTATATTGCGCCATATTGCACTCATAACGACAAGTTATGAGCTACTGTATCTCTGCGTGAGAACACAAGAGCTCTGTTCATTATTCATTTGAAAATGAATAAAGCAGAGCTTACGTGGTTAAAAAGTCATGGCTGGGAATGGATGCAGCATCTGTGGTAGGTTTCTGGAGGAAGATTTTGAACAGCTGGAGTTGGCTTTACTGCCTCTGCCATCCTGCCAGTTGTTTTGAGTGTCTGGTTGGAGCTGAGGTGCAACATCAACAGGTACAACAACAAATGTGGTAGTGTAAACCTACTCTCAGACTGCAGGCAAAAGTGGCCAATCAGATTTTTATGCTCATATGTGACTCAGATCTGTTTATTTCATAACAGTGTGAAAAATACAAATCACATGGAATTTGATCTTTTCATGTAATTGTGATTACAGTGCAGCCTCAGTCTGAACAGTTATATTGGACTTCATGCAAAATTTACTTCACTGTGGATTGACATTTGTCACAATTTTGCGCTGGCCAGTGTCACTTGTTGAATACAGACAGAGGTGCCAATTTTATCTCTCTTTCTCCTCATCCTCGTCCTCATTATCATCTACTTATGAATTTGCTGGCATCCACTGCACACCAACTTATAAATGAAACCATAAATGCTGACTTCAGGGGCCTCCATGCTTACTTATATACAACAGCATGCCGCATTTGACGTCTTTGTTATCGTTCTTTTGTGCATACGGATCAGTTCACAGGAATGTGCAGGTCCTTATAAAGGCTTAAAATGTCTTAAGTTACATTACACATATTGAATTTTTGAGCTCTTTATTGCCACAATGATTTCATCTAATTTGATTGACCCGTCTTTTATTTGAAAGATTATTTTCTTGGCTTTTATTAGATAGGACAGTCTAAGCATGAACAAGGGAGAGAGAGAGGGGATGACATGTAGCAAAGGGCCGCAGGCTGGACTCGAACCCACAGCCGCTGCGGCAAGGACATTACCTTCATATATCCATCCATCCGTCTTTTATTTTACTTTCGTAAAAATTAGTTAAGCTGAAAATCCACATTTCTGATGTTACAAATCTTTAAATCTACCACTGAACCTGATATTGTCTTTTTACCTTACTTTTTTACGCTTGCACTTAAGTGTTGGCAAAATGTAGATTAACTTTTAATAACCATACTTAAAACTTACCTCTGCACAGGACCACATATATATTGCTTACCTTCAGTCTTAAATTTGATTAAATAGTATTTGAAAAGATCTTAAAAAACATTAAATTTAAGTGTCTGATACCTGTAGACACCCTGGATTAGGGCTATGACTGATATTTGAACAAAAAAAAAAAAATCATATCTGAGCAATTGGTCCAATTTGTGCAGTAAGGCTTGCAGTGTGAACCTATGTAGCCAAAGTCATCTGTCTTTAAAGACAAACACAGCCTACATATTACCTTAATTGAAATTCTGAATTAAAACTTCCACATGACACAAAATTAAGATGTAAAATTAGCTACCGACACCATATTCTAAGAGAAGAATGAATTTTCCGCTGTGTTTAGTCCTCACTACTTTTTTTAAGCCACCGCCTGGCTGTCACTAGAGGAAATGCATGTTGAGGTACATTAGCATATTCAGCCATGGGGATTGCTGCTTTGACCAAACACACTGACCACATCTTAGTGTTGCACTCAACAAGTTACACATGTCTTCTGTCGAGGCTTTATCTGTCAAGTGGTGACAGACTGATTCTGCTCTCTTCTTTTTCTCTTTTTCCTTTTGTCTTTCCTGTTGGTTCCTCTATTTGTTTGTTTTTGCTAATAAATCTTTTAGTTTCCACAGAGACATTTATAGCATCTCTCCTCAATCCATTGTTTCTTATCCCTTTCCTGAAATTTGTCACTTACTCATTTCTCTTAATTTCTTTTCCCTGTTTCTTCTTCCTCCCTCTCTGGTCTGAAATGGCCAGGCCACCCTCACAATTTAGACTTTATCGATCTACATGTGGATCTCCTTTATCACAACTACATGTAGTCGAACAAAAAATAAATGTTTATAAAGTCTGCATCTGCTGCTCTTCAAGGTTGGTGTCGAGCTGATCCGTTGTTAAAGCCTCAGAACATTGTTTCCACAAAGCAAGCAGCAGCGATTTGTGCCCTCACTGCTGCTGTACTCACTGAATTTCCCTTCCTATTCCCTTCCCTAAATTATTAACCAATCATGAGTCAGAAAAGCGTGTGAACAGGAAGTTCAGCTTGGTCAGATATGGCCGCTGGCTCCGGCGGGCTCCTCCGAGGGCGACTCTGGGTAGAGGGGCGAGGAACGGCACTTGCTCTCTGTGTGTACATGTGCGAGTGTGCGAGTGTACGTGTATGTGTGGGACAGGGTGACGCATCATGCGGCAGTAGTCTGAATATTTTAGCAGGAAACATTAGTGACGCTTTTCCTTCTCTCTTTCATCATTCTCTCCCCTCTTGCTTTCCTTTCTCAACATTTCTCTCTGGCTCTTTCTCTTTTTTTTAACCGCTCAGAGTGATGAAAGAAAAAAAAAACTATTAGAACAGTGGTAACAGTCTTTGCTTTGAGTACAAACACATGGTTTTCTAGTGGCCTGTAAATGCAAATGAGATCCGGTGGAAGACAGCTGGCCAGGGCAGGTCAGGGCACACACACACACACAAACACACAGTTTTTTACTGAATTTCTGGAGGCTGATAAAGTGCAACCACAAAATATTGCCCCTTCCAGCTCTGGTTCCTACACTATGGTTCCTTCAGGGGACGACACTCTGCAGAGGACTGTTCATGCAATCTACTAACATCACGCGCATCTTTAGTGTAATCCTTTCAGTAAGCATGTGTGCATGTGTGTCTGTATACCAGCATAATCCCTGTAGGATAAACTGTACACATTGTGAAGTGTTTGCGTTTTTACTGAGTATTCAGCATAATAGCCTGCAGCATCCCTACGTGTCAGAGCCTCTCGTAGAGCTGGTAAATCAAGTTTTATTCTTTCTGTATGTGTGTGTGTGTGTGTGTGTGAGCAAGAGAGAGAGAGAGAAAGGGGGATAGATGGACAAAGAAGAAAATAGGTTTGATCCCTGCTTTGGAGTTATGTGTGTGTATCACTTGCCAATAGAGTATCTCCTTAATTCCATTACTTACCACCTGAAGAGACGAAGACAGCTCCAGGTTTAAAACACACACACACACACCCTCTCTCTCCGCGTCTTGGCTGACCATACTGCAAGCTTGGCTCATCCTCTCCGTAACACAATCACACACATATATGCACACGTACCCGCTAACACCCCAGGAAAACCATAGACATATACATAAATATCTATTTGCACTTATCCATGTTTCTTGCATCTTTTTCCCAATGTTCTTGATTCCGTTCTTGATTCAGTTTTTCCTTCTCTCAACTCTCTCCCTGTTTCACCCTTTTTGTAAGTCTGTCTGCTAGTGCCAGTCTTTTTGTGTGTGTGTGTGTGTGTGTGTGTGTGTGTGTGTGTGTGTGTGTGACTTTGGTGAATCCAAACTAACCCTTTAAAGCACAAAAGTCACACAATAACACAAACATATTAGTAGGGCTGCCCCCTGAAAGTCAGCAACCCCTCAGTCGACTAAGATTGCTTCAGGTCAAGTTTTTTTTTTTTTTTTTCCTTTCTTAATGCCAGTTAGTGTGCACTTTACTTCAGGGACGTTTCGGTCCCCAGATTTTGCTGCAGAATGAGCGCTCGGCAGCTGCATACACGGAGGCAGCTGCCTGAAGACGAAAGGCTTTGGCTCGTAAGGCTCAGAAATCACATTATTTTCTGCCTTCTGCATAGATATGGTGTATTTACAGCTCACAGCAACTTAACACAATCTCTGGCTTTATTTTTTGATAACTAGTGTCTGCAAAAAATGTTGTTGCGTATTTCCGATTCGTTGTTAGCATAGTTAGCTTGTTTACAATATTACGTGAATGTCATTGTCACTCTTAATGTCCGGTTGAACCTCGTTTAAACTGTCGGACTCTTTATGGAAAAACAGGAACAGCCAAATTTAATTCAACTGACATACTTCTGAGTCAGGTTCAGCCCTAGAAACTACCAATCGAGGCAGTGGGAGACCAGCAACTCCCGTGCTCTGTGAGGTTTTGTCAAAGGAGTCTGACTGGAAAGAGTGCACAGATATGTTTCAGTTCAGTTAAGTTCCTCATCAGAAAGGGCTGTCTCATAGCAAGGTACAGCAGTGAAAATATTTCAAATGTATTGTACACTTTTTTAGGACTTTTTTAGGTGGCTGCAAATGTTTTGCTGCTGCTATGGCAGTACATTATTTACCGTCTGTGATGGCACTCCAGCCTGGCGGCACCGACTGCCATCTACTGTAGAAAATAAACTAGCTCTGAATAAGCAGCCTTCCACCTACAATCCCACTTTAAAAAAATTTAACTATCCCTTCAAGAGTTGCATATGTGCAAGCAATATATACATGTGTTGTAATTAGCATGAGCAATAATCGCCGGCATTGCTAAACACACAAAAGAGCATTAGAGGATGAGACGAGTGATAATTTAAATTTTTCTCACTGTCGTCAAATCCCATGAAAAGACCAAACCAATAATGTACTGATTCGACTAATGTGTATTGCCTGTGTACTCAAAGCCTGATACAACTTATTGCTCTGTACTATAGGCATTCATTCCTGTCCAAAAGATATCGATAAGACATCTGTGAGCCACAGTTTTGTGCTGGCAGACATGGTAACCACACCTATGAAAATACGCCAGCATCAACTAATCTAAGTATGAAGACATCAGTCTGGGAGCAGAGATTGAGTTTGAAGTGATCTCTGGGAGGTGCAGTGCAAAAACATCACAGTAGAGGATTACGACTTCAGTCGCACATCATCATTCATGTATGTATGCATATCATTTGCGAAGACATTGACATGAACAATGGTGTGTTAGAAGCCACAGAGATCTCAGAGCAGAAAGAGGATGGAGAACTCAGTTTCAAGTGTGTTGGTGTCTGTTGCATTTTCATATGCTTTCAATACTGTTTTCATAAAATATCCATACACACACACACACGCACAAACACTATGTACCACAATGTCGCTAAATTTACAAAGTTGTTGCCTTGGAAACACTGAGGTAGGCTTTCTGCCAGCTAGTTAACACAATGGAATTATAGACACGTGTGTGTGTCAGTGTGTGCGTGTGTGTTGGACACAGCCATGGAATTGTGGGTATGTTCTCTCCACGTGCTATGTTGCCTCTCTGTTGTCTCGCTGCCAAGATACTGATAGCTTCAAGATGTAAAAGAGAGAGAGGGAGAGATAGAGAGAGTGTAAAGAGAATACAGCAAGGGGGGGGATGACACAAAGTGGACAAAATGTGAAATAAAACGAGGCAGAGACATCTTGCTACTGCTTGCTTCACTGAAACCAAGCCCTGAGAATTCACAGGAGACTCACAAATCACCAGCACTGGTTTTAAAAGGCAAAGTCAACCTTCTCCAAGGAGACTTTTTAAAACGAGCTAGAATGAGCTCAGTGCCATTACATGACTTTATTACACAAGCAACATGTTCTTGTGGTTTGTGTCAGTCTGCAAAAGGCTGCTCAGACAATACACCTCCTTAAATGAGCTGAGAGTAACACAATTAAAACACAAGTAAATCAAGTCTTTATCATAAATATTAGATAAGATTATATTTGATTCAGTTTAATTATAATGCTAGGGATGCACAATGCTCAATCAGGACTTTGGCTTCCTACAATTAGATAAACATGATTGACTGCAAATTTGACACTTAAAATGCATGCCCCACTCATAGAAAACTACTGCATATCAAATCAAGCGCTTCCTAAACCAACAGCGAGCCTTTGGGGAGCTGTCATGCCGCTGCGCATGCACCCTGCAGCGGCAGCCTGTGAAAAACTTCCCTGAATGTTGTGGCTACAGTCCAGTGTCTGAGAACAGAGAGCAGTCGGGCAAAACGAAAATCAGATGTCTGCAACAGAAGGCGAAGAGCTCAAAACGGATCATCATCAATTGTTGCAAGTTTTGGATTATTAAGGATGTAGGGCGCATGTAGAAAAAACTACTCCTGCACACTGTCTAACTTGCAAAAATAATGATATTAATGCTGCAATGTTTCGGTGACTAGACCTTCATCAGGCAAACATATGTAGGACATGCGACCTTAAGCAAAAATAAAATATGCAAAGAGTGCATGAGGCTTGTCTCTGCACCGCAAAGCAACACAACAAAAGCTAACTTGTTTAACAACCTGAAAAAACACCGCAATTAGTATGATGAATGCATGAAGGTCACGAAGAATAAAATTGCTAATGTCACCTCACTGAATCCCTGTGCTTGTCTAGTGTCAACGCTGAGGGAAATATCCATCCAGCTCACAAAGACAGACTGACATAACCCTGATCTTAGTATTGATCAAACTAACTTTTGGGCCACTGGGGATTTTTTTTTGCTGCAATACCATGAGTGGCCACTGGGAAAAAAATGCTGCAAGGCTGAGCAGCTTCCCTGGGGGCCTAGATCTACTCCTGTTCAGACACAGGGGCATTAGTGAGGTCAGGCTTGCAGTCTGGTGATCCACTTCATCTCAAAGATGTTCGATGGCTATGTGCAGGCCAATCAAGTTCTTGCACACTAAAATTTGAAGCCTTCCTCAAACTAGCAAAGTTGGAAGCACAACTAAAATATCACTGTATGCTGTAGCATTAAGATTTCCCTTAATTGGACCTAAGGGCCTGACCTACACCATTAAATACAGCCCCAGACTAAAAGTACACAAAAGTATGTCCATACATTTTTTGCCATGTACTGTTACATAGCATACTATAGATGATCCCTCCACACTTTCCAGGATATGACTTGTTTGCTAAACAGAGATGGAATCTGTTTAAACTGAAGTCCTTTTCTCTAAAGCTGATCCCCTGCCTCAGCGAGCCAAAACCCACTAAAAATATGAAAATATATATTTAAAAAAAGTACCGAGATCATGCAGCTAATCCTGCTAAGCTTTGAACAACGGCCCAGAATGTACTGTGTGTCCCTACCCACAGGGGGAGAGGGAAAGAGAGAGGGAGTATGTCTGTGAGTGAGTGTGCGTTTGTGTGTCCCACAGGTCTTGCTACCCATTGTTAGCCCAGCCAGCTAGTCTGAAACAGACCCCAGCCCCATTGCTCAATTGTGTGTGTGTGTGTGTGTGTGTGTGTGTGTGTGTGTGTGTGTGTGTGTACATCTTTGCATGTATCCTTCTGTGGGTTTGTGTGAGTCTTTTTGGCAGGTGACGTGACACAACATGAGTCTTCATATACGCCAATCCCAAATCACTCACACGACAGGGAGCAGAAGACTTAATGATCTTTAGTGTGTGTGTGTGTGTGTGTGTGTGTGTGTGTGTGTCTGCATGTGTGAGCTCGTGTGTGTCATCAATGACTCATCAATGCAGTAGCATACAGCTCAGTCTTACAGAAAAGTAGCACACAGAGAGGAAAGATTTATGTGTGTTTTAGCAATTATGTGAACAGTGGGGAAGTACTGTACGCTGCTCATTTGTGTCCAAGTACATGCAAATACACAGTCACATTTTAGTGAGTGATCAGTGTGAAATTATTCAAACCAACTGCCATAATAAAAGCTTGCATTGTTTGTTTCAACAAGGAAATGCTACGAAAGATGTGTTACATTTGTATACTTCATATAAGCACAAAACCACTTGGATAAGGGTCACATTTTGCCTTAAAATATCAGGTTTAGTCGCTACAAACACGACTGGATATGTCCTGACCTGTTTAAAAGTACCAACCTTTGCTGTCACAAACACTGCTGGACGTGTCTTGACCTCATGTTAAATAAAAACCCACTTTTGTTGCTACAAACATGGCCAGAAATGTCCTGAAGTCTGTCAAGAAAATACTCGGTTTCGGCACTACAAACACGGTTAAAAAGGCCTCAACCTTTCTTAAAAAAATACCTGCCATTGTCACTACAAACATGGTTGGAAACATGTTGGAAAAAACATTTTTGTCGTCACAAACACTGCTGGACATATCTTGACCTCGTGATAAAAATACCCACTTTGTCACTACAAACACAGCCATTAATGTCCCAAACTCTCTCTAAAAAATACCTGCTTTTGTCGTCACAAACAATGCTGGACATGTCTTGACCTCACAATAAAAAATACCCGCGTTTGTCACTACAAACACATCCAGAATTGTTCTGAACTCCTGTTAAAAAATACCTGCTTTTATAGCTACAAACACGTTTGGAAATGTCCCAAACTCTCGCCCGCTTTATTAGTCTTGAACAATGGTCTGCTCTTGTTTGTTGCTTAGCAGCCATCTTGCCAGGGTGTCACTCCAGCTGCCGTTCCCTCCTTCTCCTGATGAGAGAGTCAGCTCATACACACGTAATCTGAACTACGTCATACATATAACGTACAAATGTAACATATCTGTGGTTTGCAGAAATGGTACAATGCCAACATTTCATATTGGTGACTGGGCTGAATGAGCAGTTGCTTTATTGATTACTCAATTTAAGTTTAAGATTTAATCATCAACACGTTTAAATTAACTTGATTAAATAAAGTTATTTATCAAGCAGATGACAAAGCTGCTACGCTCAGCTTTCTATCACTGTAAATGAAATATGTTTGTGGGTTTAAAAGTGCTGGTCCAAAAATGAAGCAAGGCATTTTCTTGGGCTCTGAGAAATCGTGATTAATATTTGTTTTCCTATTTTTGGACATTTTATAGATTATTTAATTGATCATGAAAACCATGTCAGCCAATATACAGTGCCCAAATATACTGCTGCTGTGAAAGGACTGAAAGAAAAGAACCCCATTCAGGGAATAACACTGAGTTTTATGGAGGGTTGTCAAGGTGGAGCAGCCAGAATGTTGAAGAAGCAGATTGGATTGGGTGCCCAGACCAGCAGGGAAAAGCCAGGCTGGGAAGCTGAATGAGCAACACTCTCTGCTGGCTCTGCAAACGTGCCCGAGTGGCCCTCGAGCAAGGCACTTAACCTCTGCCGCTTCAGTCAAGCTGCTCCGAGGCCAGCAGTAGAGGACTGTGGTTACAGCGGGCAGCTCCTGAGGGTGTGCGTGTATCATAACTATAAAGCAGAGGGGTTTTGCACAGGATGTTTCTGCTGTGTTGACAGTCTGCCCAGATACAAGATTTTTGGATTCAATGCCAATGTCAATATTTTAGGAGCAAACATTTCAAGCAAATCTGCATTCAAAGTGTTAGCTTCAGGCTAAGGAATCTCTAAATTTAGCTGTTGCAGACACCCCGTTTTACTGCAGGCTTGCTTGCACTAACACCCCCTCCCTTTTCCTCTTTCATCCATCTCTCATTCTCCTCATCACCTCTCCTCCTGTTTCGTCCTGTTCTATTCGAGATGGAGTGGCGTTTAAACTAGATTGCAAGAGAGCCTGTGCTCGGGTTGGGATGTGTTTGGGTACCTTGCTCTGTATGAGTGTACGCTTGACTATGTGTGTGGTGTGTTTGTGTGTGCGTAGGTATGTTGGGGGATTACATGTAGCCCTAGAAATCCATTTGTTGAATGCTTATTAACCCTGGTGCCCTTTACTGTGCTTTTAGTGTATCAGCTTAGTACCATGAAATCTCCTTTTGCTCCATGCTTGCTTCTCTATCTGACACACACACACACACACGCACACACACGCACAGGAGAGATGGCCACACGATAACAGAGCACTGCTGAAGGGTTTGCGTTAGAAACGATGGAGGGGGAAAAAAGAGTCTTTTTGCTGCACAGGTGCTCTCTGTTATAGTATCTAAGGCTAAGTACCACACACACACACACACACACACACACACACACACACCTCCCCTCTCATACAGATTTACAAGCACCTACTCCTCCATCCTCCGCCTCTCTACACAACCCTTCTCCCTCCCTTTATCTGTAAAGACTCCTACCTGCCACCTGCCTCTATCCTCTCCTTCCCTCTCCTGCCCCGTCAGCCATCTTGGCTCCAGGCACCCACCAGGGACCGTGCCCCTTGGGTCAGTTTCCTGCCAGCTGCAGGGAGATTGATGAATCAGAGGTTCCATGGCAGCTCCAGCGGGGTCTCCGAGGGGGTCGGTGTGGGGGACAGGCTCCATCGAACACCAAGCAAGCAGAACTAATGGGCATGCTCTGGAGGGAGAGACGGAAAGGAAGGAGGGAGAGATGTGCGTTTATATAGGTGAATATGTTTTGGGAGACGGACTGACAGACGCACAGAGACATCAGAAAATTGAGGCACAGAAGCAGGTAGATAATATGCAAATTGGTTAAGGAAAGACTGAATGAACAAACATCAAAGGGAGGAAGGTAGGAAGGCAGTCAGAGTGGTAAATAAATAGCTGTAGCATGGAATACAGTGCAAGGACAGGCAGAACGGCAGGTGGATGAAAAAATACTGCAGGGTAGAAGGATGAAAGCAAACTGCATGGAGAAGGTGTTGGATTAAAGGTGAGATAGACCATGTTGAAGACAGAAAGAAAGAGGTAGTGACTGAAAACCCTACATTGAATGTTGATGACTCTGAAGTGAACATATCCCACTAAATTTTGAGGGAAGTTAATTTATTCTTTGATGTGTGGTTGCTGGGAAAACAAATCCTGACTATGAACGTTATTGTTGGACCCTGCAGTCATGTGGAAGACGCTCTCTGAGACAGGTCATCCAAAAAACTGAGGAATTTAACACCAAAAGCTATATTTAGAGCAGCACAATATGAAGCCCAGATGTGAAGCACTTTATTTTACAAAAGGGTGGAATGCTTTGTTTTGTAAATGTTTGACGTCATGCTACATTGACTGGCCACAAAACATCTACTCCATAAAATGATATTAGAGGCAATCATAGACCCTGTAATCCCTCTGTCCTATCCCTCCTCATTACTTTCCTGTCTTATCTCCTTCCATACATCCTCTGCTCTTTTTAAGCCTCCTCTTTCTTTGTGTTGTTGCTGTTTGTTCCTTTCTCTCCACTGTTCTGTCATTGACTTGTCCTCACACAGGGACACAGACTGAAGGGCAGGTGTGTGTGTTAGTGAATCTGTACTATCACTCCACATGTTTCTGTGTTGAAGTGTATCCATGGCGATGTGTTTGTGTGGCCCATTCGCTATATATCTGTATGTCCTTGTGTCCAGACGGGCAGTGTTCGTCCTCTCTTGGGAGGCGTATCTCTGTGTCTGGTCAACCTTGTGACATCACCCTTAAGCCAGCCATTAGGACACATCGTCCTGCAGATGTGCTTCATATGGAGGGCATTAGGTTTAGGTTGCCATGGTGACTAGTGTTAGTTGGGAAGCAGGCTAACATGTAATTGGCTAGGTTCACACGCACGCCAGCAAGCTAATCATAATGCAATTGAAGCAGTACTTCTATAAGTTTGTATTAAAAATAAAACCTTTATTATTTCACTGACATGTACTGAAACAAATGTGAGAGATCAGTTTTGAAGTTGAATACTGAAGGGAGACTTTGACTTTTACTATTATGTGAAAGAGCTATCTTCGTCCATTAGTCACACCCTGCTTTGCACAACAGACACAGAAATCGAATTCTTCTATAAATGATGCATGTAAACGTTTTAATGGAGGTAATGCAGTGCTCTTATTATTTGCTGAAGAATTGTTCTGAGCTGTTTTAATTTGTGAAACCACTCAGAATTGTCTTTTGGCAGGCCTGAACTGTGCTGTGCTCACTGGTGCTTTTGCTAAATATAATGCTGGCGGGGAAACATTGATGACATTTTGCACATGGCTTACTTTTCGCACAGTCCAAGTTTTTTGTCAGTGTTCTCTGTGAGAAGCACAGCCTGAGCACTTGTCACTGTTATTGTCCATAGAGATGAGCACTTTAACAATGGCAGCAGAGCTTGGAATAAAGAGGAAGCAGTATGCAATAGGCAGCCAATGGGAGGCTAATCCCTGCAATCCACAACAGTGACTTATCATTATTGAGTCAAACTCGGGATCAGTTGCTATGTGAGGGCCAACAGCATGAAACCCTCTGTTGCTGTTAAATTTCCACTGTCATGCTGATTTCTTCTTTACTGCGCACTGTTTCCATTTAAGATGAAGTCATTGTCTTGCTTGCGCCACAGAGATATAGAGGTGTTGTTTGAAATAACTGTGATACTTCTATCAGGGTAATAACAAAAGAAATAACATCTTCTGCACCAGCATTTATTTGACCCAAAGTAGAACAACAATTAACCCAAAAGTCTGTAATGTTTGTGGTTTTACACCCTAAGATTGTGAAGTGCTAAGCAGCTGAACAAGTCATATAAATGTGAGAATTGTTTGTTTGGAGGGGAGGGGTGAAGCAGATCTACGCTGTGTTTTAGAATTAGAAACCATCCTCGTTCTTGCAGGCAGCAGAGAGAAAGCAGAGAAAAGTCAAGCAGAGGAAACAAAGCGTGATAATGATGAAGGGATGGATTGCGAGAGCTGGTCAACATGCCAGACTCAGCAGGGGTTTACATCACAACACTGGGTGGAAAGTTAATGAGAGGCCAACTCTCTCACACACACACACACACACACACACTGAGAGACTCACGCACACAAGGGGTCCAAAGTTGAGCCAATCTAAATGATTCAATCAAAAACTAACGTTGGCGTGCAAACACGGCTTTTAACAAGTCACTGGTGCTGACATATAACACACACACACGCACACTGATAACACTAATGCACAAAACCATACCCAAAGGCATCGCACGCTGAGGAACTTTGCAAAGAAAGTTATAATAGAGAATGCGAAAATGAAGGAAAAAAATTATGTGTGTGAGTTAGAGGCAGACGTGTGTGTGAAGAGAAATGGACAACAGACAAAAACATACAGACTGAGAGAGAGAGCGAGGTAG
Source organism: Epinephelus moara (assembly GCF_006386435.1). Classification (NCBI taxonomy): domain Eukaryota; kingdom Metazoa; phylum Chordata; class Actinopteri; order Perciformes; family Serranidae; genus Epinephelus; species Epinephelus moara. The sequence continues at coordinate 19,527,131 of NC_065528.1, forward strand.
AGAGGCAGATCACGTCCTTGTATCCCGACTATCTGTGTGATATACTGCTGTCTGGCCGAACAGTGTGTGTCTCTGCCTGCGTGTTTGTATGTGTCTGACAGTCCAATATCCATTATCATTCATGGCTCATCACACGCATCACATACACACACACGCACACACACACACACACACACATACGCGCAGCAGGGACACAATGTGTAGTAAGAGACAGCAAGGGTAAAGTGACAGCAAGGAGACAGTGAAGGAGCTCATGAGAAACTAGACTAATTTTATTACCCCTTTTTCCCCCCCATCTCCCTCTCTCACTGTCTCCCTCATCTCTTCCCATGTATCTTTATCTCTCCCTAAGCAGCGGTGTCTTACTTCATTTAGACTGCCAGGCTGTAGTCAGCATCATGTGTCACATTAACGTTAACTGTAGGAAACGTGAAAGAAATCATCGCTACATGCGAGGAATTCAAGGGTGCACTGCAGATGTATGTTTTCATATTAGGTATGATTGATTCAGACTGTGCCCAAGTACGATTGCCCCCCCTCTCCGCTCAGCTTTAACAATAGTAATCTTGTTGTGTACCGGAGTACACTTGCGTCATCATTTACGTGACATTTCTGTTGTGCTACATTATAGAAAAGGGCGTCATCAGTGGGGATGGGTGGACAGCAAGGCGACGTTCTGCTCCTGGCCAGAGGAGGAGATGCTGCTGTTGGGCACAGGGCTCTCCACGCCCTCTCTGGGCTGTTGTCCGATACAGATTCATCAATATTAAATTGAGACTCTTTAATAACTAGTTAAAAACTCCTTGTAGTCGCATTAAATAGCAGTCCACTCTTGTGTTTTGGTACAGTTGGTGTTCACACCTGATACATACTGTACTGGAGTACACAAGAATCATGGACATGGGCATGGATCGGTGTACCATGCCCAGCTACAGTACAGAGTGTTCCCACTAATCAAGGAAGTATTTAGGAGTTCAAATGTCTTTCTGTCTTTCCTTCTTTGCTCCACCCTTCTTTTAGTTTTACTGTATCTTTTCTCTTCTGCCTCTGCGCTCATCCTGCTGTTTTGTTACCCAGTCCAACTGTTGTCCCCTTCCGCCCATGATGTATCAAATATCAGGCAAATTGTTCCTGTAACTGGTCCTGAGGACACCATGATTTTATCAGTCCGCACAAATGTAATTGAATTAAGGCCACTTGTGATAATATGAACCATACCACAAAAAGCTGTTGCATCAGGAGCTCAAAATTTACTTGGTTTAGCAACATTATAAGATGGTATTAAGAAATTGTAATAATAAGTTTTGTCACTGGCTTTTGAAAAGGAATTTGACTGTCCTTGCTTTTTTTTCTGTCTTGCTGTGTTCCTTTTATCCTTTCCTGTTTCATGAAGAAGTTGTTTTAACTGTGACGCACACTTGGGGGCGAATTTACTTGGAAGAGGTGGAATTATGTGCCCTTGTTTGTCTTAAATGGAAACTCTGATATTTTTTTAACCTAGACCTTATTTTACCATGTTTTTGTGTTTAAGGCAAGCAATAATTTTTGAAATTGGTCCAGTATTGAGGGAGAGCACAGCAACTGCAGTGGTGAAACAGGCTGCAGTGTAAATTAAAGTTCATTAAAAGGGTTTGTTTTTGCCACTGACAGGCTCAGATTGTTGTTTTAGGTGTCTGACAACATTACCCAAGAAGGTGTTCCCATCATGCTATTGTTTATTTCACTTCTGTAAACAGCGTCACTGTCGTCAACTAATTTGGTCATTTTTTGTGGACTGCATTGATCATTTGTTGCAGTCTACTAACATGTCTACCTCTTTACAGTGTGCAGGAAACACGACCTTAGTTTCTCATGTATCATCACACCTTTAATTTAAATTTAGGTGGTTTGGTAGTTTTGTGTGACATTCACAAAGCAGTAAATTCACCTGTACAAACAGCAGTTGTTTTGTCCCATTTTAGAGCTGTTTTTTTTTCTTGTTTGCTGTTTGTAGTTATTCCTCCAAGCACTGTTTTAAAACCAGAACCAGAGACTTATGAAATAAACATTGGAGAAGCTACAAAAGTATTAGTTCTTAAGGGGCCCTCCTTCAGTGTGCCCCCCACAGTAAGACACCCCAGGGTGAAGTGCAGAGTGTGTAGAGTAGCGGCCAAGTGCATTAAAAGACAAGTCCGTCCAGAGTTACCTTACTAAGGACTTTTAAGTTAAAGTGGGGATAAAGTGATGAATGTGGTAAAAAGATGCATGCACATGAACACACACACACTCTCACACACACAAGAATGCAATACACGTGTTGCATTATTATGCTGCTATATACAAACAAACACATGCACACAGACAGGTTGGAGTTCTTCCAAGCATCTATTGACACGCACATATATTAAAAGATCAGCACACAGGCCCATAGAAACATGTGCACACACAGCCTTACACACTGAAACACACACACACACTCTGTCCTGCTGCAGCTGAATCAGTAAAAGCACAGATGTTTTTGCACAAAGACCCCAGTCAGCACCAAACTCTGCACTCGACCACTGCACAGTCAAAAAAAATCACATCAGAGCTGCATCAAAACGATCACTACAGGGCAACAGTGTACCAAAACTTTTTGCTGGTCTCACTGTTTTAACCAAGTTTCACATGGAGGTCAGTACCAGAGCTGCGAGGCTCCACGTTTTCTCATGCATCAAATTTGTAAAGAGACAAAATCATTTTAAAAGCACACGGCAGACTAAATTCAAAAGCTGTTGTTTAGTTTCTGCTGCTCACTTCCTTCCCATCTTTTTGTCTCTCCTTCATTGTCCTTCTGGTTCCTTCTCTAGTTGTCACTTTTCTTTGCTCTCATTTTTTTTATCCACTTCACTTGTCTGGTTTTTCCCACTCTCTTTTCCTCCAGTTAACTGTCCTCTTCTCCATCTTTGTCACACACAGGAGGTATTTCTGTAATTGGGGTGTTGGCAAATGTGTACACTACTGTCACACACATGCACATGCACACACACACACACTGAGGTATCCCCTAATTATGCGGTATTGACTGGTGAATGTGGGAGTTGAGTTTCTGCGTGGTCTGAGATAGTTATGTCTCAGATGTGCAAGCATGTCCATGTCTGTGTGCATCTTTCTTGTGGATAATGATGACCATGTCTGTACAGTATGTAACAGGGCCACAAGCCACGTGCATTGTGTTCCCCCACTGAGCTGAAAGGGAGAGTGTAGGTGGTGTGTGTGTGCTGCGTTTTGTCTTTGATCTTGGAAAGACCCATAGCACACACAAACAGCTCAAAACAGAACATATTGTCCCTCTAGTTGTTGCCACGGTAAGTGAAAACTTACTTTCTCCCACAATTTGATTTGGTGCAGACAGGAGGAAAGAAGGGCAATGAAAGATAGTATATTAGTTGTACAGGAGAGTGGACAGGTAGAAATAGCCTGTACATGTTTTATTTGTCTCTACGTTGAAAAGGTTTTGCTCTTGAGGATGCAATACATTCTGCAGGGAACACAATAAACCCCTCTGGTGTACACAGAACAGACCCCAGCAGACTCATACAGTATCACTGAGATGCATAATGCACAAGGCAAGAGATGCTATCTCAAGTGATGTTTAGTAAGAAGTCATAACAGGATGATGCTGGTGTGCCGGAGGAATAAATCAGCATAACCAGTCACAGCAGAAGCAGTGGCATGAATGATCACAGGAGAGTGAGGGAGCCGGCCTGTCAGATTATATAAACCGAGTCAGCTGATAGTGATCAGCTGATGGCGTGTCGACTTCAGTGCTCTGCCTGAACTAATGTGGTGCTCCGCAGGTTCACTCAGCTCTCCCTCCTCACGCTTTTGCCTCCATCGTCTCTCCACATCTTGTGATCATATCGTGAAGCTCTTTCAAACTCTCTGCTGCTGTCTGTCGCATACAACATAGCTACGTCCTTGTCTGTTTGTGTTTGTGGTACTGAATTCCTTACTTATTGGGACCAAATGTTCGTATCTAAATACACAGATCAAGAAATGTTTTAAAGTTTTAAGGTTAGGGAATGAAAAGCATGAATGAATACCCTGAAGTTTAATGACGCAAGTTGTACAGTGCTGTAGCAGTTAGTTGATTAATTGATTAGTTGACAGTATGTGAATGTGATTGAAATGATAAAATGTTTGATCATTATCAGATGCTCAAAGCTATGGACGTACTTCAAAGAGCGTGAAAGTCCACTCAAGGAAATGGCGTGCAGGAAGGGAGGTGGATGGGTCCAACAAACACCAGACTTTGACCCAGAAGACTGGTTTTCCAGATCAAAAGATACACCCCTAACTTTCCAGCTGTGTTCATGTCACTCAAAACAGGGTGTTTTTTAGAGACATCCGTGATCAGTTCCTAACCATTGTCAAGAAGTTTTGTTGCTGAAACCCAACCACTGACCCCTTTTTACCAACCCCTTCTGCATCAAGATACAACACAAAGGCGTAATTTTAGTAACATCCAGGCTATCAAGTGGCAAAACACGAGTAGGATAAGATCACGTATGTCTGGCTCATTTTGCTAGCAAGCTAGGTTAGTGTTTCCATGAGTCACACAAAACAAAGCTGCAAAACGCTGTCCTACTTTAAAACCAAGGACGCCACATTGCACTGTTGAAGTAGTGTTTGTAATCAAAGCAAAAAAGGCGTGCACAAACTATCCACAAACATACTGTGGCACCCACTTAAATGGAACTGGAGTTTTCTTTGTCAAGCTTCTCTGACCTGGCAACTAGGGATGTTCCTGGCGACTAATTTCCCTGTCGACTAAACAAAAATTTTAATTAAGACTAGTCGACTTGTCTAAAACACGGAAAACACTCAGACAATCACAATCTTCAACAACCATGTTGGATATTAAATGCCGCTGAAGTACGAGACACTTTGTGCCGTGCGGTATGAATGTGAACATGACGACAACTCAGTCGAAAGTTGCCTGCTAAAATAACATCTAAAATAAATAAACTGCCTCTGAAATGTGGGGCACATTGAACCTTGCAGATTATCAGACAAAATGATAGCGCAAACAACATCTAATTTCCAATTAAATTTCAGCTGAAATGAGGCGTTTTTCGCCGTGCAGTATAAATGTATACCCTGCACATTATCTGACAACAACTCACTTAAAGTTAACAAATAATATAACAGCTCAAAAAATATTAATTAGTGCTGAATTCATTTTCGAGATCAAAGTACTGCCAAACCGCGCTGGTTTTGTGAGAAGACATCTCTCCAATTTTCCACCGTGTTGTTTTAATACTATTACTCAAGCATTACTGCTGGGAGGGGGACTGCTGTCTGACGGCTCTTTAGCACCCACTAGTGGCGGGCGGCAGCATGACACTTAAGCGGCCTTGCACATGAATAAAACACTAATTGGTTTAACCCATTAATATTTCTGGTGCCAACTAGTGAGGGGGCGGACGTTTAATTGTACAGCAACAGTAACTAAGAGGGGCAGACATACAGCTGGATCTTACAAAATTATCACAGGCAATCATAATGTCTTCACTGGGGCTTTAAATTTCCAATAATTGACTTTTCTGCATCGAAACATAATCTTTTAAGAGAGAACTGCAATGCATCTAAGTTGGATTTCCTCCCACACCTAACTGACAGACAAGAAATTAATTGACAACAATTCTAATATTTGATTAACCACGTTAAAAAAGTGTCGGGGGTTTCCCAGAGTCAGCAAGAGGAAGTGATACAAAGTGAGAGAAAGAGAATACAAAGGTTGAAAGGAGACCAGGTGAGGACAGATCTGCTGAGGTTTCAACAGTGAAGGAAGAAAGAAAGAAATGAGTTTTGTTCTCATCTGTCCTGATTAATAACCCTGTTAGCCTCTTTAATAGTCCTCCTCAGCTCTTTCCTTCTCTCTCTCTATCCTCTCCTGCTCTTTCTCTTTTTGACCCGTCAGCTAAAATGTGCTTTAGTCAAATCAAATATGTTAAATAGCAACAAAAGATGAGTTGGTAACCTTACAACCCCCCCCCCCTTATCTTAATTACTTTCTTTTTCTATTCACTTTTCGCTTTCTTGAAGTTCAGTTTGTCTTTTTATAGCTTGTGGGTCGCTGTTTCAACAGTGCTACTATGGTAACAGCAGGGGAGTAGGTGTTAGCAGTTAATCCTGTTTGGGTGTCATGGTGGCATTGCTATGGCACCCAGTAGGAGAGCTACACAAGCTTTCTTCTTTTTAATCATATTTCATCAATAAGGATTTAGGGGGTCAGGGGGTTAGATGCTGGGTTTTCACTCAAATCAGAGTTTGCTTAGAGTCGTGTTTTCATATTATTCACACAGTTTCAGCTGATCAGTCCGACTGCTTAGAGATGCAGTATGGACTCTGAGTTCTCATAAAGGAACCAGTGATTTCTAGTTGCCATAGTTCCCCGCTTTCTCCTGCTATTTTTGTGTTCGAAAGTACTTCAGGAAAAGTTTTTGTACAGCGTATACACTGCATTAACCTGAGAATGAAAAACATAATGACATAATTTTTTAGAAAAAATGCGCATTGACATAATCCTTTTGTATTGTTTTTGAATAACATTACTCAAGATAGAAAACTTCTACAACAAAATAATAAATAAAGGTTTCTTTATTGTGGTTTCTGTGATTTTTAATTTGTTCTGTTAGATGGACAAATGTAACAGAAAACCAGTAAATGATTAAACAAGACAAATTGGCATAGATATTTAAAGCTGCACTATGGAGCTTTTTAACACCTTTCAGGTTGTTGTTTTTGTTTTTAACGAACCCATAACTTCACTGTTTTGATTCATTTTCACTGCTCTCACCATCCTTTTCCCTGCAGCAGGCAGCAAGGGCAGGCATGTCACACTACCAGAAATGTACAGCATTAGTTGATACCAGTGCCAGTGAAATTCCATTATTCTTGATACCAAATTTGATACTAGGGTAAAAAAAAAAAAAAACAAACAAACAAACAAACAAACAAACAATCAAGCCTATCTTTTTAATAATTTCTTAAAAACATTATAATTAAGTTTCTTTCTTTTTTTTTAATTAATCCCTGATAATCCACCTTAAAAGCAAAATACTAGACTGTGTAGATTAATATATAGCCTACAGTATATAGACTTGCTTCTTGTCCTTTGTTGTAGAGCACTTAGTAGAGCGCTATTTGTCCCACCCCTCCTTCACTGTGATTGGACAGTGGACAGGAAAAAGCGACAGTGACGAGTGTAACATTTTACCTACAGTTGAACATTTTTCAACTCGCAACCATGACAAGAAAAAAAAGCTAAACATGCAGCACTTAATCAATCAATCAGTCAATCAATTTTATTTATAAAGCACAATATCATAAATCACAATTTGCCTCACAGGGCTTTATAGCATATGACATCCCTCTGTCCTTAGGACCCTCACAGCGGATAAGGAAAAACTCCCCCCAAAAAAACCTTTAACAGGGGAAAAAAATGGTAGAAACCTCAGGAAGAGCAACTGAGGAGGGCTCAGACATGCAATAGATGTCTTACAGAACAGATCAATATGATAAATTAACAGTAATCTGTATGGCACAATGAGACAGAAAGAGAGACAGAGACAGAGAGAGATGCAGGACAGACGGTAATGACAGTAGCTTACAACAACATTAATTAAAGTAATAATATTATAATAATAATTACGGCTATTTTGGTACAATAGGTTGAAAGTATATATTAATATATGACAGTATATGTATTTGACAATAATAATCATATGTGTATAATAACAGTAGAAGTATGACTAATGATAACAGCAGCAGCAGGGCAGCAGCAGGAGGCATCTGGCAGGACCACGGCAGCAGCACAACCACACACGTCACATCATCCAGGTAGCGCTGCGATACGAGTTAACCTGCGAGACAGTGGAGCACAAACGCTCCGGAGAAGAAGCCAAGTAAGTGACATGCAGTGCGGCCGAGTAAGCAAGATGCAGTAACAGGACATGAGAGTTAGCAAAGGAGAGGGAGAGAGAAGGTGCTTGGTGTATTATAGGAGGTCCCCTGGCAGACTAGGCCTAAGTCAGCCTAACTAGGGGCTGGTACGAGGCAAGCCTGAGCCAGCCCTAACTATAAGCTTTATCAAAGAGGAAAGGTTAATGTAGAACAGACGCTCAGCGCCTCATCACTCTGCTGGTGTTTGCAGTATAGTGTAAACATGCAACACTCCTAAAATATGTAGACCTCATGCAAAAAAAAAAAAAAAAAAAGCTTTTCTTTTTGACAAGCCAAAGCGGAAGCAAATCTTCCAATGCTGTTGTTCTTTTATGCTGGTTGGCATTCCTCTTTGTCCTTTGGCATTTAACGGCAGAGGACTAGAGTACTTGTGCAGTCTGGAAGAACTGCAACTCTGGTACCTAAGCAAGAGAAACAGAATTTGCTGCAGGAGTTAGTAGAGACCAGAAGTGAGGTGAAGGGTGACTTAAATTCATCAGATGCCCAGAGACGTGACTTCAAATGAATGATAATGTCAACTAGGGTTGCAAAGGTACAACATATTTATGGTCTGATAACCATATCAGAAAATACCACGGTCTCACAGTGTAGTCACATAGTGCAGTTACCTCAGTTTATGTTGGACATTTCTGTATATGTTATGACATGATCCGTCATAATAGCTATGTAATGAAAGCATGAGATGTTGTTTGCTGAGGGGAATCATTACTGATTCCAGCTGCCATTACAAATAATTGACACATCAGTTACAGTGCTCGTAAAGCTACAGATTCATATGTCAATATCTCCTCTTTTTTTCTCCGACACACCAGCACGTGCACTCAGACACATATGTCAGTGTTCTCCCATTGTATCTCTGTTTCTCCATTTTCGCTGTGTTGTGCTCTGGTCTCGCTCCACTGGACATTAACCAGGGGAGGAATGATGGAGCAATTCTCAACGCACACCCCAAACACACACTCACACACACACACACTCATTCACAGACGGGGCTTTTCCAGCGCTCTGCGGGGAGATAGAGTGGTGTGTTTGGTTCTGATAGGAGCAATACAAGCAATTCAACATGGAGAGAGAGCAAGAGAGACTGACACAGAGGGAGAGAGAGAGGCTTAGGGTTGTTTTCATTTTTCTTTCCAGGAGGAAACTTGCTCTCCACAAGATTTTGGATATTGAAAAAGAAAAAAAAAACAACAGGACATGGAAGTTATTCTGTGTCACAAGTAGTGAATCGATATTTCCTGGTGATACTACACTGCTGCTGTATCTTTAATGGTTTCACCATGCCAGAATTGAACTTAAAACAAGTGTTGGTATAGGAAGGACAGTTAACTGACGATTGCAGTTATTGAAAGGACAAGACGAGGCCAAAACTAAGTACAAGGCTGGTATGAAACGTGAGAGCAGTGGTTCCCAACGGGTGGATCGCGGTCCAAAAGTGGGATGCAGGTCCATTCTGTATGGACTGCAAGTGAAGGTTGTAAAAAACACATTTTATATTTGAGTACAGTACATTTTCGGCGGATTTTAGAGCTGGCCTCGCAGCAGAAAACAAATGTGTAAAATCTATTGATATATACTGTATATATTAATTTCCTTACGAATGTGTAATCATCTGGGTGTATTTCAGCTTTAGGAGTTTATTTTACTTATTTTTAAAACATTCTGTCTGTCAAATAAGTTTTTAAAATGTCCTTCAGCTTTATTCTCCTACATTTCCCACACTTCCATGGCTGTTGGCCCATCCTGCGTCATATCTGAGGAGACCATATGTCATCACAGTGGGATTCCCGCACATGCACATCTGTGGGCACATACACACTCATGCAGTGTTTGATCTCAGTAGGTAAAGAGCTAGAAGGCAGAACTCGGTCCCCCTCACACACACAGCACATACCCCTCATTGTCACTGCATGTGTGTGTGTGTGTGTGTGTGTGTGTGTGTGGTTTGTGTGTTCTCATATTGCTGTCGCTGGTTAAAACTGTTTTTATTAAGTCACTTTTTTCCAGGAAGGATTTCGTGTGAGAGAAATGACATTTTATTGGGAATGGCTGTTTGTGTTTGTTCATGAGTGGCTTTTATACTCTGTGTTTATTTGTCCTTGAAGTTGCTCTCACGTGTTTGGGAGCGTGTCTGCATGTGTGCACTGTACATACAATCTGCAGCCATCATGTGTAGCAGCCATCCTGTAGCCAAGCCTTCGAGGAGAAGACTTTGGCTTTGTCTGTTTTCATGCACTGATTGCACTGATGTTTATGATTTTTCCACACTTTGTTATTGCAAATTTAAGACAGTGGCTGTGAGGACAGTAAAGCTATCTCTGCTAATCCAGGTTTGATGCAAGAAAAATGATTTGGAATGACACAAACTACATGTTAACCTCGTGCTTTGGCTGCATTGTAGATGTAACTGATGCAGACTGTTTGCGGAGCGGGTGTGCTCGGGAATGTTTTTATTTACTGGCTACACCTGCAGCGCACAAACTGCAGAGGGTAATGTGATTCACAGGTAAAACAAGAATGTGAGCTTTTGTTTTGGGATTGTGTGGGATTGTTTCCTCAGTTTTTCCACGCAGCACAGCCCTGTGAAACTTTAACTTTCTTACCGAGTTTTGGTGATGTGAATAACCTAACATCCACAGAATACAGTAGGTTATAAAGTTAACCTTTCAGCTGGTGCTGAAATAATGAATGTGACAGGGTGATTGAGACCCCGAAGTGGAAGCCCTGTTTGACATAAGATATCAAAGATAATTATAAACTGATAGGAAATATTGATTTAAATTAGCTTGTAGGCATTATGATAAGTAATTTCCTGTACATGGTACTAAATAAAAAAAATAAAATCTAGACACTTTATGACCCATTTCTATGTAGATGATCCCGTACTCCTCATGTAAAAAATATAAATAAAAGACTACCCTATCTTAACATTCGTAGAGCGGATCTCTGTGATGCATACACACCGCTTACGCCCTGTTCTCACGCCTGGTGTAGCCAGTTGTTTTATAGATTATGGTGGAAGTGTTGAAGCAGCTCTGCCAAGCGGTTCATATCTGTAACGTCTTCAGTGTAGCCACGGTGTCATATCTTGATATATGGAAGTCAGGGAATCCTGGAAACGCTCTAATTGGAATTTCTGGTGTCTCATTTGGTTAACCACTGAGTGAGAAGTCTCCGGTTTATCACTCCGGGCAGATTTAGGTTGCCTCTGAGGAAGTGGATGATTACAGTCTTTTTCTGATGGGTTGATTCAGCTGATGCCCCTAGCACAATGACACCAGCACTGCTCTCTTTATTTATTTGTCTCTGTGATTTCTCTATTACTTCAACCCCTTTTGTTCATCGCAATCTTTCAGCATCTTCCTGTTATGAAGACAGGATAATTGATGGGGAGCACAGAGAACTCAGGGAGAGACACGGGGAGGCCGGAGGAGAAAAACAAATGGACAAAAAAGGAGAGGAGAGAGGTGGATATGAACAGAAAAGGGGACGAGGATTAGTGAGAGGAGGGAAGGGCAGCGACTGAAAGAATGTGCTAACAAACACGGCTTCACTTATCTGTCTGCGTTTACAGGAAAGGATGTGATGACAAAGAGAGCGATGAAGAGATATGCAACTGAATAACACAGTAATGACTTTTCCTCCTTTAAATACAGTATGGCCATTTAAAGACACTGGGCTGTCGGCTAATTGGATGGTTAAACTTCTGGTTCTTAAAGGGCGGCTACATAACCATAATTATTAATGTTAATATTATTTTGTTGGAGTTCTTTATATATTCAAATCCAAAAATGTGAGGTAAAATTACAGTTTCTCTCAATGTAGTCTAGTGACTTTGATGAGAGCAAAGATTACGGCTTCAGTAAGGTAAAGCAATAACTACGTTTTAATAGTATACACTTAAACTGATGTTAACTTTTGGCTGTTGCTCCAGTCCACAGCCTCCAGACGCCATTGACAGACACACTAATTTCACTTAGCAGAACACGAGTTACTAGTCACTGCTGCCTGTGATCGGTTAGTTAGTTTGCGTTAGTGTTTAACTTTTGGAATCGATTTAACATGGCGTCCACATCATTAGGCTACAGTGGTAAGCTTCTGTGTCAAGGTACTCCTGTCTGCTTCTCCAAACTGGGAGCATGCAGACCATTATCTAACTCTAGACTGTGGATCTATAAATGGGTTTTTACAGTACAAATATAAGGTTTAATAGCACCATGCTCCACCTCCAAGCTCAAATTTTCCATGGTAACACTTTTCTCACTCTCCATGCTCACACTGTCAGTGAATGCCGTGTGTGTTACCTACATGTGCACTTATTGATAGCCACTATGTGCAAGTTTCCATTTGAAAAACACAGAAAAGAACACAGATGGACCCTCCCTTTAATATCAGAAATGAAACATTCTCACAATACATGACATCTTTCAGTAGGCCAACACGGAAGTTAGCATTGTATTGGTTACCTCAACAAAAATTCCATTGGAATTTGGATTACTGCAGAAAATAAGCTCTGTTGCAAGAAATTATACTAAATGCAATCGGCAGAAGTTAAAAGCTAACATTAGGCTATAAATGAACGACACTACGGTTGCATGAGCTAATATCACCACTAGGGCTGCAACGATTAGTCGACTAATCGGTGACTAATCAACAATTAAAATAATCAGTGACTATTTTAGTAGTCGACTAATTGGGTTGAGTATATTTTTCATAGAAAAGCACTATAAAAGTACCAAAATACTCTTATTGCAGCTTCTTACGTTCAGATATTGGCAGCTTTACACACTCTCCCATGACGGTGAACTAAAACCCTTTGGCGTGAGTACGGAACAATTAGATGACATAATTTTGGGGTTTGGGAGAGACAGACCGACATTTTTCAACATTTTAACACATTTTTCGATAAAATGATTAGTCGACTAATCGAAGAAATAATCGACAGATTAGTCAACAATGAAAATAATCGTTAGTTGCAGCCCTAATCACCACCATAACAAGGTGTGATGACGGTCTGTAGTCTCATTCAGCCACTTCTTAGCAGCTGCCTTTTTTAAGACACGTAGAAGCTTCAGAGTTCACAAGTGGGATATTTATTGATGCATTTTATGTCATAGAACAAAATGCAACTGTTTCTTAAGCTTGTGTTAACCACAGACCTTATATCAGGCATCTGACAAAAAAAAAACATTGGCTTTGAGTCGAGGGAACCACGAGTGGTAAAATCCTAACTCATTTCCGGGTTTTATGACTCATTCCTGGGGCACTCTATAACATAGAATAATTTCCCAGTGCCCAGTGTTGAATGGACTTTGTAGGAGTACTGTATTGTGATCCCTGTGGATGACTGAACAAAAGTGACGCCAAGACATTTCAAGTGCAGCTGTAACTGGGAGAAAATTGTAAACAACTGGTGACTAATTATGTTATTTTTAATATACTACTATTACTAATATACTCCTGTGTATTCCTGTCATTCTATACCACCCTTCCAGTCTCTCTCTCTTACTTGTAAGTCACAAGAGCACGATCAATCCAAGAGGCATATTAGATGACTCACAGACACACACACACACACAAACACACGCTCCGTACCGTGAGTCATGCAATGAGTTACAGAGTATAGTAATCTATCTTGTCCTGTCAGTTTAGCGAGCAGCTACTCTGATCTTGATGCACTACAGTGATCTGTGCATTTGTGTGTCACTTCACTTTGTCTTCATTTGTACCTCAGTTTGTGTGTCTGACTGCATGTGCAAATGTGTTGAGTTTGTGAATGTGCTGAATGCATGGCTATCACGGTGTGTGTGTGTGTGTGTGTGTGTGTGTGTGTGTGTGTGTGTGTGTGTGTGTGTGTGTGCGTGTGGGGTGGTCGTCCAGCATCTGTCTTCCTGCGCGGTGAGGCAGGAGAAGTCGTGATAAGTCAGCATACACACACATACACATCAGAATGCAGAACTGAAGAGGTAGCATTTTACACTTGAGAGGGAGATGAAGGAAGGTAGAGTGTGTTGTTAGCTGGGATGAAGGGATGAGTGAAAAGGGAGGAAGAAAGTGATATTTCTTTACCCTTTCACCTTGGCTTTTTCATTTTCCCGCTCGTTACATACACTATCTCGCTCTCTTTTTCTTCCTGCCATCTCCCGCTTTCCCTCTCTCCTTCTCCTCTCTCAAGGGTACCAGTTACCTTCCCCTTAGACACCAATTCACATAAACACACATTCACACATTTATGCGCACCCTCACTAACACACACTGGCTGTCTATATGAGATGATTTATGCTCCTGTGTTCTATTATTTTTAGACCAATTACTCTGTTTCTGTCTCTCTCCTTCTCTTCTGTCTATATCCTTCTTACTCTCTCTTTCAATTCCCTGTTCTCCCTATTTCACTGTTCCTCTATAAATATTGTCTCTTGTATTTTTAACACCTCTGTCAGTATTTGCAGACACTTTTAAGTGTTTATTTTATCTTCAGTTTGGGTGTCCTCTGCTTGTTCAAGGGACACATAGGTCAGGTTGACTCTAACTTAGCTCTGTGGATGTAAGACTGGATCTGTTTGTGGGATGTGCGATGGACTGGTGGAGCCTTCCTCCCAGCTCCCAGCACTGTTTACATTTGAACGGACGCCAGTAATGGCTCTGCTGCCTGGAATTCGAAATACCTTTTATCGGTTCATTTACGTTAGTTTTTTTTTGTAATAACAGTGCTCTTTTCTGATTATGTATAGGGTTAATCTTACATCTCTGTCTTTCTTTCTATCAGTACAAGGCTATTGCAGAAAAGAAAATCAGCCTGAGGCCCAAACTATTGTGGCAAATAAGCGCTGCAGTGATAGTTTTGGCTCGCTGAGGAACCAAGCTTCCTGGCTTCCCTGGTGCTTTGGTGCATTTTACGGTACTGAAAATGGTACTTGGTAGTATCAACATTATTCAGTTGGTAGCACTAAAAGTAGTGAGTGTGGTATCCAATCCTGTACCCACTACATGCTACAATAGGCCTCGTAACCTAAAACAGATTAAGGGATGCTAGGGATGCTAATTTAGATTTTTTTAATAGCAGTCCATTGTTAGCCTATCATTAAACATTAACTGACAAGTGTGTGTGTGTGAAGAGCTGCTTGTAGCATATTGCATTGCTTGGTGCCTCCTTTCCTTGTTGTGCAATCACTCTTTCCCTGTCTTTCACAGAGTCTTCCACACCACACACACTCAGTGACAGGGCAAACTGATGGCATCACACAGCTAACGTTACCTAACAATAGAGTTGAGCCATTTCGGTGTCAGTGTGAGTTTGTTGGGACCGTTTAACAGCTTGGTGTTGGTTGATAGCCACTGCTGCTGTGTTAGCTCACGCTAGCCGGGCAGACATTGAACTGACCGTTCTGTGTAATGGCTATAACGGAAAGTTTGCTGATTGTGTTTCCCAGAAGCAACATCATGGCATCATCGTAGGACTGCAGCCTGGGCAACAGACTGTGAGATGAGAACCCTGTAGCACCCGTATGTTAGGCTATATTTAATATATATTTTAATACTGAAACGTGGTTTAACAGTTAATTATTAACATCCCTGAGGGATGCAGATGAAGAAAGTGAACATATGACTTATTAATTTAGAGAAATGAAAGCTTAATGGCAGCCCAGTTTGTGTTTCCACAGAGACATTTCAGCAGGATTTGATATTTGTTGACAGGTAGGCTGAACCTGGAAGTGGTCAGATTACAGGTTTCTGTGTGTGAAAGTGACAGAAATTGATAAAGGAAGAAAGAAATAACGTGTCATTTTCTGTCTGAGATAAAGAGACAAATTGAGATAGCATGTGAGGTGTTTCCGTGTGTGTGTGCTTGTGTGTGTAGAAAGAGAGAGTTAGCATAGTTAGCATGTGACAGTCTGTCAGTGTGATTTGTTGATCTGCATTGTGAGTCCCAGTAGGGTGCTGTAAGTTCTGTCACTAAACAATTAGCCTTCTGTCTTGCTTTTTCTCTGTCTCTGGGTCCCAACGCACAGAGCCAATCCCAAGACATTAATTCAGAAAAAGGCCAGCTAATCAAACAGTTTGCATCGCTTCACATTAAGTCACATCTTCCCTGAAAAGTTGCCTCTGAAAAAAATACAGACTACAGCCAACATGCATATTTTATGCACCGGCGTGAGAGGAAATAGCAAGTCATCCGTCTGTATTTGTAAAACTTGTGAGCCATTTTTCATATTGGACAAAGCAGACTCATCACCAGAACTACAGGTGATGATGAACAGCCACAGACGGATTGTGTGAGGGCTTTTGTCACATGCACACTGCACAATACCTTTCTGAACTAAATGTCAAGCTCTTTCTTTGTTATTTTGTTTGTTTGTTTGTTTGTTTCTGTCTTTGTGTCTTCCTTCCTTCCTTTCTTCCTTCCTTCCCTCCTTCTCCTCTAGTAGGTACAGTGCCTGTTGCCTGGAAACAGGAGTTTTTGTCTTTCTGTAAACTTTGATTTTCACACTGCTCTGGGAAACAAGAGACAAACAGAAGAAAAGAAATGGATTTAATAAGGCTGTGTTTGCATTAATGCAGAAAAAAACTAGCATTTTACAATCATTTGACAAAGGTTCATCAGCCACATTTACACATGTACACAGTGGTAAAACTCTTTTGTCGCTGAGCAATTGAGGCACAGCAAATAAGTACACAGTTGGCTATGGAATTGTGTGTCTGTGTGAATCTTAATTCATTGTTTAGTTGATCTATCCTCCTGTCAGGGGTCAGAGGTTACTGAAGACCAAAGTGCAATCTATCTGTCTGTCTCTCTCTCCCTCACACACATGCACAAACTCACACAAGTGTAATCCTTAATCAAACATAATCCTAGTCCAGAGGCCCATAGATTGGATCTTAGGTCTGTTAATGAGACTCATGTTGAACATGTGCTGCTGGCATGTTAATAGCATGTTTCCAGTGTGTTTGGAATTGTTGCCTTTCAGCAGTGTCATCCAAAGAGACTCTGGAGTTGTGTGTATGTTTAAAGCAGAAATGGTGGGGAGTCTTTGGTATTGTCTTCTTCCCTTGTGCCATCATTTATTTATCCAGGATGTTAGATTTCAGTAGTCTCCTGTTATATTCAGTAATAGGGCTGCACAAAATGCACAAAAGATCATACTGCAATTACTTTGACAGATATTGCAATTCTGATTTTAATGAGAATGGCAATTTTTGCATTACATTTTACCTTAAAAATATAAAAAATGATGATGATGTGTTTTTTGCCAGGGTCATTGCCAAACAAGCATATTCCTTTTAATCTGGAATATGATTTGTAGCACCACTATGCATCATTATACTGGTATGTTTTGACGCATTTTACCTTTATCAAAAAATTGCAGCTGTAGCCATGCGGATATCACACTTGGCCATATTGTAATTTTGAAAATATTTAGATTAATTGTGCAGCCCTATTCAGTAACTCAAATGCACAACACCTGCGAGAGTCCCAGTACGGCCACAGCATCTGTGAGTTTCATTGACCTGGGTGGATTTTAAAGCAGTATTGAACATAACTTTTTGGCCGTGATATAAAGTAGAAATATAGTTCGGCCCTGGCTCTTGTTATAAAACTGCAAAAAAAACAAAACAAAAAAAAAACTTTTTACTTGTTTCTTCCTGTTTATTTATGCTTTATTTATGCTTCAAGGCCTGTTTCACCATGCAGTGAGAGCGAGTGGAGAGAGAACTCTTTTCCTTTTACTCCTCTCACAGCACAGGGCAACTGACAAATATGACTGACACTCTATCAGGCTTTACAACCCAAGGTGATACCAAACTTTAACATTGCTTTAGGAATCTTTCTCAGCAGAGCCTCAGTAGTAGGTGTTGAGAAAAGAGTGGTGCTCATTCATTTCTCCCACCCACATTAGAAGTGTAAGTACACTCTTTAACCTGTAGGCTGCTGCCTCTCCTCTCCTCTCCTCTCCTCTCCTCTCCTCTCCTCTCCTCTCCTCTTCTAAGTGACTATAAAAAACGGATAGTCTGATGTCCTAAGTGCGGGGCAGAAGATGGAGAGTTTAAGGTGGAAATTCCCTCTCTTTACGGCGGTTAGCTGTGAGGAGTCGAGAAGATTGTCTTCAGTGCTGAGAGCAGCTGTTTTTCACTGTTTTGACTTTTATGTCAAAGGATACTATGACATATTAATCTGCAGTTGTTCTCTTGAGCATAGTCAGCTTTGATTATAAATCTTTATTCATCTCCATGCCGTAGCAATTACAACAATAGAAAAAACACAGACCAATTTTTGCTCAGTGACCCAAGACTTAACCCTGAAATTCTATTAAACCCTCGTTGAAGGAAAACAATACATAGCCCGTAATTATAATGAATTGTTGACCCTTTTGTATCTACTGTACAGTACATCTCACTTGTCTCAAAGTTTGTATAAAGCCCTTGAATCTGTCTCTTTCTATTATATTTCTACTTTTAGACTGAAGCAGATTAATTCAGGGAAATAAAAGAGACACTGTTACACTCACTGAAACTGTACGATGGTTTATCCACTGCCAAACTGAATATGTTTTATGGAGCAGCTATTGCATTATACTGTAGATGTCGTATCGTAAACAGTGTGGTATGTTGTTGTAGATAGCAGTGAAAGTTTTATTGGAGGCTAAAGGCCTGTGCCGAGTGACAGAGTGGCACACTAGAGTTTGACATAAGACTCAGTTCAATACTATCGACTGTTGGTGAGTGGTGAGTAAGTATGTGACATGGATCACCAGGGGAGGCACAGACACACAATGTGTTTTACACACTAGGGAGCTCTGCAGTGGGGAACAGTTTGTGTGAGACTTCGTCTCTCGTCACACATACACACACAGTGACAGAGCTAATTGTTAGCATCACACGGCTAATGCCGCATAATGTTTATTACGGGTTAAACAACAAAGTTGAGCTGTTTCAGTGACTGTGTGAGTTTGTTGGGCCACGTGTCTGATGTTAGCCGCTAATGCTGTGTTAGCTTTTTTTTATAACTCACCCTCTTACATTTCATCAAAGCCCAAAGTTACACATGTTTAAGGGCGGGGCCTGTCTGTGAGTCGCTGCCACAACCTCGCTCCCCAACAGCTCCATCCTCTCGTTGAAATATGGTCACTTCTGGCTCCAAAAAAACAAGATGTCGACGACAAAAATGCCAAACTCAGGGCTTCGGCAGTGTACAAACCAAATGGGTGAAGTTACTGTAGCTACGTACATCATTTATACTGTCAGGTTTCACACAAGTAGTTAGTAAATGCAGATTAAACAGACTGTATACAAATCAATATCCAAATATGTTTTTGGTGAAAAGTGCAAATTCTCTTAAATACATTTGTGATTTTTAATACATTTATTTATATAAAATAAATATTTGTGTACAGTTAGAAACACACACGCAAACTCACTTTTTGTGTGTTGTTGGTTTTTTTACACTTATTTACAACAATTAGTATTTTTGTGTGTATTGAAAAATATTTTCTGTGACAGTCATTTATATAGAAATCACAAAATACATTAGTGAGTCCTTCTGTGTGCACTCATTAATATTGAGACTGATCTGACTCCATACTGATCAGTGTCATCTGTTTGTGTGTGTGTGTGTGTGTGAGAGAGAGAGGGAGAGAGAAAGTCTGCTGCTACCGCTGCAGCCCACAGTTTCCATGGTAACATCGGAGCCCATCTTGGTCTCTATGGTAACTTCTGGTTGGCACCCACAGAGAGAGAGGGAGAGAGAGAGAGAGAGATGATGGGAAGAAAGAGAGGAGGTGAAGATGTAGAAGTGAGGGATGAGAAAGAGAGAGACAAAAAGAACTGGGAGAGGAGTTAGTTAGAAGTTGGCGAGACAGAGGAACAAGGAGTTCAAGTAAAGACCTCCTAACTTTACTACATGTCAGAAGAGGAGTTGTCACAGATCTGCTGCTGTCTTCAGTTTTTTGCATCTGATATGAAGTTAGTGCCTCACATGGGCTGGTGCTGGTTCAAATCCTAGAGTGGTGAGCAGATGACTTACATACAGACTTCACTGTACATAAAGAATAATTCCAGTTTAACACAACTTCAGTTTTGTTTTAATATTTGTGGTGTCCTAATCGCTGTACTCACTGAGATCTGTGAGTGACAGCACATCAACAAAATCCCACAGCAGTCAGACAAATGGACATGATTGTAAACTTTATCTGTTCATAAAAAATATAATAATCTCTCTTTGAACAGTAGAAGTACTTTGTTTCTCTTCCATATAAATTCCAGCAGTCTTGGAGTTAGTTAAAAATCTGTACCATTGTATTTCCTGCTCAGTCTGACTTCTTTTTAGCAAGTTGCAGTGTAACCAGATCTAGCAGTTTTCTTGGTTAGTACAAGGTATTTATGACAGGTAGGAAAAGTTATGGTTGTTGTTGTTCTGTTGTACCTTCATCTTTCTTTCAATCTAATTCCAAGTGGCATTAAAAAAACTCTTAAAAGTCTTAAATCTAACTTGCCTTAAACTGTAAATTCAATAAACCAGAATCTCCCCTTTGTGTGTGTGTTTTTCTCAATTCGTTTGTCTTACATTTACTGTACTAAATTTGTCTTTCCTCCTCCTTTACCACAGTTGCGTCATTAGCCTGCTAATAGGACGTACACTAGCAATGTGCACAACTCCAGACCCTTGTACTTAGTCTCACTGTGGTTGCTGCATCTGAATAAATCATCACCGGATGTCGGCAGCTTGTTACTGTATCGTTGTACGGAAATGTTTCCTGACTAAGCAAGAGAAAGTCAGATTCTCGTGTGGCTTCGAATGTTCAAGCGTGCAGAATGACGAGAGTTAAACTTTGATATTTTATTTTAGCATTAAAAACTAAATTAAATTACATAAACTGCAAGGTGCAAGGTTATTTTCTTTTCTTCTTCATCATTGAAAACTGCACAAAAAGAACATACAAACTCTGGACTATGATGTGTCTCTGGGTTTTTTCCAAAACAGCTTAATGGTTAATCCTGTCTTGCAGCACATACACATACACAGAAGGTCATGGCGGATGGAAACATTGTCCGCTGTATGGTAGAATGTCGATACCGTAATCTGATTGGCCTAGCTGATGGATAGGTGGTTTGGTTGACCTATCACAGCTAACTGAATTATTGCTCCCACATACTCACCTTTCTGTCATTCTGTCTGCCTTCTTCTGTCTCTTTAGTCTGTCTCTCTTCCTCTTTCTGTCTTTGCCTCTCATCCATCCTCCTCTTCTCGCTCAGTCTCTCATCTTTTCTCTCTCATTTCTTTCCAGTCACTAACCAGATTAGTCGTGCCCCTTATGGATTTTGCCCTTTATGGGTCTGTATGAACGGAAGGAAGAAAAGGATGCAGAGAAGTGTATCTGTGTTTGTGTGTGTGTGTCAGGCTGAGCTGTTCCTACCAGATGTTTTTCTCTGTTTTATTCTTCTGAGCGCCGCACTGTCTGCCTGTCACCGGCAGATACACAGCCCGGGTGTGTGTGTGTTTGAGAGAGTGATGGAGAGCTTTTGTGTGTTTGAGAGGGAGAATATGTGTGTATGTGTGTGTGCATTTTTGAGATTAATTACTTCTGCATAGACTACTAATGCTCAGTGTGTGGTGGAGGGTCTGCAGTGCGAATGATGAATATAAAAAAAGAAAGAAAAAAATCAATTCTCCATCCAGGCTCTGAAACTGACGCACAGATAGAGAAAGAAGACAGGTATTTAATGTGAAAAACCTTGATCTTTATCTTTAAGCTGGATTCTTTTGTGCCAATAAAGCACACCGGATGGACTTGAATGGAAATGAGAGGAGGTTAGAGCGACAGAGACGAGTAGCAAAACAAGTTTAAGACGGCTTTCTGAGCAGCCCATTCAGGTGCAGAATCCTTGGCCTAAAAATCAACTTGCCTTTCAAGTTGTCTGTCTTTCAAACTGTGCAAATCCTCCATATTATAATTCATGCCATTCCCTCCACTGTCAAGCTCCTTGAGCATTTCTAAGTGTGAGAAAAAAAGCACTCCCAAATCACAGTTTGTATGATAATCACATCATTAAGAACACAAAATCAAAGGATGATTCTTTTATCAACATCTAGACTTTGTAATGCGGTGTCAGCTGCTGAGAGGATAGCGCTCTGAAAATCCAACTTAAATAAACACCTTCTCGAACCCTCAGTCCTCAGAAGTTACAAATGGGACAGTGAAACCACAGCTGTCGTGTCAAAACGGTGGCGACATGGATGACTGATTCCCAGGGTATGTGTGTACGCGGGTGGGCTAATGGTAGTTTGACACAGTCTTTCTCCACGCTGAGAGGGTTGTTTGTTTAGCTGGACCCACTTTCGACTCACAGCAGCCTTAACAGCAAATCTTAATGCAGCCACTGTATACATGAGCTTGTCCAACACTAACATGGTCTCTTAACTTTAATGGCACTTTTTTTACTAGCTGTGGAAGACCTATCATTTGAGCAACTCAGTTTTAAAAGTAAGCATCTTAAAAATGTAGGCTAGATTCTCTAAGTAAAGACATAGTAGGAGGGGGGTTGGATTATCATGTTGGAAAACTGCATTGCAGCTCAGTTGTGGCAGCATCATGGTTTGGGGCTGCATGAGTGCTGCTGGCTCTGGGGAGCTTGGTTCATTTAGGGAAACATGAATTCCAAGCAGAGCATGATCGCCCCTCTTCAGAAACTGAGCTGCAATGCAGTTTTCCAACATGATAATAACCCAAAACACACCTAGTAGATGACAACTGCCTTGCTGAGGAAGCTGAAGGTGAAGGTGATGGACTGGCCAAGTATGTATCCAGCCCTAAACTCACCTGTGCACCTGTGGGTGCATCCTCAAGCTGAAGGTGGGGTAGCGCAAGGTGTCTTCACATCCATCTGCTCCATGATGTCATCATGGAGGAGTGGGAGAGGATTCCTGAAGCAACCTGTGAGCTCTGGTGAATTCCATGCCCAAAAGGGTTAAGGCAGTGCCAGATAATAATGGTTGGCACACAAAATATTAACACTTTAGGCACAATTTGGACATGTTCACTGTGGGGTGTACTCACTTATGTTGCCAGCTGTTTAGATGTTGATGGCTGTGTTTTGAGTAATTTTCAGAGGAAGGTAAATCTATACTACTATACAAGCTGTACACTGACTACTTTAAGTTAAATCTAAGTGTCATTTCTATAGTGTTGTCCCATGAAAAGATATAATGAAATATTTGCAGAAATGGGAGGGGTGTACTCACTTATGTGAGATACTGTAAGTGCTATATTTACGGGAATCAATTTCAAAACACGTAACACCCACAGTCCCACACTGGAATTTAAGCCCTGGACCAAATCACCAAAGCAAATTCCTTGTATGTGAAAAAACTGCTTGACAATAAACCAGATATTATTTCTGATGACATTAAATTGCCTACTACCATCAACTATGATTGCATCATTTTGTGGTGTTTCTTTGCTAACTCTTTCAGTTTGTGATTTTTCTTTTCTTTGTTTTTTTTTGTAAACTTGGACACATATGAAAGCAGTGTCCCTTCAGCCTCAGGTTCAGCTGGTTCTTCCCAGGGATGGGGCTTGGAGTCTTTAGAGACCTGGCTGGCCTGCTGTCCCAAACCTCTGGCCCTCTGTGAGTGTATGTCCATGGGAAAACAGTGGGAACAGGAGGAGGAGCAGGGACTAAGATGGATGGATAGATATATGGATGGAGCTGAACATATTTATATATTATAAACACATATTTAGAGAATATTTCGGAATACTCTGTGTTGTTTACACAGGAGCTCGCCTTGATCTTATTTTAGTTACAAACTTAACAAAAAATAGAAAGCAGATACGACGGACGATTAGGTGGATGATGAATTGCTTGGAAGTTTATACTGGTCATAAAGTTACATAATTCTTCTCTCTGTCTAGAGGCCATTTGAGGACATTTCCCAGGACCCCCTCAGGCAGGGGTCATCAGTATGGCAGCAATCTCCGAGGAACTCTGTAGTAGGAGAGTTGCTTGTGTGTATGTGCGTGTGCGTACGCATGCACACACGCGTGCATTCCTGTCTTTAGATGGTAGCCTCTTAGGACAGGAAGAGAGCCGCTCTGATTAAATAATCCAAATGCTTTGATTGTGTACACGATTACAAGTTAGACAAATACATGTTCATGCATAAATAATCAAACACACACACACACACACACACACACAAGAAGCCACATAAACAGCAACAGAACATCTTGTTCTGGCTGATAAACTCAGAGGAGTAAGAAACCAGCTCTGTTGGTACTCACAAGTCACATGCAGGGCTTTCACTGTTGACATGGGCATAAATAAATATCATGATTGTGAATGAATGTGAGTATATCGTAGTGATTTGGTATGGCCAATTGCTCTACCGCAAACAGTTTGATTAGGAGTTTTGGTGTGCTCTCACTCGATTGGTGTGTCTAAGTTTATTGTGTCTTGTTCATAGTATTAACTCACATGTGAAACTCAGCTTACCACAGACTTTAGGACCAGCAGCCTCTCTACATTCTCCTCTCCCTTTCATCTACTGTCTTGTTTATCCGTCTCTAATGCTTGCTCTATGTCATACTGAGTCTATCTGCAATGCTCCCACTCAGACAAACATATGTCTTGTTTGTGTGTCTCTACAGGAGCGTGTGGAGTATCTGTTCCTCATCATTTTCACGGTGGAGGCATTCTTGAAGGTAATAGCCTACGGCCTGCTCTTCCACCCCAACGCCTACCTGAGGAACGGCTGGAATCTGCTGGACTTCATCATCGTAGTCGTAGGGTGAGTGGACACAAGTGGATGTGTGTTGTCCAATGGAGGGAATGACAAAGGTAGCGAGTCCTGTATGGCTGTAATTTACAGTCTCTTTCCAGGATTTGTAAAAGCACTACCTGACACATTTTTAAACATCAGCACATCATTGGCAAATTAATCATAGTACCTTGGTATAATTACTGTCAACAAATGAAACTACAGCCAAGACAATTGGCAGCCTCTGTCTAATGCCAGAGGTACTCATAGTATTACTGTCTTTCAAAATTAAGATCATATTTCCCATGAACACCTTTGATTGCTGTAGTAAAGCTACTGCACTTACTCTTTTCTTAGCTTGCATTTACTCACTAAAGCTTTGTTGATTTCAATTTTTCCTCAAGTAATTTAACAGATTCGCAAAATCCAGCTTGCTGGATTCAATCAAGGTTTAACGTGAACCATGGCTCAATGGCTCAGGGCCACAAAAAGTTACTATTTTAATGGCGTTTTTATCATGCCACTAATAACTGTAGATGATAACAGAGCAAAGAAACAACAAACTGTGAACCAAGACTGTAATAAAATATACCATATGTTATATAGACCATATAAGCTATTTTTACATTATGAGATATTTTTATCCTGTTAATGTCTTTTCATTTATTGAAGTGTGCCATATATAAGGAAGGATGTGTCAATTTGCATTAAAATCTTCTCTTCCACAGGCCTTTGTTTTTACATAAATTTAGATTTGAGCTGCCCGAAATGTACCTCGGCCAGTGCTTAAAAATGTTAGCGTCCATCCCTGACAATGCACATTTCCGAGAGGCTCATTGAGGAAAGACGTGGTCTTGTTTGCCTATAAAATATCCTTATCTTTGTTATATGTGGTATTAATATGTGATGTTAATTCTGCAATACGTAAGAACTTTTAAAAGTATGACCATAAAACAATCTTCCTTCACAGTGAATCTGTATTTAAAGCCACAGTAAACTTTGGCCTACAGTGTATTGGTGAAGCCTAAACTGATTAGCTTGTTAGATGCTGATAGCAAAGCTTTGCTCTGTTTTTCTTTATCTGCAACTCAGCAACATAGCCCATCTGCTAAACCCTCTGCGCCTGTGAGCATGCGTGTGTGTACGTGTGTGTGTGTGTGTGTGTGTGTGTGTGTGTGTGTGTGTGCCCTGCCTGCCAGCTGTGCTTTGTGTACAGTGTTGTGTGGGGGTAATGCCACAATAGCCAGTGGACCTGACAGTTACATTAATGCTATAAAAATGGTCTAATTGACCGTGTTTGTCTATGTGTGTGTGTGTGTGTGTGTGTGTGTGTGTGTGTGTCTGTGTGTCTGTGTGTGTCTGTGCACAAGAGAGATAGACCGCAAGAAAGCAGCCTGAAGGAAGGTTCTGTGAATGCACCGACACACACACACATACACACTCAGCGAATCTTGTTCATCGCCAGTCAAGTGTTCACTCACATTAGCCATCACTAACTGAACATGGTTGGCTTCACCCCAAAGACCACACACACACACACACACACACCCCATCGGCTGGCATCATGGTGCCAGTGCCCCTGGCATAAACACAACCTTTACCACTCTTATGCTGTTATCTACTCTCTGTGTCTGCCTCTCTCTTTCTCTCCCTCTCTGTCTCTATTTCAATTATGGATTTTATTGTGACGCAGCATAATTTAATGTGCAGCGATACTGTATTGATCCCTTCAAGGAAATTGTCTTTTACCTTGCAACCCTGCCAAGGTAAGGTCAGAAGGTCAGATACCTGCTGCAGCTCCGGAGTTGGCAGGGTTCAGTGTCTTTCTCGCTCAAGGACAGGACAGGACAGGAGGTTTTGGTGCTTGCTGTTTTGGGAGATTAAACCTGAATGGCCTCTCTAGACTTACCCAGGGCTTTTTAAATTTTCCTTTGTCACAATGTAGACCTTCTACTCTTACACATGCACTAAATAAGCATACATTTTCTTCTGAATTGACCAAATTATCCCCTTTCACACGGTAACCAGGCAATTCTGGCAAATGCCAGATGGGCTGGCCCACCTTGTGTGCTGCAAGGTCGCCACTAGCAACAATAAAAAAAACAAAACACTGTTGTGAAAAAGAAAAGTGAAAGACCTGCTGGTTTGGGCCCTCTTAATGTTGGAGTAGCCCATCTGATTAGCGGTTACATGCTCCCAAAATTGTTAGTAGCCTACATATACTGTGAGGCAGATGCAGTGGTACCGGCAGTTTCACCTCCCCCTATCCTTCAAATGGGTCAGTCCATTGTGTCATGCTGGAGGTCAAGCAGGAAAAATGTGAAATCAAGACAGAGTGGAGTAAGTGGAATGGAAATACAAATAAATTGGATAAAGGAGCTTAAAACGAGAAGGTGGAGTAAAGTACTCATGGCTGAAGCTGCAAACAGGCCGATACCTGCAGAGTAACGTTAACAAGCAAGGGCAAGAAGTGGAGGTCGATGCCCACTGCTGAGGACGAGCAACATGCCAACTTCTCAGCAGGTGATATACTAGTGCTAGGCTAGCTCATGCAGTGACAGCTAACAGAGCTAGCCAGTTAGCAGCAGCACTGCCCGCGCCAATACTAAACTTGTCTCCTATTAGGCTTTAATTGAGTGTATCTGTGCTGTAAATCCTGGTTTCAGTCTATTCTATGGTGTGTTATTTCTAAGTGGAGACTGCTGCTTTGAATAACAGACCGTTGCTATGGACAAAGTTTGTTGTAAAACCGGTGTTGATGAGATACAGATGAATTTATTTCTGGTCATTGTGCTGTTTGCTTTGAGCCTTCCTGTTATGTAAATCCTATTAGATGCAGGTGAATGTAGGTGAAAGTCCTAAATTGATCAACCGACAGCAATGTTAACCATTTAAAAAAATGTATTTGGTCACATAAAAGTTTAGGCATGAGCTGAAATCTAGTAAAAAAAACAATTAGAAGACACCATAACAGAGACGGTATCACCAGAGAAACACGTGTTGAGGGAAGTGACCTCTTGCTGCTGCGTAGATATTGTCCTTAAGGCAGAATTACGTCTTTGTTGAAAGACAGAGACCGGAGTTCTCATCCAGTTTCCTGCCAACACTCATGATGATCATGAGGTTTATCTTAATCCATGATCACAATCCTAACCTCCGTCAAACAGTTTTACTCACCTAACTATTTCTGAGCTCCAGTCGTAGCAGGCTAGAAAACGTTAATGTAAGATGTTCCTGGAAAGCTTTAATTTGTCGTTTTGACAGGCTTCAACTTAGACCTATTTTGTCACTTGGATGTAAGAACTTGTCATGGAAATGACACGGTGGGAAAAAAATCTATTAATGAAGTTGAGAAACACTAATACACACAAACACTCCCTCCATTTCACACACTCGGAGAGGACACACAGATCTAGAAAATGTTCAGCTGTGACAGCACCATATCTGTGTGTGTGCATGAATGAGTGATTGTCTTTGTGCCTGTGTGTGCCAAACTGCCAGCCACTCTGTGCCTCTCTGTGTGTGTGTTTGTCTGTGCCTCCGTGTGTGTGTGTGTGTGTGTGTGTGTAGATGAGAAGTGACAGAGTTCGCTCCCTCTGGAATGTTCACCATATGGGTGAAAGAGCTTGTACCTGGTGCTGAGCAGCCTCGCAGGCACACACTCTCACACTCGCACACATGGACGCACACATGTACACTTGCGCGTACACACGGATGCTCGAGCCTACACTCTTGCTGACACGTACCTAAGAGTTTATTAGTGAAGGTTCAGTGAGCTAACAGGCTGTGTGTGTACAATGTGAAAAGGTATTATGTAGACTCTCTTTATTCTCTTCTTTACATACAGCAGCTCCTCTTCTTCACCTCTGTGTCCTCTCACCATCACTTCTCTTTACTCACATATATTATTCTCCTCTTCTTGTGCTGGTAGCTATTTCCATTTCTCTCACCTCCTCTTCTTCCTCCCTGTGCTGCTCTACTTTTGATGTATTGATGGTACAAATAGCTGTAGGATCATCACAAAAGAAGAACAGTAAAGAGAGGAAACCGCCAGCAAACATTTTGCCGATAAAGCATTGAAAATCAGCACTGCAACATTTAGGTGATTAAGAATTAACTCTGTATCTGACTCCGAATTATGTAAATTGAATCAGATTTTTCAGTTTGAATGGGCTCAGCAGGACGTTCAGTGTGACAGCAACATTAATGTCATACAGTAAACAAGCTAACTGTGTAAACGACAAATCGGAAATGTACAACATTTTTTGCTGACACTAGAAATCAAACAAAAGCCAGAGACTGAGTCGTATTAAGTTGTATTAAGTGAGCTGTTAAATCACCACATCTCAACAGAAGAGAGAAGATAATGTGAAAACAGAGTCTTACAGTGCAAAGTGTCTCGAGCTGTCTGTACCAAAGAGAAGTGTAAAAGTCAAGAGCGCTCACTCTGTAGCAACATCTTGGGACCAAAACACAGCACACTGACTAGCAAAAAGGACCGCAGCTCAACTTGAAGCAATCTCAGTCAACTGAGCAACTTTCAAGTGGCAGCCTCCCAAATTTAAGGATTTCCTGCCTTTGTGTGTTTTATTGGAAATTGAATATTTTTAGGTGTTTGATTTGGTCAGGCAAAAAGAGCAAATAGAGAACATCACCTCGGGCTATAGGAACATTTTCAACACTTACTACAGGGTTCACACAAGGTGCTTGAAGTGTTTAATTTTTAGAGGGAAACAAGTACTAGAATACCTTGAAAATAATCCCCTCAAAGTGCTTAAAACGTCAAATTCAAAAACCACATAATAGTGTTTTTTCATCAAGTCTTTATAATGAAATTGTTCTGAGTCAGAAGTCACTCAGTTGGATTTGTTTTAAAATTCTGATGTTTCTTATTTCACCTCTTCCTCTCTTGTCTTCCTCGCCTTTTTGATGTCCCGCCCGACATCATAGTCTATTTTTACTTCACTCCACTCTTAAAACTCCAGCAAAAACCAGCAGGCCTGTGTTAGCATGGCTAAACTTAACATGACTTAATGAGCCTTTCTTTTCACAGTGATTTGTTTCCTCTCTTCAGCAGCGCACCGCTGTAATGACTGAAAGTGAAACTTAAGTTCCAGCTGGCATTGTTTCCTTGCGCTCAGATGGTCCTGTTTGCTGAGGATTTTATACAGTTACGCCTAAAAAGAGTGTGATAAGTAGTCCGTCACTGAAAAAAGTCACATTGATCGCATCTTTTTTTTTTTTTCTTTTCTTTTTTTTTAAATGAATTACCCTATCTGCTTTGGGTAACATCCTTAGAAATGAAAAAATAGTGCTTAAAAGGTGCTTGAAACTCCTTGAATATCATTTTGTAATGTCTGTTTGAACCCTGTAAATCATATTTTGCAGATTACACTAAAATTAAGTCATAAAACATCAATAGATAATTGATAATAACCAGTTGCAGGCCTATTTTGATTTCATACTTAGTCAAACATGAATTCAGTTGCATTGTGATGTTTACGCAACTATGAAACCACACCATCCCTGTTATCTTTATGAATGTACACAGCTTGTACTACCCTCAGCTGTGGATGTACACAAGCCATTATGTGGTGCTACGCTCAAAGGCTCTAATTATCATTTAACACCCCACCACGGCAAAACATGCTGGGCGAAATGCTGGTGGTGCAAAACTGTGGATCCTCGACGTGCTTTTCATACTCTGTTTCAAAGGAGGGAGCGAGTGAATCAAATCGAGAGGGAGGTGGTGCGAAATAGAGAGGCCGAGGGAGTGAGAGAGAGAGAGCTTGAGAGAGGGCGATATGTTTTGAGAGGTCTTTTCAAGTGGCCATTTCATCTGCGCTAATTGATAATTCTCCATGACTAACGCGCCGCTGACTGGCCTTTGAGCCACACTAGCTGGAAAATGGTATTGTATGGTGATTTTCTAAAGGATCTCAGAGAGACAGGGAGAGAAGCGAGAGTGATAAGCTCAGCTGGACATACATAAATTCGAGCTTGTGAGCCGCTGACATCCAAAGAGATGTCTGTAAATAATTTCATCGGG
Organism: Epinephelus moara; assembly: GCF_006386435.1. Classification (NCBI taxonomy): domain Eukaryota; kingdom Metazoa; phylum Chordata; class Actinopteri; order Perciformes; family Serranidae; genus Epinephelus; species Epinephelus moara. Next base: position 19,557,922 of record NC_065528.1, read on the forward strand.
GATAATAGCCAACAAAGGCAGCAGCATAAACACCATTTAGCCCTTTTATTGAAGATTATATTTGCAATATTTTGTATTTCTGCTCACTTTGTCTATGTGTTGTGTAATATGGTCAAAAGTGTGTGGACACTTGAACGTTACGCCCCTGTGTGGTTGTTGAACATCTCAATTTCTATAACAGCCTCCACTTTTCTTTGACTCTGGAAGGCTTTTTCACAAAAAAATGAACCTGGCTGCAGGGATTTGCTCCCATTCAGACACAAAAGTGTAAGTGAGGTTGGGCTCTGATGTTGTGTGATAAGGCCTGGCTCACAGTCGCCGTTTTATTTCATCCTGAGTTCTTCTACCCTAAAAAGAAAGAATGTTTTTTGACATCGCTTTGCACACAAGGGCTCTATCATGTCAAAACATTACAGATGCATTTAATATTTTTTTTATTTTATCCACTCACATTCAACCCGGCAAATAAAATATTTTTGTTTCCTCTATTATCGTACGTCAAGACATCATTTTTTAATCAGCTTTACAGGTCTACAGTTGCGGAAATCATTGAATATTTCACACTTATTGGTAATTCATATCTACTTATTTTAGGTTTGTTTTTCTGTTTTTTTTTCCTTTCCTTCCTCCTCCTGTTTTCTTGTTTGTACATAGATATTCTCGGTGCTGTGTGTTCCTTGTATGTCCCTTATTTTGTTTTGTTTTGGTGAGTAATGTCTGTTTTTTAGTCATTTTAATTGGGGAGGACTGTGAGTAAGCCGTTCAGGCTTCCTTCCTCTCTGGCAGTGAAATTACTTCTGTGTATGTATGATGTATTTTCTCATTATTGTCCAAATAAATAAATGACAATGGCCCCCAACCTTTTTGGCTTGAGACCCTTTAAAACAAAAATCAAAGCCCGTCATCACAGATTGGATAAGTCGATGAGCTGTCAGCAGTAGAGGCAAAAAGTGAACTTACTTTATTTTATTATTTATAAAAAAGAAAGACAGCAAAGAAATTCTGGTGTTTTTTCTTTCTTTCTTTCTTTCTTTCTTTCTTCTTCTTTCACCTGCAGTTATTCGTGTCATGACCCTAATCGGTCATCCTGTGACCCTTCTGGGGGGGTTGAAAATGCCAGGTTAGAAACCAATGGTCTATGTCATTAAGTAGCATTGTGCATTTCCTTTAACTGGAGCTTAAACCATGAAAAACAGCCCTAGACCAGACACAAATGCACATGAGCAGAAGTGTCCACATACTTCTGGCCATACTTACACTGAAGGTTGAGAGCCACTCCTGGTTTGAGAGATCTGAGTGAATTTCACAGAAGCTAAATGCTAACAAAAAGCAAAAGTGTAAAAACACATGTAGCTTGTTAATAGAGGACGATAACTTAAATTATTATGTATTTCCACCTGCTTTAAGTACCAGATGTATTACAGCGTAGAGAGACAGGGGAGGTTGTGTGATCTCACATGGCAGAATGTAAATGTGTGTTATATCCAGTCTGACAGTCCTGTGAGCACACACTCACTTATAAACACATTTTGGAGACACATCTCTTCACTACAGACATGCTCAGTGTTCTGTTGAGCCGACTGTCAAATCATTAAAGCCAAGCGTCTCACATTTCCTTATCTGTGAAAGACAGAGGGAACAGATGAAACGCTTTCTATTGTTGTGTTGGAGAGCTAACTAATTAAGCTGTTTTATTTTCTACTGTTGTGTTTTCTCCAGGCAGCACGTTTGATAATGAAACAACGCAGATGTCTCTTGCTTTTAAAAATTTTGGTCCCAAACTAGGCTGATGTCTAAATTTACATCACTTTGGGTGCTTTATCGATTATGATAAAGATGATGTAGATTGTTCAGTTCAGTATTGACAACAGTGGCGACAGGAAATAGAAAATAGGGCCATAATGACAACAGCTGCAGATATTCATCTCTCCGTGATACATCCCTGAATGTCTGTATCACTTTTATTGTTTTCCTCTCTCTCAGATATTCTCTAGTATGTGGAAATGGGATGTCAACCTGACGATGATGGTTATTGAAGTCATTACTTTCTGTCTTGCAGGTTATTCAGCGCGATCCTGGAGCAGGCCACCAAGGGGGACGGGGCCACTCCTATTGGAGGGAAGGCGGCGGGCTTCGATGTCAAGGCTCTGAGGGCATTCAGAGTACTCAGACCCCTCAGACTGGTCTCTGGAGTACCCAGTAAGTACTGAGAGCTGTGGAAGAAAGACTGACAGAGAGAATGAAAGAACGACAAGAAAAGAAAGAGAGTCAAAGACGACACTCTGGGGATCAGGTGTGAATGATGATTGGGTGAGATGGGGGAGAAATGAAGCAAAGATTGGAGATGATATTGCCGCTTGATGCCACACATACACACACAGTGACACATAAATGCACACACACACGTGCTCCCACAAAGAGTCCTCTTGTCCTCTTGTCAGATACTCAGACAGTACGAGCAGTAGATGAGTTGTCTGTCAGCCTGTCTATGTCAGCGACTAAAGAATCAATAATCCAACAGGCCAGGAGACAGGAAAAGATCAGATATCGTGGAGAAAGGTGTGTGTGCACCTATGTGTGTGTGTGTGTGTGTGTGTGTGTGTGTGTGTGTGACAGCTCTTGTGATTACAACAGCAGGCAAATGCACATCATGCTTGTGCACATCCCACACTCTTGTCCTTTGGCTTAAAAGCGCCAGTGCTGCAGTGCATAATATTTAGACTGAACCCTGTCCAGCATCACTGGGCCGTGTTGACCGGGTATCATGGCAACTGATCAGTTGCATGTTTACTAGCTGATTAACACACTGACTGACACACTTGTCTTTCTGAAGGCTTCCAGTGACATTGCTGCTTATGTGTTGTGGGATTAACGAAAATAATGATTTTGTTTTGTTTATATGGTATATATTCTAGATTTCTTAACCATACCGTTTTTTACAACTTAAAGGGATAGTGCACCCAAAAATGAAAATTCAGCCATTATCTACTCACCCATATGCCGACGGAGGCCCTGGTGAAGTTTTAGAGTCCTCACATCCCTTGCAGAGATCGGTCGGGGGAGTGGCCAGCACACCTAATGGCAGACGGCGCCCCAGACTAACGTCCAAGAACACAAAATTGAATCCACAGAGTATCTCCATACTGCTCATCCGTAGTGATCCAAGTGTGCTGCAGCCCCGACATAAAAAGTTGTTTTGAAAAACGTCACATGAACTCTGTTTTTAGCCTCATTGTAGCCTGTAGCTCTGACTGCTTCTCTGTGCTCCGCGTTCTCGTGTGCGCGCTCAGGGTGATCGGTGACGCATGGTCTCTGAAGAGCAGCAGTCTCGTCAGTACTGATGTCCAGATTCTCAAGTGCAAGCATCGCCAATTCCCAGTCTGAGCAGCAAAGACTTTCCTCATCCGTTGGCATTGCTTTGCATTTGAAACGACTACACTACTCTTCCCCGGAAGAATGTAAGTGAGAAACCTGCCATAATAGTTTGCTTTGTGAACAGGAAACAAGAAAGAAAGGAAGAAAATTGAAGGGAACCAATGTGTATGTGAATGAACATCTGACAAAGAAGAATGGTGACATAGCCAGGAGAGCACGCCTCCTGAGAAAAGAGAACAAGATCCAATCAACATGGACTGCAAACTGTAGGGTGTTCATAAAGCTGAATGGTTCAGCTCAACACACTGGACAGGTTCAATGACTGTATGACCCATGCCTGCAGGGACCTATGGTCTATGAAGGTAGGACCACTCTATGAACCATTTCAACTGCTGATGAATATCTTGAAGACAATACTGGCCATGACTAAGAAGCTCTTTCAGTTTTTTATTATTCCCATGATCTCTTGTAAACAGCTGAATATCATACTTTGTAAGACATCTCAAACTATGAAATTCAACATGTCTACTACCTGGATGGATGTTATTGTACTTGATGCAGAGGTATCCATTGATGGCTACAATATTTTTAGGAGGGATAGAAATAAGCATTTAGGTGGCACAGCAATATTTATCAGTAACCATTTTCCTGCAACAATGTGTGCTGAGCTCATGCCAAATAATTTAGAATCTTTATGGGTTAGAGTACATCTTCCCCACCTTAAGCCAATTTTGATAGGTTGCTGCTACAGACCTCCTGGAACTGATATTCAATACCTGAATGACTTGTGTGAGTTGATTGGCAGAGCTGCAGATGTGAATGGTGACATTTTGTTACTCAGGGATATGAACATAGACTGGCTTGCAAATCAATGCCCAATGAAACAGAAGATGGTATCATTAATCAATGCTTGTAACCTGTCGCAAATGATTTTGCAACCAACCAGAGTTTTTACAAATAGCACTGGCCGTACATCTGTCACTTGCATTGACTATATCTGCACAAACATTCCTGAACGTTACTCTAAGCCAGTCTCTCTACCTGTGGGGTTCATTGACCACAATATGATAGCAATTACCAGGAAAACTAAGATCCCTAAATGCAAGGTCAAAATAATACATAAGAGGATGTACAAGAAATTTATACCTGGCTGTTTTTTTAGGAGATGTTAGAGATATTGACTGGACTGTTGTGTATGCTGCCCAGGAGCCAGAGGCTTCCTTGCATATTTTCATGAACATCTTTATGAGGATTGTTGATAAACATGCTCCTATGAGAAAGTGTACCGCAAAAGCTAGACCAGCTCCATGGCTGAATGAGGCTTTAAAAGACCTCATGAAGAAAAGAGACAAAGCCAAATCTATATTAGTAAAGTGTGGTACAGTGGAAAACAGATTAAGGTATTGTCAATTGAGAAACCAAGTTACGAATGTGAATAAAACAATTAAAAAAGAATATTATAAGCAAAGAATAAATGTTGTAAAGCAAGATGGGAGAGAGCTCTGGAGAACCCTAAATGAAATATTGGGGAGAAAGGTAACTGGTGGAGCTTCTTTTGTGGAATCGGAGGGCAGGTTTATAACTACACCATATATATGTAGCCAATTATTTTAATGATTTCTTTATAAACAAGGTCACTGTATTGAGGCAGAACATGGGCAATGTGGATTCCAGTACTCTCAAGCTCATAAGAAAAAATATAATGCTTAGTAAGAGCTGCACTTTTCAGTTCAATAGTGTGGATGAGAGGGAGGTAAGGAAGATGTTGAAGGCCCTTCCTGAACACAGCTCAGTGGGTTCTGACATGCTAGATAGTAAGGTGCTTGGTCTGGCAGCTGACTATATCTAT
>NC_065528.1:19563374-19759865 GCF_006386435.1 Epinephelus moara
CTCGATTGTTCTCTGGTCGGTAGCGCCACTAGTTGCCGCAGCAACAACAGCCTGCCGTCTCCCTGACTCCTCCGTCAGGTGGAATCGAGTTACATGGCTTCTCATGTTTGTTGTGTTGCCAAAGTATTTTATTTTAGCACGACACAGCTTACATATAACGTGGCTCTTGTCCAGTTTGCTTCCGCCATCAACGTTGTAGAAGCCGAAGTATTTCCATACATCTGCTTTTAAATTAGAAGAAGCTGTTCAGCTCTCACAGCGAGGTGGGTAGCGGTCAGCCATGTTTGTTTTCCTCTGTGCGCGTGTCGGCGTGTCTGCTCCAGGTTCGCATCCCAAAGTGTCCCGGAGATGACACGTACCGCGCTTCTTAGTTCCGCATTATTTAGAACCTTCTGTATTACTCTAATTAACAGATTTAAATAATCGAAATTTGGACGTTTGTGAATCGATTCAGATTCGTCCGAATCGCGATGCATCTAAGAATCGGAAATTTCCCCCACCCCTAATATCTATGGTCCCATATGTCACATATTAAATAGCTGTTTGGTGCAGGGTATATATCCCACCATTTGGAAAGAAGGCAAAATAATTCCATTACCTAAAGATGGCAGACTAGCACTTACCGGGAAGAACAGCAGACCCATTGCTATTCTTCCAGTACTCAGTGAACTGAGAGAATAGTCCACTCACAAATACAGGATTACTTTGACTGTAATGGTTTGAATACAAGATCTCAACATGCTTATAGACTTAACTACTCCACTTGTTCTGCCCTTACAGAAATGACAGATGACTGGTTTAAGGAGATGGATAATTCTAAGATGGCTGGTGCAGTATTACTGGATTTTAGTGCAGCATTTGATGTCATAGATTACGATCTTCTAAATGGGAAACTAAAATGTTATGGATTTAGTTCAACCGCCATCTTATTTATGAAGAGTTATCTCTCAAATAGGACACAGAGGGTTTATTACAACGGCAGCTGGTCCAACTCCAAAGGGCTGGACTGTGGGGTCCCACAGGGGAGCTGCCTCGGACCACTCTTACATTCCATCTTCACAAACGACCTGCCATCTGTTGTGTGTTAAGCTACTGTACAAATGTATGCGGATGACTCTGCATTGTATTATGCTGCAAAGACTATTGGAGAACTAAATGATGTTCTATCTGCTGAGCTAAGTGTGGTCTTTGATAATGAATTTATTTTGAATAATATAATGTATAATGTATACTGATCTGCTAATGTATATGTAATGTAATCCATGAATGTACATGCATTTTTGATAATGTTATATATGTTATGTTTTTTATCTGTTTTGGACCCCAGGAAGACTAGCTCATCACCTAGGTGGCAGCTAATGGGGATCCTTTTGATAAATAAATCCACCTCCCCTCACACCCACCTATGTGAATGGTTTTTGCCCTTCTAATATGGCAGTTGCTCTAAGCTTCAAAAAGTGCCGCCGCCTGGTGCATCTCATAATGCAGTCAAAGGGTGCTTCGATGGGTAGCTATCTCACACCAAGGGCCACTGACCAGGCATTGGAATTGGGATTGAGACCAGGTTGTTAAATATGAAGTAGTATGCAAAATTCGCAGTTCATAGTTACTGCATATATCTAGCATAGATCTAAGGGTTTTTAAACAAGGTCCCTTTCAGCCCTCCTAATTAACTCGGAGTGCTTAATCAGCATTTAAGCCCATCCATGAATGAAATCGCCCCAATTGGTAGTTCAGCTCATGCACGAGCAATGAAACGAAAGAGAGGAAAGCAAACAAATGCTGAAGTCGAGAGTGTGAGATCAAAACAAATGTATGATACTAGATAAGATTATTTATAGTTTGTAGCCACTGAGCTCCTTTGCAGAAATGGTTTGTAATTGTCTGTGTTATTGTTCACAAGTGCACAAAAAATATAATTTGTTCTTTCAGCATCGGGTTGTGTCGTTAACAGGCTTAATAAAGTCTTAAATCTGTTCCTTTGGTCTTCCAGTGTCCCTGTTTGAATGATGAGTACAGAATACTGCCACCTGCTGGTATGGAGAGTTATTTTCTCTCACGCAGGCACAGAAAGTACATGCCAGTTGGCCATTGACTGTAGTGTTCGCAGTGTGTTTCAGCGCAACTTTCTGGCCAAGACACAGGAGATATGAAGCGGCCAACGATCGGCCTCAGTCGCCACTGTCGGTTTAGCATGTCTCGGTGACTGAGTTTGGTTTGTTTCAAAAGCACTTTGTTAACACCCTAAGTCAGTGGTTACAGCTGCATGCATTTTAACAAATTAATCAAATCAATAAACCCACATTTCATCCTACAAACTTAAACCAAAACATTTTACTTTCTTTCCTACTAATAAGACACCTCACCAGAATGTGTTCCTAAAAGCGTTATTAAGAGTTATTAGTATGCATTATTCTGAGCCTTTATCCATCAAAGCATTCAGCAAATTAACTGGAAAGTTGTATCGAACAAGTTCTATTTCATAACCACCATGCTCTGCACATTTTTTCTCAGTAACTCATTGAAGGCGCTCTCTAAGTGGGTGATCACATGCAGAAAGAATATTAAAGCTATAGAACAAATATAAGAGTCAGTTTGAGTGCGTACATGGTGATTAATTGTAACTGTTCTGCTATATGATGTGCTTCCAGTGCTTTTATTTGACAATAGGTTTTTAAAAGTAACATTATTGTAACTGTCTGTTTCAATACTATTTTTTCCCATACCAATTTTTACGTGTTCTCAGCAGTTTATCTGTGTGTGTGTGTGCTGCAGGTTTACAGGTAGTGTTGAACTCCATAATCAAAGCCATGGTTCCTCTGCTCCATATCGCCCTGCTGGTCCTCTTCGTCATCATCATCTATGCCATCATCGGCCTGGAGCTCTTCATGGGCAAGATGCACAAGACCTGCACTCACAAGCACACAGGTACAAACACACACACAGGTACACAGAGAGAGAGAGACAGAGGGGGAGAGAATATCTCGACTGGTATACGGTGATGGACAGATGCAAATACAAACATGCATGATCAAACACATACACTCTCACACCGCACTTCAGTGCCCAGATAAGCACGTATTCAGCTGTGTGTGAAAGCATGCTTCAGTAACTATATATTCACACTTCAACTCCACAGATAGACACGCAGGTGAATACTGTACCACACAAACCTTTTCAACTGACAGTAAGACATCACCTCTCAGCCCAACAAAGCAGGGAGGAAATAGAGCATAAACCTTAAACACTCTAAATAACCCCCATTCATTATTTAAACCTTCATTTACGTTTCTGAGTATGAATAATTTGGGCAGTAATTGAAACAGCAGCTGCCATAAATGATTGAAACAATTTTCAGTAAAGGCCCCTAGGTATAAATGGACTTAAGTGTTGTTATGGTGATGTTATAGGTCCCATGGGAAGCATTAGCTTTGCACTGGGTAAGTGCTGTTGGAATACTCTGTTATTCCATACATCACCCTCAAGAGCTTGTTTTGTATAATTAGTAAAAGACTTTTTCACATTGATTTTTTGTTATGGCTGTTGTGTTTGGTTTTATTTCAATTTGTCCTTTTTAACCATCTTTGTAGATGTTGTTTTTTCTTTAAGATAAATTATTTTTCCGGACAGCATAATGGCAGTTATTTTGTACTTCTTCTTGAAGTAGGAGTCTGTGTCATTTTTCTGCATAGACAGCATAAGATGATTTACAGTTAGACTAATTTGAATGGTTAGATGAGCATGAAACTATTACAGTGGAATTGTTTGTACAACAATGTTAGAAGATATCTCTACAAAAAGTCAAAGGTACAAGCCTGCATGCATGAAAACACAAGTGTATGTGAACAACAGCTCAAAAGGAACATATCAATACAACACATTCTATCACTGAGATCAAATTCTGTTGTGTCGGCCTCTAATGACCGGCGAAAGACGAGATACAAACCAGGAAATAAATCTAAGCAGTAAGCCACAAGTTACAGTGGTCAGCAACATTTTGCAAAATGGTGTCCAAATTCCCTTCATGTGTTATCTAGAGAGAACACACTGAGCCCACATGATGGAAGCATGATTGTTCAGCTGTCCAGTTTTTGTGTATTTCTGTATACATACACATACTGGTATGTTTGTATATGTATTTTTTTGTTTATGGTCGTTGAAATGTATAAAGACACTGTTGGGGAAAAAAAGAATGGTGTCCAAGCAACACACAGGCGCAGTGGAAAGTGCTAGCTGCTTAACAAAGAGTGCTGCACAATTTATCATAATATTATCAAAATCACAAATGGCCAAGTGTAATATCCAAATCGCAGGAGCTCCAATTTTTTTAATAAAGGTAAAATGTGTCACAGCACACCATTATAATCAAGGCATTGTGGTGCTACAGAGATGCGCCAGTCCTCAAGGCATATTCCAGAAGGGAAGGGAGCATGCTTTTAGTACAGACCCTAGCAAAAATCACATTATCATCATTTATATATATTTTTTTTATTTTTAATAAAATGCAAAAATTACCATCCCCAACAACATCTCCACTCATACCGCATTTGCAGTATTGTTCATAATAATCTCACTATGATCTGTGGCAACACAAAGCCAGAGAAGTCCACCCTCATGGGCTCTAATAAAAGTTCTCATCATGTTGCAGTTACATTAAAACCATTATTTATCTACCATCTGTAACTATTATGCTCACTTGTGCTGAGCTGTTGTCACTTGCCAGGATATTTTTGTTGTTCCAGTGTAGCCCAGTTACTTGCTCACTAACAAAGCTACACTTTAACAAATTATATCGCTAGCAATTAAGAACGTAGCTCGAGAAAAATGAACATTATAGGCTACATATAAATACAACAATGCAGCATTCATTGACTGACAGAGTTCCTTACCTCTGAATGTTTTCATGCTCTTGGATGATAAATGATTTGGGCTTCATTTAGTGGTTGCCCACTTTAGCTCTGCCTCCCGTATGGTAACACGTGACTAATTGTATTTACAACAGCTTTGAATTCAGCTCAGTTAATCAAGGACTGGAGCTATTGCTTTACTATACTTATTTTATATCAGTTTGCATCAGTTTACTTTCTGATCCAGGCCCATGGGTAGCACACAGTTTAACCTTTTTCTTCCCCCTGCCACATTTGTCACAGGCGCCATTGTGGGAGACAAGCCGGCACCGTGTGCACCAGACTTAGCTTACGGTCGACACTGTAACCAAAATGAAACAGAGTGCAGAATGGGATGGGAGGGCCCAAACGACGGCATCACCAACTTTGACAACTTTGCCTTCGCCATGTTGACCGTGTTCCAGTGTATAACCATGGAGGGCTGGACGGACGTGCTGTACTGGGTGAGCCGGACACCACAACAGTGTTGTTAAGCATGTGTGTGAGTGTATGTGTGTGTGGAGTGAGTGCCATACTGCTCGTTGTGTGTAGCCTCTGTTCTGCATCTGTAACATCAGTGCCACATGAGTGCTTTTGAAAAAAAAAGAAAGAATATAAAGCAATAAAACAAACACTTCTCTCAGAGAGGCAGGTATGCACACAAAGATTGTTCAAAGAGACACACACACACACACAGGTTGTGTGTGCGTGTGTGTGTGTGTATATTGGCTCATATCTGAGGCTAAATCAATGCAGACAATACACTGTATAATTGTAGGCCAGTTCATTTGGAACGTGTGTTGAATCCCGATGCTTGAGTCAAGCGTCAAGTGAATAACACACACACACACACACACACACACACACACACACTATGCAAACAGCCAATGAGGCATATGAACAAACAATAAATGGTCAAAAGCATGCAACAGCCATGTTCAGCTAAATAAACCAATAGATTAGTCTGTGATGTCAATCAGTGATCGGGAAGCTTCGATCAAACTCCCACGTCTGCCTTCTTGAGAAAGCATTTAATCTATACCTCTGGAGGAACGGCTTAACACACAGATTATGATGTTATTGATAATGGGTGGTAAGGGCTAAAACGTCATGAAGATCCACCTTAAATTACATTAACATGTACCCATGTGTTTTCTCAAACTGTAATTCGAGTTGTTGTGTGATGTTCCCTCCACTGCACTGCCCTGTTTAACTCAGAGAGCGGGGAAGATTACAGTTACTGAAAGGTCCTCTAAATGTCTGCACTCTGCAGTTTGTTTGACCGCTGCAGAGCACTCATGTGGCACAGATGAGTACAGGTTCTTGCATTTTTCAAAACACGACTTTTTAACTGAATTTCTGCATTAACTGCTACAATTTAATGAAACTGTGTCATCTCCCATTTACCTGATGGAACATGATAGCCGCGATTTGCGCCTCTAATGTACCTTCATTATATTCAGGTCACAGAGCTAAGCAGCCATTTCTCTGAAATTTAAGCGACGATGTGATCTCAGAAGGTTGTTGAACAACACTTAATGCATTTATGACAGTATTTATTTTCCAGGATACTAAAAGACTCCTCTGTCTATCTGGATGAAATATTCAGTCCACTGCACAATAAATACTTTTGTCCTCTATCTGTTGACTATAATTTCTGACCCAAAAAAAGAGAGCAGCCAGAAGTAGCATATGTCCTTCCTTGTTGTGTGCTTATTGTACAAATAATAATAATAATAATTATTATTATAAAAATAAGTGTACTGTAGGGTTGTACCCAGCTCAAAATTATGCCCGTCAAATCTCATTTTGTTGTCCAATATGAATATTCAACTTTATATATATATATATATATATATATATATAAAGTTAGAAAATTTGAACTGGGTTCTGCGGGGCATTCAGTGTGACAGCAGCATTCACTTAATATAGTGAACAAGCTAACTATGCGATGAACGATGAATTGGAACTGTGCAACAACATTTTTTGCCAACACTATTTATCAACAAAAGCCAAAGACTCAATCATATTAAGTTGCTCTGAGCTGTAAATTCACCATCTCTACGCAGAAGGCAGAAGATAACGTTATCTCTGAGCCTGACCAGGCAAGGTCTCTCTTCCTCCAGGCAGCTGCATCCATCTATGCAGCTGCCTCTACTAATGAGTTACTATTCAGCAAAATGTGGGGAGTGAAACATCCCCTGAACTACACTGCACACTCACTGACAAAAAAAAAATGGCTTGATGAAATCTCAGTCGATTAAGGGGTCTCCAACTGATGATTCAAATCTCCAACTTTCAGGGGCAGCCATAGTTTACTATAGATATATCTGACAATAAAAATGTTCATGTTGACAGTCCAGCAGTGGGATACAGTAGATCACTTTCAACTTCAGTTTTTGTTTGAAAGAAATGTTAATGCAGTGGACAGGTTAGTTTTAATTCAGACTGAAAGAGGAGTTTGTAAATAGCTTCAAAACAGTGTTAAGAGGTGGTAAATGACAGTCTAGGTTTTTGCAATTTTTCCTGTTATTTAGCTTTCAAAGAAACTAATTTTAAGCTCTGTGACTAGAATAATACACGAGAGGCACACACCGCGGCTAGCTATCAGAATATTAAAGCAATGAATAAATGAAATACAGTGGAAACTGCTTACAGTGATCATGATTATAGTGATCAACCACTTTCATGGATCAAAATGTTTTTGGCAGAATCATTCCTATTCAAATACTGTTTAGATAAGTTTGCTTTCAATGTTAATTTTAGGACTTTTCTCACATGACAACACGTGGAAAAACACTTTAAAAGTATTGTAATTTTATTTTTTTTTAACTTAACTCTTATGATACTTTGCCTCACTGTAACCTGTCTGCCTCCAGCCGGCTACCTAAGGCTGGTGCTGTGTGCACACTGAAATTATGGCGGGAAAGAAACAGTCATTTTCCGTCAATGAGAAACATAGTCTTCATGTATAATGGCTACTCATGATGGAGACAGAAAACAAATGCACACGGGAAAAGCTCCAGTGGTTGAAGCCGCCATCATCAAGTGGACTGTATTTTGAGACAGTCAATAAAACTTAGTAAATAGCAAAGCTGCCTGTTTTATTACTTTATATTCATGGAATTAAAATACAGAAGTCAATTAGATGATAATCTGCATGAGAAATTAAAAAAAAAAAGTGGTTATAATAATAATTATCATAATCATCTTTTCACAGTGATCAATTTCACCCAGACAGACGTGATCACGATAAGAGGTTTCCACTGTATCAGATTACTAACCATCTTAAAGGTCCAGTGTGTAGGATTTTGGGGCATCTATTTGCAGACATTTTGTGTGATACTCATTACTAAGTTTAAATTAGTTATAATCACCTGAAAATGAGAATCATTGTTTTGTCATTACCTTAAAGTGAGCCATTTATGTGTACATACGGAGCAGATGCTCTTCAACTGAGTTAGTCGTGTTGTTCTAAAGTAGCCCAAAATGAACAAATCCAACACTGGCTCGAGATAGGGCCATTCGTTTTCGCGTTTTTGAGCTGGCCACTGAAGTTCTCCTACACACTTGGGTAAATGCCTCTAAATCCTACACACTAGACCTTTAAGAAATGTAATGAACTGAATTGTTACACTGGTGAAGAAGTTTAATGTTGACGTTTTCATCTAACCTTATCTCAGTTAGGTGACAAAATGGACTGTCTATAGTAAATTGTTCAATTTTGTGTGGGTGTGGGATCCTACTATACATACCAGCTGGCATATATGTGTGTGTGGCTGTGTGTGTGTGAGTTGTTTGTCTTTGAGTGCATGTATACACAAGGAGCAGGGAGCTTACTAGCTCTACACCCCTCCTGCAACTCTCCTCTCTGCTGCAACTTCCTACACACACATAAACAAAACAACAATTACATCGCACAGTTCGCTTCTTATGAGAGCGCTTGTGTAGCTGGCTTTCGTTATAATGAATGGGACCTATTTGTTTGGGGTACAAATGATTATAGAAAAACATTTAGACAGGACCGAGCCTTTCATTAGGTTTCAGCCATGCATTTCCATAGTTTCATTGTCTCCGATTTTTGTGAATATAGATTAATGACATCCAACATCCGCTGCTGTCGTAGCGAACAAACCCTCTGTCTCTCCTCTTTTCCTTTATCTCCCTTTTTGTCTCTGTCCAACATGTCTCCATGTTATAGTGACAGCTCTTCAGTCGACAGAATTGGGAGTATTCAACTTCACACTTAATTGTTTCTTAATATTGTCTTTTAAAGGCTCATCAGTTGAATTTACATGCAGATAATTAATCTGACATTTCTGTTCACATGGGGTCCTTGGATACTAAACTGCTTAGACGTCACCTTGTCCACATCATCTCCCATTTACATCAGCCCCAAAAAAGATCTGTCTCTGTTCAAGCAACCCTTAATACAATATCCAGATGAGTGTGTGGCACATTTCCCTGCAACTGAATTTCCTGAAACAAGTCATCTTTATTGATTCCACTTGGATTTTTTAGTGTCACGTGCCGTAAATCCTCTAAAACAGAATATAATTGGTTTATATGGACAAATGTAGAGTCACAGCATCTAAATGTGTTTCCCGTAAAGGCACATCCACCTTTCCAAGAAAAGTTTCCTCAAGGGATGTGTAACTGTGTAAACATGCTTTAAATAAGAGCTAAGTTAAAGTCCCCCTCCTCCCAAAATGGGTTTTCTTATGTCTGTGTCCCCTAAAATGTCTGACCTTGGCTATACTGACTTGTATCTGAGCAGTTTGTCACTTGAGAGGTGTTTCACATTCCTCTACTGAAGGGGGTGATGTCTGTGCACTTATCTAAAATCGAGGCTTCAAGCCAATTTCTGTCTAATAACGAAAACACATATCGACAGGGGAACAAACTTTGACCCAACATTGACTAGAAAACCTGAGACCTTCATCAGAGTGTGTGAGTTAGCATTAGCATGGTGAAATTTTTGACAGCCAACATGTTAGCGTGTGCAGATGATGTAGACCAGAGCCTGGAGCTTCCTTCCACTTTCTACCAGAAACCTCACTGAAGCAGATATGATTATATTCACAATCATTAACACTGTCAGCCCGTTAGTCTACAAGCTAACAAAATACATAACCCAATAAAAGATGTGGTAACACTTTACTTGAAGGTATCTACATTAGAGTGACATGACACTGTCATACGTAACTGTGACATAACACGGTCATGAACCTGTCATGGACATTATGTACACGTCATAAACGTTTATGACTGCTGTCATTAAGTGTCATTCGGTTTTTGTAATGACAAGTTGACATTGTTTGGGTTGTCTTGATTATGACAACTTGACATTAATCAAAGTGACATTACCAGAAGTTGTTTTTGTCATGACAAGTTGACATTAAATTTGTTTGGGATGTCCTTATAATGACAACTTGAGATTAACCAGGATGACATTACCAGAAAATGTTTTTATGTTAATGTCAAGTTGTCAGGACATCCCAGGATATCCCAACTTGTCATGACAAAGACAACTTCTGGTAATGTCACTTTGATTAATGTCAAGTTGTCGTAATCAAGATTTCTCTCTTCTATGTTGTACCTTCACTGTTGTGTGCATTCACACAACATACGAGTCGTGCACCCTGAATAGTATAATCTGTCACATAATTGCAGTGATGGCTGAATGAAAGAGGAAAAACATGAGAAAGAGAACCTGAAGCTGCGACAGGGAAAGCAGAGAGGAGGGAAATGCCTTTTTAATAATAAAAAGTACCAGTATCGGGGTGTCGGTGGCTTAGTGGTAGAGCAGGCGCCCCATGTACAAGGCTGTTGCCGCAGCGACCTGGGTTCAACTCCAGCCTGTGGCCCTTTGCTGCATGTCCTTCCCTCTCTCTCTCCTCCCTTCACACTTAAGCTGTCCTATCAATTAAAGGCTAAAACGCCCAAAAAATATCTTTAAAATAAATATAAATAAAAATAAAATAAAATAAAATAAAAAGTATCAGTATCGATATCAGTGATTCTGGCCCGGTATTACTTAGTATGGGATCCAAACGAAATTTTTTTCATATCACCCACCCCTTGATGTGCACTGCTCTTTCACTTGTTAACCTTGCACAAGCGGGGTGGAAGCTAGATCTAGAATTTTTCAATGATGGAGAAAGAGTAGATCTCCTTCCAACCTCCTTTTTTGTCCTTTTTATGTGGGAAAACGATATCAAACAAATTATTAATTATAGGAAAGTATTTATACATGCTTTAAAACATGTCTGGAGGGGAGCTTTAATTGTGGAGTGTCAGGTTATGCACACATAATTAATCATACAGCACTGCCACTCTTTTTTGCCAGGTCTTTCTACTGCTCTTTTTAACATGCACTGCTCTTTTCTTCTTTCCTTCCTGTCACCTTCTCTCTAACACACTTCCTGTCCTTTACCTCGGCTGCCACCTCTCATTCATTTCTTCGTCCTGTGTCAACCTTCTCAAACTGTTTTCTCCCACATGTCCTCTTCCTCACCCATTGTCTTCACCCCTCTTATCCTCCCCCCCTTCGTCTCCTTCTCCCTCTCTCCTATGTCTTTTATCTCTCTCAGATGCAGGATGCTATGGGCTATGAGCTGCCATGGGTCTATTTTGTCTCTCTCGTCATCTTCGGCTCCTTTTTCGTTCTCAATCTCGTTCTGGGGGTGTTGAGCGGGTAAGAGGTTGTGCTGTTGTTGTGTGTGTACAAATGTCTGTATGTGTGTTGTCTGTGATGTGGCCGTACAGTTTGTCGTGTTTTTAGATGTGATGAATGACCATGTAACAAGACTCCCTCGACTGGACATTTAAAGTGCAACTAAGGATCCAGTGAACCACTGAATAGTGGAATGTGATGGAAATAATCCATGGTTTGCCAGTATAAAAAAAGCACAAGATTATTAGCATTATTATAAGTATTATTCCTGTCATTTCTATTATTATTTTTAGGGCAAGTTGACTTTACATAGCAGTGTAGAACTTGACATCTTTTGAAGTTCATAGTCCTGTGCAGTCGAGGAAAGATGAACTTCGCGATCACTGAACTGAGCAAAATCTCCCGCTCTCTCTCCTTTCTGTTCCACTCAATCAATCCTTGGTCACAAGCCTGAGAGAAACACACACATGCACTCTCTTTCTCACACACACACACACATGCACATATGCATACAGGAGAAGCAGTGACGACCCCTCTGTCTATCTGTGACATGGTGTCACAACCTGTCTGTGATGGGCAGGGACACACACACACACACACACACACACACACACACACACATACACAAGCCATCCACACTTGCTGGACTCTTTTTTAACAGGCTTAGGTCTAATTACATATACAGCAATGAGGGATGCACCGATTTATCGGCCACACATCAGTATCGGCAGGTATTATCCTTGTTGACTGGCCTAACAGCAAATAAAATGATGCTCAGTGATGGTAGTGGCCAATTTTTTATTTTTTTTGCACAGACTAAAAAGCAAAAAGGGGCAATAAACAACACAAAAAACAAAGTAAATGACAAGACCAAATAAAACATTGGTATCAGCTATTCGCCAATTTTTTTTTATACATCAGTAGCTGTCCAGAGTTTAAAAATCGGTGCATCACTACCAACTTCTTTCTTTTGTATATCTTATGTAGATTTCCTTTAGCGAAGCTCAAAGCACTGCATTTAAAGATCCGTCTTGTGTGTATCCATGTGTGTCGGTTTACATACATGATTGTCTCGTGTGCAGATAAGCACGCACCTGCTTAAACTGTTTGCGTTTGACAGCATGTGCATATTTGTGCAGAGGCACGTGCTGCCTGTGTCCGTGTGTGTATATTTTGTTTCAATAAATGCCGCTTGGGCAGGCGAGCTGGGTGCTGTTTTACCCCGCTCTGCCAAGTCACGCTGTTTTAGTACAAGCACCACCCGGCCTGTAGGGACACACTGGGGTATTAATAATTCACCCCTCAGGTCAGCGCTGGAGGTGGAACCTAAAAAAACTTGCACAACAGGGAAAACACAACAGGCAAAAAAAAAAGGTTATTCTGAGGACAGAGTGAAGTCTGGAGGAAGCATGGCATTAAAAATGGAAATTATAGGATGAAAGGCTGCACTGGATTGGGAACATCGGTTTTTGTGAGTGTGCATAAAAGCATTACAGATATACCAGTCACCAGATATAAATGATGAATGATGTGATCATCAGAGTTAAGAACAGCATGATAATTATCACAACCATAACAACAAAAATGACAATAATAGTAATAATGATGATAATAATGAGTTACACATCAAAACATTTTAATTATAACAACTATAAAACTAAACATAAATTAGCTTTATATAATTAAATTGCATGTACTTTGCCAGAGAGACAAATAAGTTGTCATGAGAACAGTCATGATGTCCAATCCATGGGAGTCTTGCTGCACAGTCTGTTCAACTGTCTAACTAAAATGCCTTCTCTCCACAGTGATTAAGCCTGAAATGAGCTGATTGGAGTGGAACTAAAGTGAATCAAACTGTTTTTAAACTTGAAACCTTCCCTTACATGCGCTCAGCTTCTTCACACTAACAGCCAACTCTAAGAGGAGGGGTTTTTGTGTATGTGTGGCTCATTCATAGCCTTCTGTCATTATCACAGTTTTACATGGCCAACTTATGATATGTCTCCTAATCAAACAATATACCTTAATTTTCCAATCCACAATAAGTAGAGCTGGTCAGATAAGTTGCCATGTGACCCACTAAGTGACACTGACAAATACTATGAATGCACCATAATCTCAGCAGGGATCCTGCAGCAGCAAGCAGTTCCATCTGTTGGGAACTTTCACTAAGGATCTAACTCCTTCCCTCCTCCCCTCCTCCCTTCCCTCCTAACATTCCTTATTACTCCTTTCTTGCCTTCATCTCTGCCTTCACTACTTGTCTTGCTCTTCCCCCCTCCGTCTTTACCTTCCCCCTATTTCCTTGGTCCCACTCCTCCATGCCTCCATCTCTCCACCCAGGTGAATGATGCAGTAGGGTACACGTGGCCCTGGGTGTATTTTGTCACCTTAATCATCATCGGATCCTTCTTTGTGCTAAACTTGGTTCTGGGGGTATTGAGCGGGTAAGGGCAAGGTTAAAGGTCACTTGAGACTAACTCCTCCCTCTTTCTCCTTCATGCCTTCATGCTGTTGTTCTGAGAGAACTTTACCGTTTGTTTTTGGGAAAGGGAACTCTTTTTTTCCTGTCACCTTCCTGCTTTTGACAGTAGATGGTGTTTAAATCTAACAAGTACTGTTAAAACGTAGACTGAATAAGGGGCCATACACATGCAACGTCTTTAACCGCCTGGAAAACAGGAGGTTGGGCTCTGGGTCCTACTCTTGTACCTTTTCTGTGACAGCTTTCAAGAGTGCAGCGGCAGGTTGTGTCTGAGGTTGCTAAGCAGCCTTAATACGCACCGTATCATAGCTCATTTACCTGAAATCCTGAGCGCAGAGCTGATCTTCCTCCAGGCATTGTTTGTGTGTAGGACTATTGTCCATAGGACAGATATAAAGCTCTGGCAGCCCTGCACTAACATGCTTAACTTCTCCAAAAATTTACATTGAGGGCATACGATATAACATTTGTACAAAAGTAGAAAAATAACAAGGCTATAACATGACAACAGCGACTTTTCTTTTCTTGCTTTGTTGCAGAGTACAGCAGAAAGACTGTAAACATTAACAGTAGTTAAAACGTAATTACATTAATGAAAACAGTGTTGTTCTTGTGGTAGTGCACACATTCAAAATCCTCTGAGATTGTCACACATTCAAAAAGCAATAAAAAGCAAGTAGAGAAACAAAACTGTGCCACAACACTGTATATTCCACCGCAGCGAATGAGACAAATGAAGAAAAGATAGCCCTGTGAGTGAGTGAGAGCTGTAGGGTGCTTCAACAATGTGTTTGTCATCTTGCTGTCAGAGAGAAGACAGAGTAAGAAAGTTGTATTAATAGTATTGATACAGCTTTAAGTAAGTATTGAAACCATTTCACATGTACAGATTTGATATGTAAAGATAAAGCCATATTTTTTTACATTTGGCTAGCTAATCGCCTGTTAGCTCTGTCAGCACTGTTGGATTGTTCACGCTATTAGCATTGTTAGCTGCTAGCACTGTTAGCTACTAGCCAACTCAGCCACCTCCATGTTGAGAGCCATGTGCAGGCAATCCTGCTCCAGACTCTAAATTATAGATATGCTCTAAATGTCACATACAGGTCTTAAAGCATATGGTTATTGTTATTATTATCTTCATAATTAACTACAGGTTTGTTTTGTTGTATAAAAACGTCACAGCTCATGTGTGAAAAGTTTCACATTATCCTCTACTCTTTCTGCTGGGCTCTTCACATGCCGTAGGTCATGATGAACTTGGGTAGGGATCAGGTTTAAGGGTAGTGAGGTGCTTCACCCCTGACTGACTAACCCGAATCTGACTCTTGATACCCGCAGCGATGTGACAGCGGCATTGTGGGAAAAATAATAGAGGTCTATCTGTTCCAAACAGCTTGGGGGGTTTGGCTGTCTGACTATTTGTCTGACTTCTGACTAATGATGCTGTCAACACACTACACAGCCTGACCTTTTACCAACTGCTTCCTCCATGGAGTGTGTGTGGGTCTCAGATTGGCATAATAACTAATGGCTAAACAGGAAGAAGGAGAGTGACGGATGTAGAGACAGAAACATCGGGTGTGACTGTGTTTGTCTGGACTTGCTGTATTATGTAAATGTAAGAATAGGCACAGAGGCTGTCTTGAAGGAGAATGGAGAGGGGAAGAAAAAGGAACAGAAAGTGAGGAAGAAACAGAATTCAATGGCGATATAGGACAGAAAAATGAGATGATGGGAATGGAGAAAATGAGAGTGATGCCTTAGAGTTTTGCACCCACAGCCACACTCACACACGATGGCACACACAAACACAGATCAATAGGATTGGCTCTCCTGCTAATGTTCTGACAAGGGAGACAGTAGCAGTTTGTCCTAATGCTCATTGATCTGTGTGTGTGTGTGTGTGTGTGTGTGTGTGTGCGCGTGTGTGCGCGACTTTTTGATTTGTTCCATCATTCCTCTAAATTTCACAGAGCTCTCTTTCTCTATCTGTCTCACACACACACACACACACACACACACACACACACACACACACACTCTAATTCTGTTCCAGGCTATAGACTGACTGTAAAAATCAATGAAATGGCACATGACAGTCTATGGTTTTATTATGGATCCTGGTCTTGCTCTCCAGGGGACCTGTTTAATTAAAATCTATGTGTCGATTGCATAATATCAGATGAACTTTCAGGTAAGTCTGAAACTTTTTTCAGACTTTCATAGCTGCAGAATATCCCACTTAATTGAACATTATTAAAAAAACAGATTGCATATGCAGCTGGTAGGGCATTCAAAATTGCTGCATTTTAGTAGTTTCTAGGGATACTCAACTTTCTTTGCACAGGCGCCACTTTTGTAAAATGACAGCAGGCAAGGGGCCAGTTAATAAACAAACATTAATGATATTTATCAGATAAAACTAATAAACAAGGCAAATTCAGTAGCAGCAGCCCCACACAGGTCAGATGTACACAGGGGCATCTCTAGGATTTGAGGACATTTGAGGCTTAGCCCGGACATCGGATGGGGCTCCTGAGGATCCTCCTTTGGCACTTTTTTTTCTTGTAAATAAGCTCCATTTCGATGCTTTGTTATGCACCCTGGCACCTTATTTGCATTTGAGGTACAAACAAAAATCCCACTATTAATCATTGTTTTCAAATTATGAATTAGAAAATGTTTGGCGGGTCACCTGGCACCCTATTGCAGGCCAGATGAGGCCCACAGGCTATAAGTTGACTATTAATGGACTACTCACAAAAAGTAGTCAAATAGTCGATCGATCACAGGCGATATTTTTTTGTTTTTTCCACTCAATAACAATCATCAAATGGTCTCTAATATAGCCAGCAGAGGGTTAGCTAATGTAGGTGGGACCCACCTGGGGGTAAGTGGAGGAGCAGTGTCCTTAACTGGCTCTGAGAGGCTGTTGACAAATTAGCCGTAATCTGACTGGACTAAAACCCCAGCAGGCTTGATTTAGCTGGAGATACTGTTTGACTGCAGAAACAACATGACTACTTTCTTGCGGGGATGGAGGGAGTCTTTCCCTCTTTGGATACCTTCAATTCTGTTTAAATAAAGGTATTTCCTATACAGGATTGACAAAAACCAACCCCAAATTTCCTGTTGGCATGTGTTGGCGTGTGTTGGCTGAGGCAGAGTGTCTGTAGAAAAATACAACGGCATCGTGATGGTTTAGAGGAATTACTTCTGTGTGAGTCTATGCATTGGTAGACATAGTTTTTTAGAAAAATTCTGCATAGCATGCCTTTAAAATGGCATAACATAGAAAATGACTGTTCAGTAAAATCTACATTCAACAACAAACCAAGTTACATCCATCTTCGGCCATGAGAGGACGATCTGAACTCATAGTTATGACTTATCGACAGCACCTACCCACAGCGCTCCCAGCTGTATATCTCCTGTAAATGCATTCCCTTTGATTCATTACTGCACCGTGCTCAAACCGCAGATTGACGTTTAGTCTACAATGAAGCAGAGTGTGGACTTGTGGTTTTTATAGTTGACTGTTCTGTGAAACATCTTGCAGCTGGCGATGCTGTAATTTCCAAACCCGAAATGACAAGGTACGAGATAACTGACAAGCAGGGAACTCCACAGGCCGCACTGATATTTGCTCATTTAGAATATTCACGACAGCAAAGTTTACTCGTCAATGGACCTTTAAATCTGGATTTGTACACTTTTTAGCTGCAGATGTTCCCAAGCCTCCCAGCTCCTGTCAGCTCTCATCCAGATGAATCCTTTGGCTCCAACCTGACTTTGACCTTCCCCAAGTGCAGCGTTTAATCAGATGTTCCTTAATTCTTTCTTTCGTCCTGACACCTGGAAGTAATTTCACCAGGTTTCATCATAATATTTCAATATTTCACACTCTCCTAACATTGATTTTAGTTGTCTTAAATCATCTTTGCATATGTCCTTGAAAAAAGCAGGCATCATACTGTATTATAAGAATAAAGTAAAGAAAGATAGATCGCTCCTTAAAAGTGACTTTAGGGGTGTTAGGAATTAAATGGAAAGTACATGTAACAGGTTGAAACCCTGTTTAGTATTTTTATCTTGTTGTTCAATAAGGAGCACTCTGTTCAAAACAGTAAAGTGGCTGCTAATGCCCATCAGATAGGCATTAAACAAACAGCAAGGTCACAGCCTGTTCTCTTCTCTTAATGCAATGGGTCGCTAATTATTAATGTAAATCAAACCAATAAACACTCCGAACTTATGAACAAAGAGGATCACCTGGCCACAGCAAAGCCAAGGCTGAGGCTGTCTTGAGGTCTAGCATGACTGGAATCATGCAGAATGATGAGAGGTACTTAGCTTCACCTCTCCACTTATCCCGCAGCGCATCCTCTCTCGTCTGTCTCTGTCATCCTCAGGTGCACTCCACGACAATCTGCTGCGGAGCCGCTGTTGCTGGGGGTCGTTACTCAGTCAGGCTGCTCTCTCAATCAGGTGTCTCCCCTGCTGCTCTGCTGCTCTGCTGCTCTGTCCTCAGCGCAGTTACTCTATCAGTGCTCCAACTAGCTGCACACCGTCTCTTTGTTTGACTTCTTGCCTCCTCTCATTTACACACCTGTTAAGTAGGAAACCAACCCTGCAAAAGAGCCCCCAGCCCGCCAGTATGCCAATCATCTATCTCCTCTTCATGAGTGGACAGGTGTATAATCAGTAGGAATATTCTCAGGGGATGCAAGAGGAGAGGACCAGACTCACACATACCCTGTGACATACATGTTAATTCTACATTTACACACTTCAATCCTTGTTTTTTTCCCCCAAATGAAGAATTGCAAACGTTATATGAAAAGCTGAGGCCTTTAAATCTCCATTATGACCTTTGGTCAAAACCTCTGGGTGGTGACCGAAAGAATGAGGTAGCAGACAAAAGGTGAGGAGCTCAGTGATGCGGGACGACCTCGGTGCAGAGCCGCCTCTCCTCCACTTTGACAGGAGCAAGCTGAGGCAGTACAGCTGGTGAGGGATGCCCTCTCTGTCCCTCCCTCTGGGTCTGTACCAAGCACACTGCAACTGGGAGGAGACCCAGGGGTGGGCTGGTGAAACTACAACTCCCAGCAGGCTTGGAGGCACCGGGAGACCTGTTGCCCTGGGACAGCAACAATTAGATGACTAATCCACATGAATTACAAAACTTAGCCCCATTATGACTAAATCACATTTGGTCAGTCAGTAGGGGTGTTTCAGTTCACGCTCCCACCTTCGCATCAGGCTTAATGATTAGAATCATCAGTTCTAATCATTCAATTCAATTTGGAAATGTTTGATGGTGTAGGTGATTTTATAAAATCCAATAAGTGCCAGCGCAGCTCGTTTCATATAGTCTTCATATACTGTAAAGGAGAAGTTATCATGTTGACCAACATATAAAATGAACGCTAAGTATCTGTTGGATGCTTAAAGATATATCTGGATATAGTGAATTGTTTGAGATGTGAATCCAGCTCCAACGTGTCTGCCTGTGTGTGCTTTCATCTGTATTTACATATTAACACCTTGCCTCCTTGGCAGAGCTTTCTCTCCTCACTTTACATTTTTTTTCTCTCTTCAGCAGGTTTTCCCTCCTTCCCGTTCTGAAGCTATTCTGTGCTATCACAGTATTGTCACACGATTTGTTTTCAGTCTAGATTTTCAGATTCTGTTTTCCCTCCCTCTGTTTCTGCTTTCTCTCTATCGCCCAATCCCTCCATCCTGCTCCCCCCTCCCAGAGAGTTTTCCAAGGAAAGAGAGAAGGCCAAGGCACGTGGTGACTTCCAGAAACTCAGAGAAAAACAGCAACTGGAGGAGGACCTCAAGGTAGGCTGTTCTGTCTGTGTTTGATGAAACAGTCATCACCTGCCACTAAGATTCACTGTATATAAAGGCCAGGCTTGCAAAAAGGTGATTTAAATAAATGTCAAAGCGAGGTAAAAACAAAATTCTTTCGGTGTAAGGCAGTGAGCACAGAAAGCAAAGGAAACTTCATATAAAACGCACTTTTGAAAGTTACATTTTGACAGATAGGATAAAAAAAAGAAATCAAAGAGACAGTCAAGTATATACATTAAGGAGGACCTATGATGTTTTAACTTATTTTCTGTCATATATACAGTGTTACAATGTCAGATGTTCATAATAAACGTGGCTAAAGTTTCAAATAATGGGGTAAATGTATGTAAAAAGTAATCACTGATCGCGTGAAAACATGAGGCAGCTTTTATAGCCTTCAAGGCCAAGGTGAGCTCAATCAAGGCAACAACCCTCCCATGTCAGCCAACTGCCTGATGAGGTTGGCTGGAACATCCTCCAAGACAGTGGGAGGGGTGTCGCACACTATACTCCATTAAAGTAATTACACTGCTTTATGTAGTTACATGCTAACAGAATTGAATTGTTAGATGTTGAATTTCCACAACAGAAAGTGCTGCTATATAGTCATTACAGTCATTCCCTGGCTACAATGATGGTTCAGAGAAGCCAAGAGCATAGGCACAGCAGACCCTGAAACGCTGACCAATCAGAGCAGAGTGGGCTTTTTTGGGAGAGGGCCTCAAAGAGACAGGCTCTAAAATGGAGCATTAAGAAAGAGAACACAGGTTTTCCGGCACAGATAGTATGCGGAAAAAAGTTGGGGGTTTTTAACATTAAAGCATGTAAACACGTTCAAGTAGAAACCTAAAATACAAGTGTGAACTCATAAAAGATTTTTAAAAATCACACTAAGATATTGTAGTTGTAACTACTATATGTCTTTACATCATTTAAAAGTGTTAAGTACAAGAGCAGGGTGCAGGGACATTGAGAAACACAATAAATGCTGCAACATTTCATTCATAAAATTCCAAACTGATGTCGGATGACTGCAGTTTTGTTGATAAGGAGACTGCTCTTAGTACTGCTCACCAATCAGTGTGTTCTTTGTCTGTGTGTGCGTGTGTGAATATAGGGCTATTTAGACTGGATCACTCAGGCTGAAGACATCGACCCAGAGAATGAAGAGGAGGGCTTGGATGATGACAAACCTAGAAACCGTGAGTACTACAGTGTGTGTGTGTGTATACCAAAAGGAAGTGATGATCTATTTACTTACCCCACTTTGCCTTGAGGAAGACTGTGCTCGTGTGCGTGTGATTTGTATGAATCGTGTGTTGGTGTTGGCAGTTAGGATTTCCTGTGTTTTGCGTACAGTAAGAACATTGTGTGGATTGGATTGATTGTGTTTATATCTGAAGATATTTCGTGCTTAGCACAGCCAACAAGTTGTGAGGTTAACTGTGCGTGTGTTCATGTCAGATCTAGGGTTTGGTCCGTAAGTAGTGAGCTCCCCGCAGTCTCCATCACGTGTCTCACAGTCAGTGAATGAACAGCGTACTTACTGACAGAGTGACTGACTGACAGACTGAGAGGATGTTAATATTGTCTGCTTGCTTTGGCTGAGAACCCTCCTGAGGTTTAAAACCTGTTTAGATATTAGTGGAATGTGTCAGACTGCAGCTAATAGCCTCTGGGCACACACACATACACACAACAAACACACACACACTTATGCAAAGTCTCACACACATATTGTAGGTATACACCCTTAGGAACGTGTGTATTTGTGCTCTGACAGAAATGTACACACACAGATTAACACCCTCCAGAGAGAGGCAGCCACACATGGTACATGTTTCCCCAGGACTGAACTACATTTCCTGGGGTGGGAGAGTATAGTACTGGCCTCCTTTGACCTGGAGGTTTGATCTTAGGGAAGATACAGAGAGGGATGGTGAGAAAGAGGCAGGACACAGGACAGAAAGTGTGTCTGTACTACAGTATGTACTGTATGCACTATTTTATAGATGCTTGGAGCTCAGCTTGTTCACATTGATGATGAATGAATGAATGATGAGGATTAAATATGCAGAGGCAGAGCATGCATTCTGCACACAGTGTGCTTATCTTCTACAGAGCGCTGTGGCTCATTCACAGAAACACTGATGACTGCCAAGACGAAAGAAAGGAAAAAAAATGATGATCTAATCTTTCAGTGGAGCTCAAGGAATTACCATGGTCAAATGAGCAATGACCCAATTTACATGAAAATAAGGCACAAAACCCCTGTGGCTAATCCGTAACAAATCTACTTGTTTTCACCTGTTAGCGTTGCGCTCCCCTGGGCCAATCAGTGTGGCAAAAACACATCAGCAGTGGCTGGCACATTAACAAACAAATACAGTATGTGGCCCCCAGTTGGGCCAATTTTGTGAAATGTCACATCAAAATATTGAGATGCTTCTTCTCCTTCAAGTTCTGCATCGCTGATATTTTGTATGAGGTAAAGCTAACAAGCTCCAGTTAGCTGTAGAGAAAACAAGACAGAATGTGTAAGTGCTTGATCCAGGGTAGTCCAACGTAAACGCTAAAAGATCGCTCCCAGCAGATATGTTTACATGAGATATTGGGGAGTGATGATGACATATTTGCCCCCTTTAGCCGGAGCTTGCTGGTGGATGCTGGGGTGGAGGTTGGGCTAGGGTAGGGCAGCAGCAGAATAGACAGTGCAAAGGGAGAGCTGGGAAGACTTTGCAGCTTAAATAGACCGCCAAATTTGGAGGGTGTGTTTTGAAGATGACATACAGAGAGTGGCGTATGACGTGTGTGTATGAATCAGTGCAGCGTGAGTTAACTGCCTGGACTAGCTTGCAGGTGTCCATTAAATGGCAGAACTTAGGCTTAGTTCAGACCAAAGATTTGCAACAAGATGAAATCAATTTAGAACGTTGCAGAGAAAAGTTGCAGTGGTGTGAGCTGGCCCACCTCAGCTCATGATGGTGTCACCTGCAACTCAGCTTGCCAAGTCACCAGAACACAAGACACATCACCTGTTTCAACAGCCAGTCCGCTTGTAGCGAAGTCAGCTGGCCCCAAACTGTGAGCAGACGGCGTGTTCATTTACTGTGGCATTCTCTGACAACATCCCTCCGTCCCCCTTGAGTGATGAGTCTGTTTCATTTACATCCCTGCGGCTGCTGACACTTATGTCGGTCTCTGTCCTCACAGTGTGTCAGTATTGGACAGTGGGCCGCTGCTGCCGCATGCTGTATGCGCATGTCACACCCACATACTCATTGACTGATTAATCCGGGCTGGTTATTTGAATTATTGTGGTGTATTTATTATGAATACGATCCACCTGAAGCTCAGGTCGTTTTACTTTTGTTTTCACTGTTCACAGTTTCAACTTGTCTCATCGCGAATCTTTGGTCTGAACTGGGCTTCAGGCCTTTAGATTAAGATGACAAATGATTGATACATAAGATCAGAAGTTCTCCATCAGAAAGATCAATGATCCTTCTGTTTGTGAAGGTGGAAAATCAAGTCACATGCTGTCTTATTGCTCCGTCTCCCTCTGTCCTCGATGGATGGATCCTCCTCTGGGAAGATGAATGAGGGCGGTTTGTCCCTGCTGCCCAGGACATTTTGCATAGACCAGTGCACACACACACACGCACACACGTCCCAAGAAGGGATAGGAGACTTAGAGAATAGAGGAGAGGATAGCAGAGAAAGAGATGGAAGGGAAAATAGAAATAAAGAGAGTGTGAGTGACAGAGAGGGTATCTGGGACACAGAGCAGATGGGATTTCACAACATGAACAAGTCATGCTAGTGACCACACACTCATACGGAGACCACACACCTTTCCACGTGGCTATCTATCATCCCATCTTTATGTGAAGAGCTACAGGGGCCTAACAGTGATGTATGACATGAATAGCGTGTTCATATGAAGACAGAGAGTAGTAGATGTCATTTATTATATTGATTTTCACTGTTTTTAGTAACAGCATGAGTGAGCGTACATGAGCCGTGATCTGAATGGTGTGTTAGTTCTTTACTTATTTATGTATATGTATCACATGTTGTCTTTTCCTCTGCACATTTGTGTGTGTTTCCTGTCATCTCAGGGGCAAACTTGATGCGTGTGTACACTACATGTGTCTTGCATGCTCTCTCTCTCACCCTCTGCCATCTTGTTCTTGCATGCTGTCGTCTTGTTTTGGTATCCTGCCACTGCTGTCTGTGGTAGGAGTGTCTCCAGCCCACCTGGGTAAGAAGACCTGTAAGGTTGCCTGGTTCAGTCACTCTGCTGACTCTCAGGACGGTATGTGTGCGTCTCCGTGCCGTGGGTGTTCGTGACTTTGTGTCTTTGTGTGTATTCGGTTGTAATCAGGCTTGTGTTGGTATTACATTTCATAGCGTGATTGCTTTGGTTGAAATATCCTAAACCTCAATGAATTCAAAATTTGAAGGGCGTGTGGTCACGATGCCTCCTTAAAGCTGGAGTGCAGGACTTTTGCATATAAATGAATGAAATGAACATTCAAGCCCCTGCCAGATAAGTTCACTCAATGCTGAGTAAGCCTATTGCAGCTAGGGAAAGCTCCCTGTATTTCCCTGTATACTGGAGTTGTAGTGTCTGCTGTCCGTGGCAACTTTCCCATGCTGGCACACCGGAAGTGATGTGTTTTATGTCAACCATTCAGAGCCAAAGGGGGCAGGGAGGGGGGAGGGAACATAGGGACAGACCAGCAGTTAGGAGTATGGTGGAAGCTAATGTATGGTGGAAAATCCGAAGGCTCCAGCCACACAGCTGGTGTAAGCAGCCCTTGTGCTACAGGTAGAGGTAGGCAATGTGGGCTGGCCATAAGAATAGCTACTCTCAATGCCAGAAGTGGGAGACAAACACTTTGCACCCCAGCTTTAAGAACACTCCTCAGGACCATCTGGAGGATGTGGCTGCAGAGAAAAGTGTCAGGGTTACTGAAGCCCTTTTTACCCTGAGATTGCACTATAGGACAACTTAATTGCCACTGGCCTTCGTTAAGGTCATCAAACCACCCCTACGGAGAGTTAATTTAAATATGGTAGCATAAAGTGCGTATTAAAAGCATGACACTAGTGAGTGGAGTTGGATTGGCTGCCTCTTGTGCTTGCTGTTGGTCATTATGATAATGATGATCCTAAAACTGTATTACACTGTAGTATTTTTATCAAATAATGTGTGTTTTTCTGGTCGTCAGCTCATCTCTGTTGTTTGCATGTGCAGCCTACATGTGTATATATTATGTCCTGCTATGTGTTTTTCATCTCAATGATGAAACCTGTTTGTGAGGGCTGGTGTGTGTGTGTGTGTGTGTGTGTGTGTGTGTGTGTGCGTGTGTGCTTTTGAATATGGTGGTGGCTAAGAAGCTGGTTTTCAGTCATCATTATCCTCTGCTATTTAGTCAAAGCTTAAATGATCCTTGTGCAGTGATTGGTTAATTTAGATGGATAACTGTATGATTATCTCCTATATGAGTGCATGTGTGTGTCTAGCTGTGAATTTGCATATATATTTACGTACTAGATGTTTCTAGATTTCATGCCTCATATCTTTGTATGCAGTTTTATTTCTGCTACTGTACAAATTGACTCACTCAAAGAATATTTCTTGGACTATTCTGCAGTATGCTCGGACAATCATGTGTGAATAACTGGAAGAAAATGAACAGAATTCAACAATAAGATGATCCCAGTATGGAGGAGCACACTGATGAATGTACAGGCTCACAATCATGCAAATAGTATGAGGGGACGGGGTGAAGTGGACAGAAAACAATAGCTGTTGTGTTGGCCAAGAGGAAGGAGAATAGGATGGACAAATTTATTGTGCTATGTAGTGCTTGGTGAAAACAACATGGCAACCTGTTTTTGAATGTTGACTTATTACACTCTCTAGAATATGGATCAATCCCCTTTGTCTCACTCTTTCTGTTATGTTATTTCCTTACTGTAGAGAATAAGAAGGTTTTAGTTCAGATATGGTGGCAAAGTCTGTCAATGAAACAGACTGAAAGACTTACCGGTACAAGAGAGAAAAGGGAAGCCAGTTTCGCTAGTAATACATCTCAGATTATTATAATAGCTAGAGTAATGCAATGAGATGTGACCGTAAAGAGGGAATGTAATTTTTGCAGAAGCAATCATGTTCCTTTGCAAAGAGTTGTGTTTGTCATCAGTAGGGCTGGGTATCAGTGTTCGGGCTGTTATCATTCACTGTTTGTCCTTATAGCAACAAAAATAAATGCACTATGATTTGTGTATAACCCACGTGATCATGATCCAGGAGGCTGTATATGACATGAGCAAAGAAGGAAGTGAGGTCATGAAGTAAAAGAGCGACAAAGTCTGCATTGGGAGGAAGGTCGGGATAGTGGAAGGGTCAGACAATCTTAAGTGCTATATCTACTACCGTTACCCTTGTCTGGTGGCCTACGACACCACTTATCACCTACCAATAATGCAGTCTTAGAATCCCTTTCCACACGACTTACCACCCATTCACACCTGGACCCATCTAACCCTAATGACACACAGGATAGCCGGGTGGGTCAACGACTCACATGTGATCTAAACGACTCTGAAATTCAGCTCACATGTGACCTCAACGACTCTGTAAGTCCATACAAACTCCACACGGTTTAAAGCCTGCGACTCTGCACCAGTCCGTTAGAACTAAAGAAGCCTCTTGGATGAGAGGTGAAACGTCTTCAAGAAACTCTTCTCCAACAAGGGTCAGACAAACACAGGATTTCAAGTTGTCACATTACATTAAGTGATAATACCCAACCATGATTCTTTTCAGAAACCTAACCTAATGTATATATAATTAAGTACATATAAAATTATAGTACCAGTATAGGAGTAGCCCAAAATTACTCCGTTTGAGACTTAATACAGCACTGGTGTCCTGCAGTCACTCCCTGGGATGGATGGTCCGGGAGGCAGCCAGTTTGCTGGTGGATTTATGGAGTGGAGGATGAAGCTATTGGAGAATAACATTACTAACCACAGACTTTTAGGCTCATTGCCAAGAGTCGGCAAGCTAAAACTCTCAGGACCGTGCCTCCTCCACTCCAGAAGTGCAGCTGCAGGCTACCAGTAACCTACACTGTGACATCTTTGAAGTGTTGTCTTATATTTCTTCGGACTCACACAAGTAGGTTGGGTGGAGAGAAAAAGAAATGCAGAAGTGCTCCATCCAAGTGTTATAATAAGTCGGGAAAGCCCTATTGTTTATTCTGGCATCATGTCGGCTAAAATGATGGTGACATTCTTACGTAAACAAACACATGTTGCCTAAACACAACAAGCAATATCAAGGTCAGCAAAATGGCTGCAGTCATGTCTCCATATCCTATGATAAGTCACTAACGTAATTATCGTGACAAACCTAGGTAGTGGAGCTAACTCACAAAATATCATACGAACCATGTGCCTAAGTATTTGTGATATCACAGGATACATTGTGGTATTCAACACCTTTAAGGTATTGACCAGCATAACCCAGTGCCAAGAGGAGTCGAACGCAGTGTATTTGCTAGAGGAGGCAATACGGCTTGTCAAGATGCCACTGAATGTTCAAAAGTAGGGCTATACTACACACCTGTGGCGTTTGGTGGCATTTTACGCAACTGAATACTTTCATTCACATAATGGGTATCAAAAGAAGTAGAAGACAAAGGTATGAAATGAAGTGCTTTTTAAGGATACTGGTATCATAATTCTTTAAACGATACCCAGCCCTGGTCATCAGAGCCTGTACGAGTACATGTGATTGTTTTTGTGTTTGAATTTACAGTATGTGTGCATTTCCACATTTGTGCTGATTGCCAGTGCCTATTTGTGTGTATCATGCGTGTGTGTGTGTGTCTGTGTTGCTGAGCCGTGCTCTCTATCCCCAGGTAAGAGCCGGCGTTATCCGTCTCTGCGCGGAGCCGTGAAGAAAAATGCGGCTTTCCTTCGTAAGGCGTGTGCGTCTGTCTGCATGGTCCAACACTAGTTAAAGATTTACTGGAAACGTGTTTGTAGACACGCAAGCGAGCTGCACCTCCTCCTCCT
Organism: Epinephelus moara; assembly: GCF_006386435.1. Taxonomy (NCBI): domain Eukaryota; kingdom Metazoa; phylum Chordata; class Actinopteri; order Perciformes; family Serranidae; genus Epinephelus; species Epinephelus moara. The sequence goes on from NC_065528.1 coordinate 19,591,384, forward strand.
CTTCCTCTTCTTTGTTCTTCCTCTTCCTCTCCTCTCTACCTGCATTGTAGTAAGCACCTTTTTCAGTGGCTGCCTCTCAACACTGTAAAGTATTTTATTCTCATTGTCTTCCTCACCACTTTTGTCCACCTTCCATCGGATAATAATCAAATCTCTAGGCCATATATATTAATATTATCTTGCAATGTAGACTTGGACTTTTGCCACCAATAACTACCCCTGCTGCTGGCAATATTGCATGTCTTCACTGCATTAAATCCTTAAACATGTTTTATGGCCTTTAACTTTTAATTAAGTTTAATCCAAGAGAACTCTCGGTTCAGTCAATAAGAGCATGAGGAGAGGAATCATCATTTCAGTGTTGAGATGCAGCCTCCGATTTCCTTTAGAGGTTTGTAGGAAAGGAAACCGTTCGCTTCTGCCTGACTTGTCTGAAAAATTAAAAACAAGAGGACAGTGTCATCACGTAAAACAATTGGAGTGCGGCTAACAGGCTATACGTGACAACTAATAACATTTGTAATATTTGTGATGTCACAGTCCTCTCCTTGTTGTTTGAGATTCCTTTCCCTAAGATCCCCCTGCACTGTTGCTGGCCATGCCTAGCTCTGGTAGTAAGATAATAGAGAAACAGCTTCAAAATTTGAATTTTAGCCTTTAATGAATTTCACCCAGCACTTGTCATATTGTTCAGTAGAAATGTAAGATACTGGTCATTCTTTTTACTGACTTCAGTGTAGAGTGCTTAAATACTAACAAGCTGTTCATGGGTTGTTTTTAATCCCAAAATGTGACAATTGCCTAGTGAGCAAAACAGAGAGACTAAAATTCAAAAGACTACATTATTGTATTACATTAGAGTGCATGAAAAACCTCATTTACTGAACATTTTGGCCACAATTTACACACTGAATTCAGTCATGTTTTGGGTTTGGTAATGGAAATTTAGACTGCTTGAAATAAAAGAAAATGACCAATGGAGATGATGGCATGGACGATTAATACCTTTCTGTTGACACAGACACAAAACAGATCTGTACACAGGTACACACACACACACACATTTCACAAAGACTACTGTGGTGAATAATTCTGTTATTAGTCAGTTCAATACATTTTGGTTGAGTTTATTTATTTTGATCACTATTACTTAATATTTTTAAGTGGAACTAGACACATTTTTGGTTTTGTTTTTTTGTTTTTTTCGCTTTAATATATCATTACTAAATAAACATTGATTACCCAATGTAATGGCCAGGGTTCAAATCCTGCTGGAGTCAACGTCAGCAAAGGCGTGTGGTCGCAAGAGGATCATACGGGATCAGATTCCTTAAGGAGGCTTCAGGATAAGAGAGTAACTCCAGAATCTGAGCCGAGTTCTCAATGAGGGCATGTCTCAAGCCCGTTGTAGACAGGAGGTTCCAGACATAAAAGCGGATGCAATGGCTATGGTACAATGACACCACCGGCGTTCATGTTGGTTTCTTATAAGCTTTGATTTCACTATGTAAAGTTGTCTGCCACCAAGTAAGATCTCCCGGGAAAATTAAGGCTGAATTTACTGCACAAAGGAAGTGCGTCCATCATTGCGCAACCAAAACCGGAAGCAGATAGCGCTTTTATTTTTCCCAGTAGCTGTTGGTATCTATTCCCACTTACCAAAGACTGTCAGTGTAAGTTCTGTGCAGTTACCATCCCCAGTACTGGAAATGTTGGACAGTCAACAACTGGAGTAACTGTGGAAAACAAAATGCAGGGCCTTTCCAAAACTGGACCCTATTCACTCCCACCCATAACGGAGTGTAACTCCATTTGTAGTCGCCTTCACAGCTGAATGAAGCACCCTTCATCAAGGCGTAGATTAAAAATACAGCAGGTATAATTTGTCGTCCGTTTCCACTTAAATTCATTCACACATGCAACATTGTTAAGAATGAATGAATCCCTCTGCTGTGTTGAAGTGTAACCCTCTCCTGTCTTTCTCATCCCTTCCCTCCTTCCATTTCTCTCCCTCCATTTCCTTCATTTCCCTTCTTCCATCTCCTTCCATCTCAGTGTCTCAAGTCTTTGGGGTTTACTCTAACAATAGGTATTAAACTAGTTCAGAGCTCCATTGAGGAGAAGGCACCAGGCTGGTTTTATATTTGAAAGGCTGTAGCCTCGGGAGAGACTGCAGGGCCCCGAGTGCTTTTAACTAAGTAGCATAGCAGCAGGTGGCACGTGTCGAGGTGAGGGAACATACGGCGCGCTCACAGCAGAGGCCTTAATGTTCAGAGAGACCATCCTGATCTCTACAGCACAGAGTTCATCCATCACCAACCATGTGGCAAAGCACACTGCTCACTCACTAAAGCTTACTTTGATGTATTACAGTGTGTGTTAGCTGAGTGCTTACAAGCAAGCCCCTCATATAAAACACAACAAAAAATATATACAGATTCTGCAAATCTTATATTAGATCCACTGTAAAAACATAACAATCATGCATTTATACTCAGGACTTTGAATAAGGAATGTCATGATGACTTTAGCCCTCTTTTGCTTGGGGTGCATGCACAGAGAGAATTTGCTTGCTTGTTTTCTTTGCTTTACTTTACTTGATTGCCTATGTGTTTGGCACAGAATTATTTATTTGTCTTTATTCAAGGTCATATAACTCATACATTGGCTACACGCTCGTTTTTATATGGAATTCAAAGTACATTTTCGATCAGCAAATGTGCATGGAACACTACTTAAGATCTCAGTGGGAATGCAGAGGAGCCAATGTCAGGGTTTAAAATTGTGTTTGGAGCGCAATCTCTAACATACGGTATAAGTAAAGTGTATTATTGGAGCTGAGATGACAGAGCAATTTTGTATGACAAGCTCTGTGTTTCTAATATTTTTTGAGGAATATTTTAATAATGATAAAAGTAAAATCTGGTACCAATGTTTTAAAAAAGTCAGGGTTGGGATTTTTCATTTTGTTAAAATGCCCTCTCATCTTAAAGGGACAGTCACCCCTCATTGGTTCTTTAAATATCGTCCATAGAGATCTCTTGAATGCAAATGAAGTAGATGGCACTCGGCTTTTGGTTCTCGAAGCCCCAAAAATAAAATTGAAAACACAGCAGCAATGAAGTCATGACCCAGTTACTTAAGATAATCCACAGATTGTAACAAGCTACACCAGCAAACGTACTGTGCAGAAGGAAGCGTGCATCTACTCCGAGCTCAGCTTGCACCGCTGAGCTAGCTAACATTACAGCTCAGCCACTCAGGGCGCCGTTAAGGTTTGCATCTTGGACTGTCATTAAGCACTAGCCTCTTGTTCATGAGTAAATGTCCGCACGTGTTGACAAGGCTGCTGGGTGTTCACAACAAGGTCTAGTTCCATTATATTCAAGAGAATAGCTGATATCTCCAACGGTCAGCAACTCACACCCAAACAATCTAGACTGATAAATAGCACTGCGGGTAAGAGGTAAAATATGTGGTTTTGATTTTTGGGTGTACTGTCCCTTTAAGTGGTGATCATGTCCTCTGGTTTCATGCTCGTTCCACAAAAGTAGGTTTTGCGTCATTTAACACTGGATATCTTACTTTAACATGAGCTGCATTGAGATTCATATCAGCATCTGACTCCAGTACCCAGAGGGTGTTACAATAAGTGTTTGAGGTGACAGTGAGGGGAGTGCAGCTCATTCCCGGAGGCAAGCAAAGACTGACAGAAGCAATAAAAAGCAATGTATCACTTCATATCAGTCTCTCAACCAGCCGTCCCCACATTCATCCTCTCCCTCCATCCATACCTCCCTCAATGCTTCCATCACTCCACTCCCTCCACTCTCCTTCTTTTTCCTCTTTAACACTTTTCCATCCTTAACTGTCAATTCTTATTACACTCGTCCTTCCTCGACAGCAGCCTCTGCCTCCATCTTCCCGGTACTCATCCCTCCATCTTTACACACCATTTCACTTGTCTTTAAATCAGGACAAATTGACACATTTGCGGTCTCCTTGTGGCTTTATAAACAAAGACATATTGGGCTCAGTGAGCTTCCTACCTGTTTACACACCTGCTAAAATTTAAAAAAAACATTTGTAGCATGCACTTAATTAATTAATTCTCAGATGTTTGCGTTGACATAAATCCTGCCAAAGCTCTCACAGCTCAATTAAAGTTTAGAAGACTGAATAAAACCGAAACCTTGGCTGCAATTAAGCTCCAACATCCCCCGCAATGTTTGCAGACCAAAGACCAAAATCTACAGCATGTTTTTTCTTTCAATCTCCATGAGCTATGAAATCACAAAAGGGTTTTGCTAAGATTTAGTTCACCCGGAGTTAAGCAATCCTTCAGCTTAGAAGTTGAAATCCTTCCTAATAGCTGATGCAGAGGTTGTGTCCCAGGATCCCCAACTGGTAAATATTGCTTGTATGGAAATGTGTAATTAGTTTAGGCTATTAGCGCAAATATATACAGTATAATTCTATTATAATCTTACAGAAATCTGTGTTTGAGACAGATTCCAGTGCAGGTGTATGTGTAGTAGTACATTTGTAAAGTTTTGGAGTCCACTGTGTGTTAAATTACAGGTTTAGAGTGAGTAATACAGTAAAAACCAGCGTAAAAATGATGTAAGTGAGGATGTACAACACTTTGCCTTGTCCTGTTAATTCATCCTTCTCTTTCTTTTTTTTTCTGTCTTTCTCTCTATATCTGTCACCTCTTTTTCTTGGGCTCTGCTCCTCTCCATCTCTCAGTGAGCATGCCAGCCAGCGAAAATGAATCAGTCAACACAGACAATGCCCCCGGGGGAGACGTGGAGGGGGAGACCTGCTGTACCCGGCTAGCGTAAGTACCTCACACACACCTCCTGTCCCTCCGCTCTCTCTCAGCCACCTTCTGTCAATCCCACGGATGAACTCTATCCTGCATCTTTCCTGTATTAGCACTTTAGCCCGCTGCTATCCTTCGCTGATCTCACAAAGCCAGACCTCTTTCTCATCAAGTCTCCCAGAGGTTTGAAAGAATGCACGTACTGACGCTGAGCAGAGCGACAGTGTGTTGTCATCGTACTCTAAACTGATAAAACTTTTGAGATTTAAAGAGACAACTAAACAGAGGTGCAGCCAATGAAATGGCTCTTTTTCCCAAATAAATCTGTGACCTTGATGAAACATAGGTCAGGCTAAGGGGAATGAATCCTACACTAAACCACAGTGCCTTATTATTTTTTCCTAGCACACTACAGCTAAACAACACTGAAGTCCAAAGGTGGTTCAGAAACTAGTTGCTGGACCTTTTGTTGCTGAAAATTAAAGTCTGGGTAAAGTAAAATTTAAGATTTCTAATCATTCAAATATGGCTAGATGTTTAGTGACATCATTTTCTCTGTACAGAAAGGCATTATATATCAATTCATTACCAGAAGTAGAAATGAGAGAAGCAGCCCATTCTGTGAGGTCAAAGTTGACTTGTAGTACAAAGACAGCTTGACTATCAAACAAGCAGGACTCTGTTTATTATTGCTACATCTCATCCAATAGTAATCCATTTTTTTACCCTCTTCTCTCCGACTGTTTCTACTCTCTCTCTGTCTCACCTTTGTGTTTGCTGGTGAAGTGCTCTCCTCCTCCCCTGTGGGAGCTCACGAACAGCTGACTCACCTGCTCCTGCTCCCCCAGCTCCTTTCATTTCTTTACATTATTCAAACAAGTGCGTTGCTTTTTTTCTTAGACACAAGGCGACGCAGGAGCCGTGACCCCAGCGGGCCCTCTTCAGTACACACGAGCAAAGACACTTACATACAAAACTGTGCATCACTGTGAGCGTAGCACAACAGAATAAAGTTACTGTGCAGTATGACATAGACAATTCAGAGACGAAACCAAACTGAATCACCTGAAACACCTCTGACCAGAGGAACAGTAAGGCCAGTAGGCACACTTGGATGGCACACTGTTGTTTATTTGTACTCTCGCTATCCATCTGTTACTCTGTCTCTGTTATGTTGTTTGTGTTTATTTGTCCCATCAGACAAACACAAATCAAAACAAAGGATACACATCAAATCTGAGTCTTTAGGAGGTGCCACAAACCCAACACAATGAATAATGCCTGTAATGATTTCTCAGAGCCCACGTCAGCATCACCCAAAGATAATCACTTTAATATCATATACGGCAAAGAAAAGCATCAGGTCATCAGATTCAAGAAGCTCGCCCTAGTAGTTGTTTTCCGTTTGCTTTAAAATATTAGTAGAGAATGTCCCTGCTGCAATTTTTTTAATGCCATTATCTTAAGATCACAAGTTAATTACTTTGTTATCTCAAGAAAATGAGATAATCAACCAGTTATCACGAGGATACAAAAGGTTGTTTTCTTTTGTGTGTGTGTGTGGGTGTGTTATCTTTTTTTTTTTAAATATAGTTTAACATGGATAACAAACAACATACACACACACACACACACAAATACACAACAATCTACCCCCACCCCTGGCAGCAACCCAAGCCACAGTACAATGGCTCAACAGCTCAATCTTAAGAATATTAAGAATGCATGAGGGGGGAAAAAACGAAAAAATGCAATAGAATAAAATGATAATAATTAAATATTACTAAAATTAAAATAACAATATTGTAATAACAATAATAATAATAATAGTAATGATAATAAATAAAAAAAACAAATAACAATAATGGTATCAGGTCTATGATTAAGTTGGTGTGCACAGAAAATCTTTCACTTCATTAGTAAAGGTTGTTTTCGCCTATTACTCATTGTAATGTTTTTTAGAGATCAGGATTGGAATGCCAGCATGGCTAGATGGCAGCTGTGGCAACTAATGCAAGCTGAAAATGTCACATCAAGGAGTAGCTGTTATTTATCAACACATCACTGTACTTTAATCAAGTTCTGACACAAAAATTCTTCTTTTTTTAACTAAATTATCATGAGAAATCGGGTTTTTTTCACTCAAGAATAGACATACATTTACCCATTATCAGTTTTGTTAACTCGTGATTTCAAGAAACAGCATTAAAACAAAATAGCTGCAAGCAAGGCTGTTCTCAGCTGTAGTAAAAAATGACTAAAATGATGATTTGATTATTTAAATAGCTGCAGACTAGTTAGTAGTTAATTTTCTGACCGTCGAATGAATTGCTGCAGCTCAAAACCTCACTTAATTATTTGGTGTATCAAAGACTGAATATGAAGCAAACACATGATAAAGGATGCTTCTCAATCACATGTTATCTACTTGTGTACCAATAAAAATTGTTGTGGCACAAGGTGTAATTTACTCATTCATAGCCTCTTAAACGCCTGCAGACTAATCTTCATTTAGTTTGAAAATTCACCTAAAAGTGTGTCGGTCTACAGCACCAACGTCACTCTTATTACCCATGAAGGAGCTCTAGAATTTACACCTGCAATTTTGAGTCTTACTTAAATTCTTCACAATTATCAGACTGCCCTTGTAAACCTTGCCAAGACTGGAAATGTGAGCCCTCATGGTTCCTCTGCGAGACCGCAACAAGTTTGGCTCGGAGCATTTGCTCACACTAATATGAAGATAAAACATGAGACTCTCAGTGTTTGTCAGCTCTTCTTCACATTGCTATGGAGATAGACCTCAGGGTAGGAGCTACTTCGACGCCTGCTGATCTCCATAATCGAGACGGACACATGGAGAGAAGAGATGTGTGTACTGTCAGCCTCCATATCCAGCCAGTCAGTCATTTTATTCTATCGTTCAGTCAGTCAGTGACTCATTTTATTGCTTCAGTCAGACGGTCAGCCAGCCAGTCAGCGGGTCGGTCAATTCGTCTGTTTTTATCGACAAAACGAGTACACAGTCACTCATAATAACTCCATACATGACAGTAGTTATCTTTTGATTTATTTAGTTCCTAAAAAAATAATGTAGATGCAATAAAATGAAATTTAAATGCAACAAACTTAGCTGTAAAGACTCCAACCAGTACATCATTCAGTGTGGTCACAGCATAGATGTATTACGGAATGAGCCTACTGGGCACAGGTCGAGGGGCCCCCTTCACCTTCAGCTGCAAAAGGTCACTTGAAGAGACAGGTAAAGACCAGGAAAAGACTCAAAGAGACATAAAAAGACCAGACAGAGACACAAAAACACCACAAGGAGACACAAAACAACTACAAAGACAGCTGCAAAGAGACACAAAGAGACTCACAACTACGGAAAGGGACAAAACAATCACAAAGACACACAAAATGACTACAAAGCAACTACCAAGAGACTAGGCAATGACTACAAAGAGACACGAAATGACCACAAAGAGAGACCAAACAATTACAGAGATGCAAAACAGCTACTAAGAGGCTTGAAATTACTATATAGAGAGCATGAAAACACGCATAACAGCTGCAAAGAAATGCAGAACTGCAAAGAGACACGAAGAGACTCACAACAAGTACGTTAAGGGGTACACAGTCACAAAAAGACACAACATGACCACAAAGCAACTACAAAGAGACTCAAAACAAAACAACTACAGAAATACAAAACAACTGCTAAGAGGCTCAAAATTACTATAAAGGGACCACAAAAAGATGCAAAACAACTACAAAGAAATGCAGAAGACCTGGGAAGAGACACAAAGAGACTCACAACAAGTACTCAAAGGGGTAAACAATCACAAAGAGACACAAAATTATGACAAAGAGAGACAAAAAGACAACACAGAGAGACACAAGACCACTGGGAGACACAAAACAACTACAAGGAAATGTATGACAGCTGCAAAGAGACTCACAACTACAGAAAGGGACAAAACAATCACAAAGACACATAAAATGACTACAAAGCAACCACAATGAGAATAGAAAATGACTACAACGAGACACAAAATGACCACAAAGAGAGACGAAACAACTACAGAGATGCAAAACAACCACAAAGTGATGGAGAACAGCTGTGAAGAGACACAAAGAGACTCACAACAACTATAGAAAGGGGTAAACAATCACAAAGAGACACAAAATGACTACAAAGCAATACAAAGAGACTCAAATTGACCACTAAGAGACACAAAATGAGTACAAAACAGCTACCAAGAGACTCACATTGACCACAAAGAGATACAAAATGACTACAAAGCAACTACAAAGGGACTCAAGTTGACCACTAAGAGACACACAATGACTATAGAGATGCAAAGCAGCTAAAAAGAGAATCAAATTGATTATAAAGAGACACAAAATGATGACATAGAAATACAAAATGGCTACAAAGAGACACAAAACAACAACAAAAAGAGGCTACACACGAGATGTGGCAGGGCCCTCTGCATGTCTGGACCCAGGGGCCCATTGTCTCATAATCTGCCAAAGAGTCACCAGATTCACCAATTCATCAACCATTTGTACTTTTGTGTGCATCAGTTTGGGTTATTATTAATTAAAAACAACCCTTGGCTGAGAGAAGAGCGTCAGCTTACAATCTTACCAGCTTGTGGCACGTTACAGTTATAGATTCAGCCCATGGTCAAATCATTTAATTCCAACGTTACAGATAATAATGTGATATGTTGTCGATTCCAGTTTCCACAGTTGGGGTTTCTCTTCTCTTCTCTTCTCTTCTCTTCTCTTCTCTTCTCTTCTCTGCTCTGCTCTGCTCTGCTCTGCTCTGCTCTTCTCTCCTCTCTTCCCAGAGACAATGTCTTCCATAATCTCTTGTCCTCAGTTCTTTATGTATGTACCTTTGCTGTTACAGTGGTGAACAATCAACAGACATGTTTCTATTAATACACTGTGTCTTTTCACACCAGGGCTGATTGGAGGAAACCCAAACTTAAAGCGTTTTTTCTTTTGACTGGGTGCCACTGTATACATGTTTGCTTGGGGTGATTTGTTCTAAAGAAAAGCGGGTGATCTTTATAATGTTCATTCACCTCTGCAGCTTATGTGCTAGTGTAGTTCACCTCAGTCTCCAAACTAGCAAATGTTTACTTGGTAAGAAGGTAATTGCATCTCAGAAAGGCAGGAAAAACTAGACCCACACAACTAAGCTGCACAATGAACATATTTGCTCAAGCAAATATCCCTCTCAAATCACCCCTGTCATGTTGTGTACCTGTCTATATGTGTGTTATGTGTGTGTGTGTGTGTATAATCCATTCTGTTTTCTGTGTTCCAGAAATAGGATCTCCAAATCCAAGTTCAGGTTAGTACATGTTGTTTACCATTAGTCTTTTAATTCACCTGCTCTGATGTCTCTACTGCTGTGGTATTTGTACGGTCGCTGGATGTGTGTGTGTGTGTTCTTGTCTACAGTAGTGCACAGGACACACAGACAAACTGACATAGAAAGAGTGAGCCTTGCTCTTTAAAGACCCAGTGAAATGGAAAATATATTTTCCCCGTTTTAACTCTGTGTCCCTGTGAAAATTGATAATTTAGCATGTAATATGCCAAATGTATGTTGAAAAATCAGTATCAGAGGAGTCTTTTCTCTATCTGTAAAACCAGATAAAATTGTTTCAAATATTTGATGACTCATCATGCACTCAAGGGTGTTTACAAAAGTTCATCCAATCAAACGAAGGGCGAGTAGCTATCCCGAGTGGTCATGTAAAACAAAACTTCCCTGTTTGTGGGGTGTAGTAGCTGCTAGCTAATAGAGTAATATGGATAGAGTTAGGACAAGATGTGTGTTTGGAATTTAGTGGGCAAAACCTATGTTTTTATTTCTAAAACAACATGGCCGAGGTCTAATTCATTCACGTCTCTCTCATCCTCCTCCTGATCTAAGGTGTCTGTGGAGCTGACAGTCTGCTCAGTGTACCTCCATGTCATGCTGAACAAGCCCGCCTACTTTTTATCGGTCCAATCAAATAATGAATCAATCAAAGAATGTGATTTAAATCCCACTTATAACTGTAAACCATTCAAATTCTGCATTGAAATGGGAAATATGTCACAGTATAGAAGCTAAACACACTCTAACTTCCGTTTCACTGGGACTTTAAAGGAATAGTTCAACTTTTTTGGGAAATATGCTGACTTTGATTCTTGCAGAGTAGAAGTAGAGTAGAATTAGATGAGAAGATCAATGCAGCACTGAAGTCTTGACGGTGAATATGAATCTGCAGCTGGTTAGCATAGCTTAGCACAAAGACTAGAAATGGGAAAGCAGCTAGCCTGACTCCATCCAAAGGTAACAAGATCAACTAACCAGCACCTCAGAAGCTCACTAACTACCATGTTTTTTTCTTGTCTGTTTAATCCGTACAAAGTGCCAAGATTTTTGGGGGTTTATATACCAGACTGTTTCTTGGCAAAGCACAGAAACTACTTTTGTTATTGTTGGGCCGAGCGGTAACTGTGTATAGCTTCATATAAAACAAATAGATATGAGAGTGAATTTGATTTTCTCATCTAACTCTCATCAAGAGAGCAAATAAGCATCTTTTCCAACATGTTGAACTATTCCCTTGTATAGTTATAATTACAGAATAGGTCATTTTCTAAACATTGACATAATTTTCCTTATTAGGGACAGAACAATATTGTGCTATCTTCGCAGACATGCTCTCATTCTGTTCATGTTAATATTAACAAATTACTGTAACACAGGCTGTTTTGAAAGACCACACAAAATGTTTTCACAAATTACAACACAGACATTAAAAAAACAACACGTCCTTTTTTGTAAGAATGCATGTCCGCTTGTGTTGTGTTGTGAGTTGTGTCTCATGTAACATTCAGTGTGTGCATCATGGCAAAAGCCGCTGCGTGCCATAACTGACTCTAAATAGCTCACACACACTCAAACAGACGACGGCGAAGAAGGCGAAACATGAATTTTGTATAGGCAGGGAAGAATAACAGTTCCTGGTGAGCTGCGTTGATCTGTTTGAAAAGAGGTCTTTCAGTTACAGTTACATGACAAATCTCTTTGCAGCCATGTCTCGTATGGTGGGGTAACAGTGGAGAATGGGGTCATGTACAAACTGGATAAACAGATGAGAATGGGTTAAATTCTGGACAGGGGATTTAGGGATGGGCATGGCCTTCAGTACGTTACACTCAGAGTCACTGAACAGTTCAACTCAACATTTAGATTCATTATTTTTGTTAGCAAACATGTAGTCAACTGTCTGTCGTCAGGAAAAAGAAACATAAAATATACATAACATTAATTTTATTTTATTCGCGTTATCCGTGTGGTGCCTGTCACATCTGTCTGTGTGACGTGCATGTCAGCTCTTCTTCGAGACTAATTTCCCTCTGTAAAATTTTATATTAAAGTGACATAGCTTTTGCCACTGTACAAATACTGCAATAGTGACTGAGATGCCTCCATTTTTGTATATGTTAAAAAAGTTCCACAATTGTATTGCCACATTGGATTCATCCCGTGAAGTGCCCATGGGAATGCATATATAACAGTGCCATGCTATTGTTCTGATGGCCCAAAACTCTGAAGCCCCATCAGTCCAAAAAATGTCCCATTAGACTGAAAGCCCATTTGTCCAACTGGTTGGTATCCCAAAAGCAAGCGCAGATTGCTCCGAAGTCCCATTTCTCTGAAAATACACACTCCCTGCAGTTAGTTTCAGTTTCCCAGCAGCATTTGAGCCACTGATCACGGGTGTTTTTACCTACCCTTCGTGGCGTTTCCCAGTTGCATTTAAGCCTCCGAGCCTGAGTGTTTTTCACTGACTTCTTTTGTGGATGTTTTAAGCCAAAACGGATTTTTCCTAACCATAACCAAGTGGTTTTTGTGCCTAACTCTAACCACACATTCACCACTGGGTTGTGACTTCCTCATGGTTTACAGCACAACCATTTTTTCTGGCGATTGGGGTGTGTCACTGCAGAGAGTGTGTATTTTCTGAGAAACAGGACATTGGAGCAATAACTGTTTGTTTTTGGGATAACGGGCTGTTGGAAAAGTGGGTTTTCGTTCCAAAGGGACATTTTTTGGACTAATGCGTGTTTGACATTTTGTGTCATCAGAACAATAGGCAGTCCCCTTTAAAACATGTAAAAGTCTAAAGGGAGATGCATGCTTCTCTGCTTCATAATGATTAGAACAAAAAATGTATTTCAAAAAGACAATTATGACATTTCAGTGGTTCAGTCATTGGTACGCGGGTGTAGGTGAAAAAATGGTATGACCCTTTGAGTGGACTGGTTCACCTAGATGTGACTGCGAGGTGTGAAGCAATTACCAAAAACAATAACTTTTATTTTTTAACAATAGAGTGTAGGAGAAGTGCATACGACATTGTGTACGTAACATCATTGAACAACATGTTGAATTGTCTAAAAAGAAGAAAGAAAAATATACTAAAATGAACCACTTCTTCTTTTGATCACAAATTTCCCTTGTAGTGTGAATCACAATATAACACATGTCAGTTTAAATTTGTGCCTTCAATCATTTCGTTAGAATAAGCGTTCCCTTTTTTTCTCCTCAAATGGTGCATATCTCATTCTGCAACAAAGCTCTTCATACTGGCTTTTTCTTGGTGTGAAGCGTCTTTGAGGATGACTAACTGTTCCACAGCTCTGCTCTCAAACAACAGACAACCACCAGCCAAGGGGTGATGTCATCACTACTCTGCAGACAGACTAATTGACCCTTTCTTTTTCTTCTTTCTCCTCCGCTGTTTGTTTCTCACTCTCTTCTTCACTTGTTTCTTTTGATCATTCATTGTTTTCTCTTATTTCTTCTCTCACTCTTCCTCTGTCTGCCTCTCCACTTTAAATCCCACATCCCTTCTTTTACCCACCTCTTCCCTCGACCATCTTTTCTCACCTCCCCATTGCTCTCTCTTTCTTTCTCAATTTCTGCTTCTGCTTTCTCAGTCGATACTCTCGGAGGTGGAACAGGCTGTGTAGGAGGAAGTGCCGGGCGGCGGTCAAATCGCAGGTTTTCTATTGGCTGGTCATCTTCCTGGTTTTCCTCAACACCCTGACCATCGCCTCTGAACATCACAAGCAGCCTCAGTGGTTAACTGATGTACAAGGTACGCAAGCACACCTATACACACAAATGCTGACGACACACCTCTATTCATTCTGATCTAAATTATTCACCTTTGACAATGGAGATTGTCCATGTCAGAAGTGTTTACTTACTGGAAGTAGTACTCTGTTTGGTTTACGTGCGGAGTGGCATCAGGGTAGAGCGTGCAGGAGGCAGGACATGGCGCAGACTACACCGCAGTCACGTAGCCAGTTTGTAATTTCATCATGAACAACAGAGTCTCTTTCTGTCCCTTGAATTTGTCTGACAATTTCGGCTTCGACCCTTACTGAATGAAGTTTAGGAATCTTGTCATCTCTCTCCAGTTAGACATTTTTGTTACCATCTTCTTGTAAATGACCCTTCCTCTTCGCCCTTGCATTATAGATACGTCATCAACACACCCACTTGGCCACTGTGAATTCTCCGGACAATTACCTGCTCTATACAGCTCAGTTGGGCTTTATATCAGGGAGCTGGCAGGGTACAGTCAGTTTAATGTCCGTTTGAACTGATTCAAACATTCGCATTCCCACCTACAGCTCCTGCGGGTAATATCTAGATAACTTCAGGTTTGCAGTGTATGTGTGAAAGGGGCTAGCATCCTTCCTGTTCCTTTTCTTTTGCCATCTGTTTTTATTCCACCATTATTTACTTCTCCCTCCTTTCTTTCCTCCTCTTCAGACATAGCCAACAAGGTGTTGCTAGCACTCTTCACTGGTGAAATGTTGTTGAAGATGTACAGTCTGGGTTTGCAGGTAGGTGGCTAAAAGTTTTTTTTTCTGAAACTAAGTTGTATGGGTCAATTTTGTTTTTAATCCTAAAATTGTCAAGAGAAATTTAAACTCCTATCTCACCTACTTGCTACCTTTTTTTTGCTTCTCTCTTGACTCTCCACAGGCGTACTTTGTCTCGCTCTTCAATCGCTTCGACAGCTTTGTTGTATGTGGAGGAATCCTTGAGACCATTCTGGTGGAAACCAAAATCATGTCTCCACTTGGCATCTCTGTGTTACGTTGTGTACGTTTGCTGCGAATCTTCAAAATAACCAGGTTGGTATTGACATTTTTAATATCGATATTGATGCTTCCAATAGAAAGGAAACAAATAAAATGGCGAACATATTCAAGTATAGCGTGTTTGTGGGAGATACATTTTCATTTATGTACAACTGGACGTCTCTCCCGCAGATACTGGAACTCCCTGTCCAACCTGGTGGCCTCCCTGCTCAACTCTGTTCGCTCCATCGCTTCCCTGTTGCTGCTGCTCTTCCTCTTCATCATCATCTTCTCCCTGCTCGGCATGCAGCTCTTCGGAGGGAAATTCAACTTCGACGAGACCCGACGCAGCACCTTTGACAACTTTCCCCAGTCTCTGCTCACTGTGTTTCAGGTAAAGACTTTGTGTTCCTCTTGTGTTCTCTCTTGTAACTCTGCTTGTCTTCTATTCTCAGCTTGTGTCCATAAAATAAGAATCCTTGTCTTCTCCATTTGTACAGCACATAAAGTCATTTAATCTAGTGTGAGTCTTACAATGAAATTAAATGTAATATATCACTGTCACAAGAGTGGCGCTTCTTTCCAATAGAAGTCTTACTTTTATAAGCTTTTGTTAATGCAAATGGGACTTTTATTACATGTTTTTCTTTCGCTGCAGATCCTAACAGGAGAGGACTGGAACTCTGTGATGTATGATGGTATCATGGCATACGGTGGACCATCCTTTCCCGGCATGCTTGTCTGCATCTACTTCATCATCCTCTTCATCTGCGGAAACTGTATCCTTCCTCAACAGAGCTCTATATAAAGTACAGGGTTCCCACGGTCATGAAATACCTGGGAACGTTAAAATCTACTGCTGCGCTGTGTGACCCTTGAAACTTCACCAGTATCACATGATACACAGACCAGCGTTGCGTCATAGCACAGTCTGCACACCCTTTTGGGGCAAAAAACAGAGAGGAGAGAAACAGGAAAATGCCAAAATGCTAGCATGCGCTAATGCTAATGGAAATGGGGTAAAATTTTATGGAAATGTTATGAAAATTTATTGAGAAAAATGTGTGGGGAACCTGGAAGTCGCTCCATAAAGTGTGGATCTGAAGAGAGGTAGAGGGGTGATGAGTGATGACAAGCACTGAAAAATCAACACGTCCAGAGTAAAGACTGACAGCCAAACTTGTTCTCTGATTCTGTTAAATTGCATCCTATCAACCAGAAAACAGTGTGACTGACTGTGATTTGAATAAAATCTAACCCCTATTTAGGATGCAGTAACAGGAGGGAAGGGTGTGTTTTGCATGGGGATACATTCACGTAGCTAAAACAGTTTGCTGGAGGTCACTGAGTATCTCTGCTCAAGCAGTCGGGAGTTCAGTGTCTTTCAGATGCAGAAAGGTTGCTAATTATTTACTCAGCCTTCCAGGATTGTTTGCGTACAGCCACACTGATGATCTGATGGGTTAGCAACATCCTTAGCTTCAACCCCCTCTGAACAGATATCCTACTGAATGTCTTCTTGGCCATTGCTGTCGACAATCTGGCAGACGCTGAGAGCTTGACATCCGCCCAGAAAGAAGAGGAGGAGGAGAAGGAGAGGAAAAAACTGGCCAGGTAAAGCAGAGAAAAAAAAGAAAAACAGGTAGATTGTTAGCTGAGAAAAAAAAGAGAGGAAAAATAAATCAATGTACTAAAAATGCTTAACAATTAGAAAGTAAACCTATTATTATGTTTTTAAAACAGGCTGACATTTGCCTGCTTTGCTTTTCTGTCTGAACCAATTTTATTGGGTAATTTTAGTGTCTCATTGCCTACAAAGGTAATTTGTCAGCAATGGTAATGTGAGATTTTAGTGAAGCTGAGGAAGATAGCATCCCCCTCAGTGGCACAAATCATTAAATGTCTCCTTTTTGGTTGCAGCTGGTATTGATCAGAGGAAAAGTGTGATGGAAAACAACCATTTGCCTGCTCACTATCCTTTTGGTTTGATTATAACAGCCCAGCCACCCTCTGTGATTGAAATACTCCCCATCATTGAAAATCTGAGTGTTTATTTTGTCCCTCTGGTGTTAAATTAAATGTGATTCGATACACATCAGTGGATTAACATGCGGCTAACACGGTGGAGGAGAGGGGGGAAAATGCTAAAGGTGAGGATCTTTTTTTTTTTCCTGCCTATTGTCCAGGTTGGCCAGTCCGGAGAAGCGTCATGACAACGAGAAGCCGCCTCTGGAGGAGGAGAAGAAGGAGAAGATAGAGCTGAAGTCCATCACTTCTGACGGAGAGACCAACACTGCTACTAAGGTACACAAAAACACACGTTTCAATGAAGACTAAAGTAGCCACAATCTTCACTAAGTGCAAGCAAGTGTCAGAGAAATTAATTAATTGGTAAATAAATGTAATGCTCTCCCTCTGCAGATAAAAATGGATGACTACTGTGGAGATGAGAGTGAAGAGAAGAACCCATACCCTGCCAATGATTACATAGGTAACGCACAAACCAGAGGTGTGTGATGTGTTTACAGAGAAATTGTTTCATGAATGAACTTGTGCCTTGCCAGCAACTATTCAGTTCTATGTGATATTCCCATTATATGACCTTTCTGTGCAAAAAACTGAATTCTGATAAAGTAGTTGTCGTCCGGTATACTACAGAATCTGTGACAAAGCAACAGGCTTCAAGTCATTTTCAATGGAAACCAGTGACAGGAAGCAACAAATTGACACAGACACATGTCACTGTAGACTGTCATGACATGATACAAATCAAAGTTGAGCTGGCCTTAACTTTTTGAGTTTTTTGTTTTGTGTTTTTGTTTCACCAATTCCAATTCCCCTCTCTTTCGCACAACTCCTGTTGCATTCAGTCAAAAAATAGAAGAATAACTTATTCTGGCCTTGTCATTTTGATATTTAAGGCTATTTTCACATCCTTTGGAGGTGTTTTCAGACATCAACATATGCTTGAGCAACACTTTAATGGCAACTCAGTAACAATGTAGCTGGATACGCTGTAGCTTTGTTGAGTATTACTAACATGTAAATACACAATCTGTAGCTGCATAAAAACGTGTATTAGTTTATTATTTAATTTCAATGTCATCAGGGTGAATTGTTCCTTTATATGACCTTCTACTAAGGCACCCATACTGATAATAAACAGACATTTAAATAAATGTCTGTTAAGTCACTACAAGTTGTCTGCAGGTCCTTAAAAATCTTAAAATGTCTTATTCTTTCTGTTTTTCTCCTCACCATTTTCTCACAATTTTTGGTTTCTTCCCTCTTATCAGGAGACGATGATGACGAAGAGCCAGAGATGCCAGTGGGCCCGAGGCCACGGCCTCTCTCCGACATTCAGCTGAAGGAGAAAGCTATTCCCATGCCTGAGGCCCGCGCGTTCTTCGTCTTCAGCCACACCAACCAGTAAGAGAGCACTGTGGTTCTGCTTACTTTCCCTTTCCTCCCTCCTCTCTTCTGTTTCCTTCAACCTCAGTCTGTTTCTCGCAGTATTTTTCCATCCTCTTTATTCCCATCTCAATATGTTATTATCCCTCAAAATGTCTTATTGTTTTTGTGACAAGAGACTGAAATATATTTCTCCCACTTTGCTCTTTTTAGATTCAGGGTTCTGTGCCATAAGATCGTCAACCACAACATCTTCACAAACCTCATCCTCTTCTTCATCCTGCTCAGCAGCATCAGTCTGGCAGCAGAGGACCCAGTCAAGAACGACTCCTTCAGAAACCAGGTAACACACACAATTAAAAAAAAAACAAAAAAAAACATGTAAATGTACATTAAGGCACAGACATTAGCAAAGATTGTATTCATCATTAGTTGCCCACACGCATTCATTCTGTACTAAATGGATTATAGCCGACAGCAACATATAAAGGAACCAAAGCTTATTGTGACCGGCCTGATACACTTAATGAGATCTCTTCTGTAGTACTGTAACTGTGATTAACGTAATGTTAAGAAGATGTGAAACGCTTGTTAAGCTTTGTTTTGTCTTTTGACCTTTTTTTCCTTACCAGGCTGGCAACTTGACATTATTTGTACTGTACATACAGCATAAAAATATTATTAAAATTTATATCCCTCAGATATTTTGCTAAGCTGCATTTAACCAAGAAAGTGTATTAATAAGAGACAATTTGCAAGCAAACAACAGAGACTATATATTCAGCCTTAAAGGGATAGTTCGAATTCTTTGAAGTGGAGTTGTATGAGGTGCTTATCCATAGTCAGTGGATGTCAGTTGGCATGTCCCCAGTTTGGAGAAGCAGGCAGGAGTGTACTGCTGTGGATGGGGGGGCAGCATCTAAATGTATTTAAGCCACCTAGAAAACCACTTTAAAATATCAGTATCAGTTTAAGGGCAGAAGCCGGACGGTGGGTCCGGTATCAGCACCTGCTGCAGCAAGAAAACAAACCATATTTTGAAAATTTTAAGATTTTTACCAGCATACTTCACTACAAGCTGACTGTTTGTAGAAATAGGGTGACCAGCCTTACGCTCTAAAACCGATAATTTGACCAGCTAAGGTGCAGCAGACACCATCAGCTGGCTTGAGTACAGCTCAGACTGGCCAGTTCACACTGCTGCAACTTTAATCTACAGCGTTCTAAAAAGGTTTTGTCCTGCCGCAAATCCTTGGTCTGAACTGGGCATTACTTTGTGTTATTTTGCGACTTTGGCAAATCTGAACTAACCATTTAAAACACCAAAGTAACTGATTGAGGCAGCAGTACACCAGCAACTCTCTGTTCTTCATGGTACAGTTACTGTTGATGTCAAAAGAGTCTGGTGGCTTTGAAGAGCGCATCGGTAATGGCCTTAGTTCCCAGTTGGAGAGGGCTGTCTGGTGGCAAGGTGAAGTGGTGAAAATACTTAAGATATATGGTACACCTAAATTAATATTGATTTTTTTGGTGACTAAACCATTTTGCTGCTGCCCCTGTCAACAGCAGTACATTGCTTAGCAGTGCTTGTGCCTCCTTCTCCAAACTGGAGACGTGCTGACCGCCATGTACTATATATAAGACACTGACCTTTGATAAGTACCTCATACAACCCCACTTCAAAAAATCCAAACTATCCCTTTCAGCCAAACTCTAAAACCCCAGAACACACTAATTGTGTAAATGGAGAATGTATCTGTGCTGTTGTTGTATACATGATTAGAGCATCATCATGTTGTTTATACGATAATGTTCAGTGTTTGTGGGTGTAATTTGTGAGCTATAGTCTAATGTAAAGACTGAGCTCTGTGTGTGCTGTATCTATTTTTGTACATTGTTTATTCTCTCAGTGAGCAAGACAAATCCCCCTGGGGGCTAATAAAGATCTGTTTTATTGTATTCTCCTCGGCTATGGTATAGGCTGCTGTATATTAGCCTACCTCAATTAACCTTCGTCTGAAGCCCTAATGAAATAATACATCCTGTTTTCCAGATTCCGCTCTCTTTTCAAAGTCTATTTTAGGCCAATCGGAATTCATTATCCTTAGACCTGAACCTCACCATTATTATTTCAGTATGTTGTGATAATTGTCATAATGTTGGTATGCTATAGTTGACCATAAGTTCAGCCTTAACCCCTGAGGAATTGCACTTCTTCCTGTTTCTCTCCTTAATTTAACAATGAAACAATCTTTGGAAGCCGGCCTATAAAGAGTTGTGTTTAGTTGGACCCAAAAAATGACAAGAATGCCAAGCCGGTTTTCACTGAGTTTGGTTTTGAAGGTTACTGAATTCATTTAGCCTCCTACTTGTTGTACAACCTTGGTTCAGTCACAATTTGTCATAATTTACTGTAATGGCAAATACAACTATTGACCCTGTTTCACACTCAATCAGAAAGCCATAGAGTATTGTTTTCAGTTCCAGGAATGCTATTGTGTAGTGTACATCTGAACGGCAGTATCATTAAGATGAAAACAATGATTCTCTTTGTTGTTCTTTTTCAGATCCTGGGCTATGCAGACCATGTCTTTACTGGACTCTTCACCATAGAGATCATTCTTAAGGTAGTATGCTATGTTATGGGCCATATAATGTCAGGAACACTGGTTCCAGCTGAAAAACTCAGAGTTTGAAAATAAAATGTCTTTACTCAGAGGCAGAGTTCAGTACACAGGTAAGCAGTCTAAAAAGTAGGCAGAAGTATTCATAAATGCAAAGAAAAAAACTGTGTAAAGAAACCGAAGAGTGGTCGGATAAACACTGTGGAAGCACGAGGACTTGCAGCTGGAACGCTTTTGCAACAGAGAAGTCAAACTGGCACAGACAAAAGGGGAGCACACACACTAGATACACCAGGGAGGAAGGTGATAACGAGGGACTGGAGACAGCAGGGCTGATGAGGAGCAGGTGAAACACATCAGGGCGGGGCAGACAATCACACAGGCGGGGAAAACACACAAAGGCAGGACGTAAAATCAGACATGACACAGAAGTGGGAGTGTTGCAGAATAAAACAAGAAACACAACTAACTGAATAAATGCAACACAGAAAAACCCAAAAGCTAGGAAACAAATAATAGTATGTGAAAACAGAGACAGATTACTTATGAAACAAACTAAAAAGATATACAACCAAACTGTATTAAAAAGTCTGAAGGCCTCTGAACACAAACGAATAGGTGCTTTCAGACCAAAGGAACTTTTTCACAGTTCTAAGAACTCCTCTTTTTATTGTGTCCACACTGCAACAACTAGGAATGATCATAGTTTTTAGAACCCCGTTTTGAGGGTCTTTATTAGCTTCTATTTAAGAGTAGGTATTCTCACAGCACAAGAAGAACCTTGAGGGACTTATGCATACGTTGGCTAGTTGAACACACAAGCTAATGCAGTACCACTAGCTGTGTAAACAACAGATAAAAGACAGCACAAACAACAGCAGTGTGGTCCATGCTTACTCAGTGTATATGTGACGGGGGAAATTTGACATTTTGACTTGTCAAAGCGAAACATTCAGATCTTTGACAGCATGACATTGCCTGTTCCAACTGCTGGCCGGCTTGCGTCACTTCAGCATTCCTACTGAAAATGCAAACAAAGAAAAAGCCTTTGAAAGTATGTAGTCCTCGGGGGGGGGGCTCCTAAGTGGGCAGTTCCTCTCAGGGAGTCCACAGAACCGTTTGATCCGAAAATGTCTTGGTTTGTGTTTGTTACATCCTGGTTGATGTGCTTGGGGATGCTTTGCTGCAGTATACAGGATTAACTCTTTAAGCAGTCCCTACAGGACGTTGCAATGTTGTGATGCACAACAATTAGCACAAATTCCACCAGTCCCATGAGTTCTGCACAACCTTGCTATTTTGTGCAGTCACAGCAACCTGACTACAAATTTGATTTAAAATTGGGTGAATGTCATTTCACTGTGGAGCTGGGCTCAGCAAATTGATTCACACTGCCCCTCCTTGCCCTGCTTTCACGCTCTCTCTGTTTATCATGACACTACTGCTGCGGGAGAGCGAGCTCTGTGCCTGGGACAAAGTCACACACACACACACACACAGTGACAGGGCTAACTGTTAGCATCACATGGCTAACCCTTAGTGTCATTGTCGGTGTGAGACAATTTAACGGCTCGCTGTCAGATGTTAGCCGCTGCTGCTGAGTTAGCTTGTGCTAACCGGACGAGAGAGCAGGAGGAGAGCAGCTCACAGCGATGGTCCCTCAGTGCTGCATCAAACAGCAGCAAAAGCTGATCAGTGCCAATGCTGCCCCCGTCTCACTCACCCCCTCTACCATCACGGATATATTCAAATTCTGTGGGCAACACTGAGCGCTTATTATGAAAAGGCTTTAAATACGAGACAGCATTGCAACTATTTTGTATGACTGCCCTATGCATGGCTCATCATGTGTGCTACCCCTGCACTGCTAAGCTGTGATTTGATCCTTCTTTAGTTGACTCTAAAATATGATCTTTGACCCCTACAGATGACAGCCTATGGGGCCTTCCTCCATAAAGGTTCATTCTGTAGAAACTATTTCAATATTCTGGACCTGGTGGTGGTCAGTGTGTCCCTCATCTCCTCTGGAATACAGTGAGTGCACTATAATGTTTCCTGATGCATGTTTTATACTTTTGTCTCATTTTAATCATTCACTGCTTAAGCATTTTAATCAGAATTTTGTGCACTGATATTACCGATTTGGCAGTAATTCCAAGCAACATCATCAAACATACATTTGTGTCATTACATGTTAAAAAGCCTGGATTAGTCAGCCAGACAATGACACGTGCATGAGACACTTGTCCAGTCAGGAATACACAAATCAAGCCATAAAGAGGCTAAATGGGAAAAACGTTTCTTTTGTTTGTAGATTGCTCCATGCTTCACACTTCTCTCTGTTCGCTAACAACTTTACACTTCATTACTCCCAATCCCTTTCTGTCTTTGTATTGTATATTAAATATGTTCTCTGCTTCTTGTAGCAAATAACTCCTTGAAATGCTGTGATATTTCTGATGTTTAATATGCTATGCTACACTCTCTGTCTCTAATGCTTAATAGACTAGACTTCTCGACGTAAGTCCATATTAGTCCGCATTAGTAACCCCCTTAGCAGACCTTCACCTTAACTGTGTAAAACTGTCACTCTTTTAATTTGGTATTTCTACGGTCTTGGAGAGTTTTAGTTGAAGCTGCCGACAAAGAAAAAAAAACTGTATTGATGATAAATGGGTCATTTGCTATTATGAACTCATAATATGCTTTGACATTTCATGCATACCAAAATGCCTCTTTACAGGCATCAGCGTAATTTCTTCTGAACCATAGATTGTTTTTTTTTTTACAAGGGGGACCCCTGGGTCCTGTAATACTTAAGTCACCTGTCACATCCAGCAATTGTTAATATATTTGTTTATCTATTCCTTGACATATATTTGGGGGCAGCCCAAACTCAGTTCTCATATTTGTGGATCAGCTGAACTCTCCTGGGCTCTAGAAATGACACCTCAAAGCTAAACCTCGGTGGTTTTTGCCCGTTAAAAGTAGTGAGTGTGTGGGATTTTTTCTTGAATATATCACAGCCAAATTATTTGTGACGGTGCTGCATTTAGTCATATTTATAAAATGCTTTTTACTACAGTCTTACTATTTGCTGTACAGTTCCTTCTCTACTGGTTTGCTATTATTACTACCTAATATTGACGTACGTCTCTGAGGGTATACTGTAAATATACATATCTCCTGCCATGTTTCCATTTAAGTATCTTTGCATATTGAAGTAAAGCTGTAGAAAAGCAGAATGGAAATGGCAAACGTTTTAGAGAGGTTTATAAAGTCAGTATGGAATTGAAAACCAGAAGATATCAGATTTAGTCTCGTAAAATTGTGTGCAGACAGCATTAACGTGGCTAATTTTACTTCCAGTGGTGGAATTAACTAAGTGTAATTTGCTTAAGTACTGTACTATTTTGTGGTATTGTTACTTTACTCGACTATTTCCTTCTACTCCACTGCATCTCAGAGGTAAATATTGTAGTTTTGACCTCACTACATTTGCCTGAGAGCTTAACACATGTTCCAGGTTCGAGTTTTTCATCCCCTTCCTGTCCTGTGAAAACCACATCTCTCCAGATGTGTTGTTTTTGTGTGTTAGTGATAAATTGAAGGGTGAAGTGTTCCTTTATGAGTTGAAAATCCTCCTATGCTTTAAGCTAAATAAAGTCTGTAAAAACCCTGTTGGAAAATGCATCTCACAAAGCTAAAAACAGGGGTGCTTCACTCACACTTTGAAAAGTTGACTTTTTAGAGAGATGTGTTTCTCACAGGACAGTGATACTACAAGCATAGGATGTTCTCATAGAATATGATGCACTGTCGTAGATTAAACAACCAAACAGTATATAAAGGAGTTAAAATTAGCATAAATATCTACAGCAGTAAAATGAAACATACACATATATGTAGCAGTAATATTAATCCAAAAACATCATATATAATAGTAAAACACAGACAGGGAACATTTCACTGCACAATAAGCACTTTTACTATCAGTACATTTTGTTGATAAAACTTCCATACTTTTACTTAGGTAAGATTTTGAATGCAGGACTTTACTTGTAGGGAAGTATTTTCACAGTAGGCTATTAGTACTTTTACTTAAGGGGGAACTTTTTCAACATGGACCCTATTTTCACATGTTTTTGTGACTAAGTGACAGATGGAGACGACAGTTGTTGAAACTGGTCCAGTATTGAGAGAGCACTGCAGCAAGCAGCGGCAAAACAGACTGTAGTGTGACCACTTGGGTTTGCCCTGTCATGTTACGTCCATTAAAAGTGTTTGTTTTTGCCACTAACAGACTCAGATTTTTATTACAAGTGTCCGACAAAATGATGGAAAGGACCCCACAGGCAAATGTAATGTTTGTCAGTAAATTTGCTTGTTACAGTATGTTTTGTGTCCAAGTTTCGCTAACGAGAAGTCGCATTTTGAGATTTTTTTTACATTGTTGAAATCAGCTAAATATTCAACCATGAAATTGAAAATCTTCTAGCACTCCTCCACTCGTTTTCTCACTGCAACAAGTCGCCTCGTAAGATTTCAGAATGAGACTTCTTGT
Source organism: Epinephelus moara (assembly GCF_006386435.1). Classification (NCBI taxonomy): domain Eukaryota; kingdom Metazoa; phylum Chordata; class Actinopteri; order Perciformes; family Serranidae; genus Epinephelus; species Epinephelus moara. The sequence goes on from NC_065528.1 coordinate 19,616,990, forward strand.
CAGCAGGACTTGACATATAACAGACCGGAAAAAATTAAAGGTACAGAATAATGTTCAATTTCTCTGTAGGATCATTTCCGTAATGTTGTAAAATGCTCATAATAACAAGCTGAGCCTATTTGTGGCAAAGCAAGTACAATAAATTAACATAAATTGAAGGTGCACACCTGCGACACATGGTTACATTATAGCCTGTTTTGCCGCTGCTGGCTACAGCACTCTTGCTCAATACTTAACCTGAAACAGTTGTTCCCACGATTCATGGTCCAGGTTGAAAAATACCAGCATCCCCCTTTAAGTAAAGGCTCTGGATACTTCTTCCACCACAGATAACTTCACATGAAAGAACTATCGCAATGTGGCCGATATGATACAATCTAACAACTAGTTAGAATCAGGTGATCTACAAAATAGCATTTAACAGGTTAATCTCCCCCTCCCAACAAAAGCACAGCTGTGTTTATTTTTGCTACGATTAAAAAGTTATGTTTAAAATTCAGTTGCCGTTTGTATGGATTACTAGAAGTTACCATCACAGCTAGTTTGACTGTGATATGTTGCCGATGAAATCCCACTGCACGTGAACTACCTTTAACTACCTTTAAACTTTACCTTCCTGTGTAAAATGTTGCACAACGGGTCTTTTCTTTACTTTCTGTTGAAGAGTCGGCACAGAGTAATGTCACTCCCTTTAATCACTCCTTTAACCATCCAAAAAGTCACTCCCTTCAAAGGATACATTGACATTTTGAAAAGTACTTTTACCCTCTACCTTTGTGACACTATGGGAAAAAGTTTTAGTATCCATTCTTCAGTTAACTGAATAGCTGGCTTATTAGCATTTTACACTGAAATTAAAGTGAAAAAATGTTGGCAAGCTACATTGTTAGCATGTTTGACATCCAATAGTAATAATTACACTTGGGAGGCCAGGTTCAGATTACAGAAGGACCAATGTTCAAGCTTTTTCCCAACATTTATTGTAAAATTGGAAATGTCAAGGTATTCATTTGATCCTTTTGATTAGTATATTAGAACTTTTTCCTTTTCCTTTAAAAGGTCACAGTGTCTGACCTTTGGCTTGACCTGACACTCTCTTACAGCACAATAACCCTCTGTTTGCCTGTAAATGTCTGTCTGTGTCTTTGTGTTGGTCTGTCTGTGTTGTACTTGTGCGTGTTCATCTGTGTATCACATGTACTTATGTGTGTTGTGTTACATAAACACTTTTACTGTATTGTTCTTATTGTTGTAGACAGTTGATGTTAAAAAGGGAAACCATGCTGTTCACTCCCTGTTTAAAAAAACTGATCAGTAATGACAGTATATATGAGTTATGGTCCCTGACACTCTCCAAAACCTTCTTGTGATGGATAATCAGTATAAGTTAATTAATTAATTTTATTTTTTTGCAACCTTTTAGCTAAATAAAAATAATATGCACGTAGTCCATCCTCTGTTAAAAATCTGAGATATTATTTAGCATAGTGGTAAGGGTAGTTTTTCAGCAAACATTCTGTAAAGGTGGCATTTTATGTAAACATATTTTCTTGTCTTTGCCTACTTTAAAGGAAGACTTCCCCTCTCAAATGACCATTTGTACATCAATTACTTTCCCCATGTTGCGCTGAATTCGTAAGGAAACCGTACATTTTTCACTTTTTTCGTTCTCGATGAATTGGAGTAGAAGGGGTCCGCTTTTATCGACAGCAAACCTAGATCAAAACATCTGTTCACAAACTCTCACACAAGTCGTGCAGTATAATCCAAGTCTTCTTTTGCCAGTTGTATCCTCAGTACTTCCCAAACAGGTAGCTCTCTCCGATAGGGAACTAAACTAGAAGTGAAACTTGTTAATGCTCTTCAAGCCAGACTCCACTGACAAAAACACAAGCTGCTGGTCAACCCTGTCTCGACCAGTGAGTCTGTACTTGTTACTGTGCATTCTCAGAACCCATCGGCTGTATTCGCCGTCTGACTTCCGGCAGACGGCGAATACAGCCTCTCGGGGCAGACCCCCGATTTTTTGGCATTACGGTTTGATTTGGGTGGAGGAGGCGAATTTCCGTTTCCGACTTCTGTTTATATATAAGTAAATATGTTGAACCATTGCGATGGATTCAGAGTTTGCAGTGACGCCAGTTATGTTCGGCCTCGTTAGTTCATCGCACGGAGCGTTTAACCTGGCAACAACTGCAGCCGGCTCAAATGTGATTGATCAATATCACGCGGACTACAAACAGCCTAGCACCGGAAACCAGGGCTCTTCCGCTCTTCTTCCGAAGGCAAGATCTCCAGGGTTTGCCTACAGACTCTACATTCACTGAATGTAGAGTCTGTATATAGAGACTAGTTACTGTGTCACTTGGGTGTTTTTAGAGTTAGTTTCGTTCAGAATTAAGAATTTTCTTTGTTGGGCGCATGTGAGAAAAAGTTTTCTTCATGAATTCAACGCGACAAGTGGTGGTAAATGATATATGATACAAATGATCATTCTGGGATGAAGTGTTCCTTTAAGCCAAATTTTACAGATCTTGAAAGAAAATCATGGCTTTTTTCAGTTGTTATATGTTTAAATGTTCTCAGGATTATTTTCTTTCTTACTTCTTGTTGAGTTTCAGATGTGATTTAGCTTCAGTTGCGTAGTTTTCTTGTATCCAGATCATTTTAATTTCCTTAGCTTGTGTGTTGTCTCTACAGTTTCTTTAACTCATGCTCCAGTTTGTGTCAACAAACTGCTGTTCAAACAGTGTGTGTTGTCTCCAACTTAGAAACACAGTATGTCTTAATAGTTAGTAGTTTAGTTTAATCATTGTGACTGGTTAGTAGTTTGATTTCATGTGTGTTTCAGGTCCAGTGCAATCAATGTGGTGAAGATCCTGAGAGTTCTGCGAGTGCTCAGACCACTGAGGGCCATCAACAGAGCCAAAGGACTAAAGGTTAGAACGCTCACACACACATAAAACACACATACTCTCTTTTTAATAAAAAAGACACACTCTTATATTCATTTTCATTTTTGGTGTGTTTTCCAGCACGTAGTGCAGTGCGTGTTTGTGGCCATCAGGACCATCGGCAACATTGTCATCGTCACCACGTTGCTCCAGTTCATGTTCGCCTGTATTGGAGTACAACTTTTTAAGGTAAAGAGGAAAAGGAGGGAACCAAGAAGGAGTGGCCTCATCAGTTATAATGTTGTAATTATTTTCATCACTGATTACTAAATGTCTTTGTTTTTCCATCAGGGCAAGTTCTTCTTCTGTACCGACAACTCTAAACAAACTGAGGCAGAGTGCAGGTAAGTGATCCCTCCTTATTGAACTCTCTCTTATAGCACAACTACAAGATAAAGCGTCAATATGTTTGTGTGTATTTGTATTCACAGGGGTTCCTTCATCATGTACAAGGATGGTGATGTGGGGAAGCCTGCAAGAGCCCCGAGAGTTTGGGAAAACAGTGACTTTAACTTTGACGATGTCCTGCAAGGCATGATGGCTCTGTTCGCTGTGTCTACCTTTGAGGGCTGGCCAGGGTATGTGTCTACATATAAACACAATGCACATGTATATTGATTTGGACGCTGTATGTACACTGTGTGCTGGCTTTTTCAGGTTTTGCTGGTATCCTTATCATTTCTGCTAATTGAACCTTTGTACTGGAGTAATTTATGGTTATGCCTCGAGAGGACTTTGAAAGACTTTTTTAAGACTGAAGTCTGACACCATCTCACTTCTAAAGACAATGTGAGGTTTTGGTCAAACATTACAAGATATTGCAAAGACTGGGGATCTAGATTCCTTTTTAGATTTTTTCCCATCCTGCCTCTGGTGGAAAATATTATGCCAAACTCCCTTTAAGAAATATGACGTATTAACAATTCCTTACATGTCTGCAAAAACAAGTAACTCTGGGAACACAAGATAAAAGGCATCATATGTCGACACTGTTCTTCAGTAGCTACTTTGCATGTGACGTCATACATCGGTGCGCTGTCCTGATGGTGGGTAGGCAGCTGGAGGCAAAGTGTATCAACACTGCACAGATGCCTATGATTTGTGTTGTTTATGGCTGATCACATTGGTAAAAAATAAGGGCCACTTTAAGTTCTGAAAATAGTAGGACGTTTAACAAAACTCACTGAGAAATAGCTGCAGATGTGAATCAAAAACTTCGGTCTTCAGTCTGGAGGGGTGGAGTCAACTAATGTCAAATGTTAACATTAAAGCGCTGTGTACACATGCCTCGAGCTGGATGCAAGTACAATGTGCTGTGACAACTTCTCTGTGTTTTGTAGCCGCAACCCAGTGTTTCACCTGACCTCTTAGAATGGTTGAAGTAGCAGGTAGAAAATAGTAGCTAAAGTTAGCTAACGTTTGCCTGACAGTGGTGCATCCATGTACAGAAGTAAAATATAAAGACAGGTATACTTTAACACATTTACTCCTTGACTCCTGTACACTTTCATCGGCTCACGGTGTAACCTTAGTATCGTAAGGAGATCTGGAGGATGAGGGAATTTGTAACGACGATCATGTTCACACCAGGCAAGTTAGTCAAGCTGTGGGAAAAATCATTTTTCTTTGTTTTGTACAGATCACATCCAACATGAGTTTCAATTTTCTGACAGTACGTACTCCCTGCAGGCTCACCCAACCCCTATATGTGGTCAATTTCATCTATATCCAATTCTCGCAGTATATGGATTTATCACTTCCTGTCCTCCATCGAAATTTCACGCAAGATAATAGTCATGTGATTTCAGACAAGCTGGTGAATCCTTAAAGATAAACTGTATTTGCGTACAAACTTTACATTTTAGATTTTGTAGCCTCAACTTGCTACCAGCCGCCGTAGGTTAGCCACACTATTTTAGTGAGAGGAGATAGTGGAAATAAGAGACGAATTGTTGAAAAAAAAATCTGATTTCTCATTAAAATAAGTGCTGGTTCGTGGATCAGCTATATGCCAATTAAACATCGACCCTTGTTCAATCCACGACTCTGCCAGTTCCTCCTCCTTTTCCACAATACAAGAGAACAAAAACTTGTCACATTCATGCACTTCAGGAACTCCCCTCCATGTTTACTGTCTATGCGGTTTGCTGCTTCTTGTTTGTTGCTGGAGAGAGCACAGCTATTGGTCATTGACAGTGTTCATATCATTAAACTATTTGCATGAGCCACGACTAAAAAATTACGACAGTAGGAAACGTTTGATTTTACTGGAGCATCAAGATGAGAAAAAGACTGACTTAATACAGCTCAACCACCTTACACCAAACCATTGAGATCACTGGAGCACAGCCCCAACTCCCATGATTTTTTTTCCGTCATTTGAAATTTGTCTGTGATAGTGAATTTGCTTAAAAAGCCTGCTTAAGCCTGTCCCACAATCTCCTCCTCCCTCCTTTCCATCAGTGAATCATCCCTCCTCTCCTGCCCTCCCTCAGGTTACTGTACCGCGCCATAGACTCTCACGCTGAGGACGTCGGGCCCGTCTACAACTACCGCGTGGTCATCTCCATCTTCTTCATCATCTACATCATCATCATTGCCTTCTTCATGATGAATATCTTCGTCGGTTTCGTCATCGTCACATTCCAGGAGCAAGGAGAGCAAGAATATAAGAACTGTGAGCTGGACAAGAACCAGGTGCGCTCTGTGGCTGTTTTATGCCTTTATGTGTGTCTAACAGTTTTTATGCTTTTGTGTAGCAGCAAGATAGATGTAAAGTGGAAGATGTGAAGTGGGAAAGTCAATTTTATCATTTGGGAGGCACGAGGGAGAGGGAATGGAGGCCAGGCAGTGGGGGTGAGAGAATCTGGAGAGGCTGAACATGAGTTTTAGTGGCTGAACTACTTGAGGAGAGCAGCCAGGAGGGAGCTGCAGCAGTTCAGACAGAAGATGAGACTAAAGCTTAAAGAAGGAGCCAGGCGAAAGTCCCTGCAGCTGTATTTTCTGTGATGCACAGAGAGGATGGGAGAGTAGTCTGGGGTGGAAAAGGCTTTTTTTAGACTGCCAAAAGACAATTCTACAGCTTTTCCTCCATGATGGTCTGAGTACAAAGAGACACAGTGATGAGGAGTTGGGGAACTACATCACCAGACAAAAGTCAAAGGCAAATGTTTGTTCATGCTCACATGTTTGTGTGTGTGCGTCACAGCGTCAGTGTGTGGAGTATGCTTTGAAGGCACGTCCGTTGCGTCGCTACATCCCCAAGAACCCCTACCAGTACAAGGTGTGGTATGTGGTCAACTCCACCTACTTTGAGTACCTGATGTTCACACTCATCCTTCTCAACACCATCTGTCTGGCCATGCAGGTGAGTCTCACACACTCAGACGCAGATACAACTACACAGTCATAAATTTTAAGAAATGTGACAGTCGGGGCTTTAGACAGCGTCCTTAAGATCCCCTGTCTGTGTGGACAATAATGAGTCGTCTATGTGTCTTTGCAGCATCATGGACAGACCAAAGGTTTCAATGATGCCATGAACATCCTCAACATGCTCTTCACTGGACTCTTCACTGTAGAGATGATCCTTAAACTGATCGCCTTCAAACCCAGGGTAGGTCCACCTCTCTCGCATTCTAATACAGCAGAGTACAGTAGAGTAGAGCAGCATAGGAAATGGTATCTTCTGCTACGTAATGCTAATTACTTAAAACCAATGAATACAATAGTCAAATACTGATGCTGATGCTGATGCTGAACTGTATATCCCTAATCCCTATTTAATTTCCTCCAGATGATAATCACCATATCATGGATTTAAACCTGATGAGTGGACAGCATCATGTGGTTTTTAATCTCACTGCTCCCCTGTTGCCCTGCTGTTATTGCTATGTAGCTGTGTCGGTTTATTGGTCCAGTCTTTGAACTTCCTGGTGCATCAGCTATTTAAACAGTAACAGATGGGAATGCTTCCCTCTGTTACAGCAGGTCCGTGGAAAATCCTTGAACACAATCAATAGCCAAAGAATAGTTGAAAGGGAACCTATTGTGCTCATTTTCAGGTTCATACTTTGTGGTTTCCACTAGCACATGTTTAAATGCTTTAACGGTCAAAGAACACTGTATTTTCAGCACATTACTGTCTGTGCTGGAACACCTGTATTCACAATTGGTCTGAAACGCTCCGTTTTACAGCTTTCTCTTTAAGCCCCCCTTTTGGGAAAAGAGCAGTCTGCTCTGATTGGTCAGTATTTTTGCATCTCCCGCATCTGTGCAGTCATTGCAGTTGAGGGAATGACGCTAACAGAGTAAAGCAGCACTTTCTACTGTACGAAATCACAAATAAAAGCTTCTAAAACCAAAATCTTCACAATCATCTTCCAGAAGGAATGTGATTCGAAATCTGACAGAAATGAACAACACTGGCAACCAAGATTCCACGTTTCCCTGACGTTTGCACCTAGCTAAACACCTAGCAGTATTTGTCATGTAAACACTTGAAATACAACACAGTCTCACTCCCAACTTGTCAAATACTGATGCTTGGTCAATGGTCCTCGGCATCAGATATCGACGCATAGAGGCTCTTTAAGCAGCCGTATGAGATCCACCAAGCAGTGGCACTTTTTTGACACTATGAGCAACCGCTTTAGGATAAAGAATGAGAGTGTCCACATATGGGCAGGTGGGAATGGAAGTTGATGGACCTGGGAGACGGTAGTTGTTGTAGTTAATTTAATAACATAGTATGCCAGTTTGCGTGGCATACTACGCTAGTGATATATATCACATATGTCACTTGACATTACATTATGTAAGTAACAAATGTACTTATTTTACGCCAAACCATGATGGGGGTTTTTAAAACCTAACCACATACTTTTGTTGCCTAAACCTACAGCAGTAAACTATAAACAAAGATTTTTATCTACATTCTAAATTTTGCATTTAACAAGTGGAAACTGAACATTTCCTGTGAAAACTGAAGTTTATTTTGAAAAGACACTGTGCCTGTAACAAGCATTCATTGATATGCCATACCTGATGGTCCAAAACTGATGGAGGAGACTGTCATAGTTTGATGTACAGGGCCACTTACCAAGCAAAAGTTTGACAAGTTTGGAGTGAGAATGTGTTGTGCACTAACGTGCCTGGAGCAGATGACCATATAAAGAAATTCGTCATGAGCTGATGTCATCTGGGAGTATTCAGAATGGTCTGAAGCCTGATGCTTTTCCTCTCAGGGATGACTTTAACATACGTTTACCTTGTTTTTTGACATTTTAGCCACATATAATACGAACATCCGAACATATATATATATGTATATGACAGAAAATAAGGAAAAGCATAATACGTTCCTTCTGAAATTGAATCTATCTTGTCTTTAGTGTTGCACAGTACAGGTTGTAAATCAATAGATGAGTGTTTCCAGTGATTTTTTACAGATGTTGAACCTAACAGGAGTGACACAAACACATAAAGCCTCTGTCCTCAAGCTCACTGGCTTCTTTAATACACTGAAGTGAGCTGGAGAAATATGGAGGTGAAATCATGCAGCATGTTGAGGGTGATTTTCTTTTTTTAGCCTTCCCTTTGAGCACCTAGCAACAGAACCAGTGTCCCTATTAAGCATATTAGAATCAGTACATTATTATGAAGTTTTAACTATCAATTCAATTTAACCCAGGTTTTAAAAAAAACACCTCTGTTTTAGTGTGCAAAGGAATTAAATTTACCTTTATGTATTTTATATGTGAAGTTAATTGCTTAAAGTTATTTGTTGGAATTAATGAAAGTCATCCAAACAAATATCAGTATTTGGGAGCCAGGGTTTTCTAACTACTAATTAAAAACTTCATTTGTTTTTCCAAATCATGTCCCACAAAATGTGTCCTTTTATTAAGACGGATGATCTCGTAATAACTTTTTTGAAAATAATTATCTACTTGGACCATTTAGTCTGAGTAACATAAAGCATGCCGTGTGGTATTTTCAGGCACAGACGCCTCCAGTTGGAATTAAGCCCCTAACTGTGCAGGACTGTTTTTAAGGCTTGGGAATTGGCTTCATGCTGCGCTGTGTTAGGAATGTAATGTTATGTAATGTTTACCTCAAGTTAGGCTAATTTAAACTGCCAGATTTTTTAAAGCAGTTTACAACTTTGTGAAACCTCAAGAATATATACAAAACTGTTTTCTTTCTAATGAATTTATTCCATATATGAAGTGCAGCATGACGACATGCTCCCGAGCCATATTGTAACTTGAATGTTCCTACTCTTCCGGCACACACAGAGGACCAGCTCACTAACACTTTTACTCCGCAGGTATTACAGTCATCAACACACACGTGGAATCAGCTCCAGTAACATTTCCTCTGTGGGGAAGACGTTTGCTAATGCCTTTTAACTTTTGAACAGGTTTCATCGTCTTTGCCTTCGTCCTGTTTTTTTTTTTGTTTGTTTGTGTGTAACTGTGTTGTATATTTCTGAACGTCTGAGCACATTGTTGAATTTTACTGTTTTGAAACTGATGTGTGTCTACGTTAACTTACATCGCCCCATACGTCAGCTTTAAGATACTAATGCTGAGATTTGTTAATGTTTAACCCTGGTTTAACATTAATATTCCTACACCTCTAATCAGCGTCAATAAAACCACTATAGAGTCAGAGGACTCCTGGTAATATTTGCTTAACCTTTTATGATGATACCTCCGCTGCCGATGACAGATGATGAAGCTTAAAATAGATCAGTGAGATTGATCTTCTCTCAGCCTCCATCTGTATTTGTCAGTTTGATGCAAACAGTTTGGAAGTAATTTCTGTAGATGTGCTACAGTATATAGTGAGAGTAAAATATGACTTCCAAAAAGATAAGATATAGAGGCCAAGGCTGGGTATCTTTAAAGACAAAATGTATTACTATCACTTTAATACTGACTCCTTAACTTTACTTTTTCAAATTGTATTCAGTTATATGAAATCCATTTAAAAAAGAGAAAATTACATGACACAAATCTGACATTTTTCAGGGTCTTGGCTGTTGATGTTGAAATCTCACCTGGAGTCAGTTTTCCAATATGACACGACCCACCAGCCGTCCTCTTTACCTCGCAACAGCCTTAGGGCTCTGAGTGGCTGGGCATTTTACTGCACGTTTACCCAACCACCAAGGAGGAGATTGATGGTTGCTAAAGAGGAAACTCCCAGTGCCAGGTTTATACTATACTATAACGTTAGGCAGGCTTGAATGCTGAGAGGAAGATGGCTGCGGTCTGTTCCTCCTCTTGCAATCAAACACAGAGCAACTTTCTGCTCTTTAATTTATATCGTACGTTCAGTGTCCAACTCAGAATTGCAGGAATAAATACATAAATTGTTATTTGTTGCACCACACTCTCGGAGAGCACAGCGTATTCTGGGCTCAGAGGGAGCAGCAGAATGATCAGGACGGTGAAAGTACAACTTACCTGACCGCTCATTGCGCTGGGTCTAAAAGTTTGCATTTACTCACCTCTGCAGCAGCTGCTCCTCTCATCTTTTGATACTTTCTGTCTGATCAGTTATCCAACCCACGACTCAAACTCCACAAGTGCTTCTGAGGGGCAAAAAACATCCACCAGTGCTGCGTTCACAGACCCACAAAAACCTCCAACTTCAGAGAGGTGACAAAGAATGATTAAAAGCCCCCGCCCTTGTCGACTACCGCCACGCATAGATTGTAATTCTGTGGGAAACACTGAATTATATCAGTTAAATCGGACTTTGAGGTACAATAAGAATATTCGACTATTTGCCCATTCATCCCATACAGAGTTTGAGAGTTTGAATTGGCCTTGGTGGAACGTTCAAGGGGACAGTGTTATTCTCAAAATACAGTGATCTGAAATGTGCAACGACGATATCAAACAAAACCCAGAGACTGTATCGTATTAAGTTTCCGTGAGCTGTAGATTCACCATTTCTAAGCAGACGGCAGAAAAGAACAATGTTTCAGAGCCTGACCTGGCAAAGCCTCTCCTCCTCCTCGCAATTTGGAACCGAAAGACAAGGCAGTTTGAATACTCGATAGCACTGAAGCAATTTGGTCGGTGCCATAAAAGTATCGAGGTTTGGTATCCAGCCCCAGTAAAGGCCTCACATCTCATTCTCCAGACAGTGATACTTCTTATTCCCCTGCTCCAGCCATCTTTAGACATACAACAACTAACAGATTTCCTTCGGTCTTGTAACACAACATTGGCACAAACATGGTTACATCATTAGCCTTCTTAGCCCACAGTGACAAAACATCTGAATGTGTTAGGGGAAAACAATCCGCCTAAATGTGAATGAGATGTAATTTGCTTTACAGTATATGGAAATGTTTCTGAAAAGGCCATGTGCCAGGCCAGTTTCCAAATTACCCTTGTTAGATCTTGGCTGTCTCTCTGAGTTCAAGTCTACAAAAGCTGTGTCCCGACATCACAAAACAACGCAGGTCTCTCCGTTTACAGCACATATGATATATCTTTTATTTTTACCACTCTAAATGATGCTGTTTTGGCCTTAAGCTATGTGGATGTTTTTCATAAATACTCCCTTTGTACCACTGCTGATGATGAATTGCCCTCAATAAGTTAAGCAAACAAAGTGGGCTTTTAGTGTAATCACTGCCACAGCATTGCTGAAACGCCCCAAGATGCAGGTGGAGGACTTAAATAACTGCCATCTAACACGCCATAGCAGAGCAGGAAGTTCAGCTGCACTGGATGAACAGATACTGCAAAGGAAACAAAGTTGTGTCCTTTCATGTGTCGGTTCATCAGCTGATTTTTTTCCTCAGTGTACTGTACAACCTCATACCACCTTAATAGGGCTGCGAAGTGGCAGCAGATGTTGTTTTCCTTCTAACCTACCTTTCTTACCCTCCTCCTCCTCCTCCGTCTCCTCTTGCTCACCTCATCCTGTGTAGGGGTACTTTAGTGATCCCTGGAATGTGTTTGATTTCCTCATCGTAATTGGCAGCATAATAGACGTCATTCTCAGTGAGATCAACGTAAGTACGATGCCCACTCTCACTCTCCTTGTCGCTCCCTCTTCCTCTCTGTCTTGTGCCCTCTTGCTTCTTCTGAATCTTTCATTTCCTGCCACTCTCCTCTCCTCCGTGGCTCCTCTGTGTTGTGCTGTCTCTTCTCTTCGTCTCTCCTCCTTCTCTCTCTTCCTCCTCTTTCTCTCCCTCCATCCTTAACTCCAAGATGGCCGCTGCTACTCAGGGGACCCCCCCAAGCAGAAGGGTTCCTGAGCAAGAACAAGCTTCTTCCTGGGTTTCTTAAAAAGCAGGCAGGGTTTAGCTTTGAACACAAAGGGGTTTCTGCCTTGCGTCCTCCTTCCTTGTTCCTCACAGTATCTCAGATGTTGTCGGGTTCTTGATTTTTTTTTCCACTTTTTGTCAGACTGTGACATGTCCTCAGGTTTGATTCCCTCACTAACTGAACTAACTCACTGACCAATCGCAAACAGACTCACAAATCATTTTTTAACTACAGCAACAGGGGCGTTTATTTTTGTTGTGATTTTGTTTCAATTTGTTCTTTACTGTTGTTCTTGTTGTTGACATTTTCCTCTCATGGACAAGCATGACCGATCGCCGCTGCTCTTCCTCTGCTGTCCATTTCTTTCAGACTGCCCCTTCTTTTCTATTTTTTTGCCGTTAAATTTGGTTGATTCTTTCCCCTCTCTCCTCCTACTAAAAACTCCAGTGCTCATGTATATAATGTTTTTTATCTTATTTTTCTCCTCTCTCCTTTGATTTATGTTTTTTTCCATTTTTTTAAATGTCTTATGTTCTGTCCTTTTCTTCTGTTGTTTTTCTGTTCTTTCCACCCCTACGCAGCATTATTTTGTTGATGCATGGAACACATTTGATGCCTTGATAGTTGTGGGTAGCATTGTTGACATAGCGATCACTGAGGTTAACGTAAGTAGTCCAACTCCCTCCCTCCCTTCCTGCCTGCCTGCTGTGCCATTCCCACACACACAAACAGACAGAGCGCCGATACCCATCTCGCATGCTTTCAAATGATTAGGAAACTTCAGCTGCACCGCATTTGAACTTAGCAGACGGCTGAATGACTCTGGCAGTGAAAACAGCCAGATGTAGTGCAAATGGAATGCAGCACAGTGTCCTGTGAGGGCTTTGTGTAATTTAAAATGTATGAAACTCTAAATTTTACAGTTTTGCTTTAAGACCTTTGACATCTAAATACTGTTTGACTTTGTCAGTTTGATTTATAATTAATATGTTGGCTGTTGGGAAACAAACATCATTACTTTATCATATTATATTTCTTAGAATGTTATAAAATTGGAGGCTGCAAAAAAACTTGTTTCACAACCTGTACTTCCTTCCCATTCCTGCGCATTTATTATCAGCAGCGTAAAAAGGCTGCAGTTAAAACTCTGTCCTCTTAGTATTATTTTGTAAAGATTTCCTAATATTTGAAACTGCTTCAGATCGGTATTCCTGCCTCAGTCTGCTGAGCATCAATAGCATCAAAAACTATTGCATTTGCCAATAGAACCTATTGCATTGTCTCAGCACTTGGTTTGCTTTCACATTTATTTGACCTTTTATCATTGCCGCAGGGGAGAGTGTCCATTCCCCTGGCATGATGGACACTGTATAGCATGACAGATGTAAAGGTGGTATATCCAGGCCTGGTACTGTACATATAATGTTTACAGTAAAGATCCACAATTATGCAAACAACAGATTTTCTGGACAGAAGAAGGAAACACAGATTCTCATTTCTGAACAATGCCATTTTGACCCGAGGGTCGTGAAACGCTCTCAATTCATAAATCACCAGGGAAACTTTAAATTCAAATGAGAAAAATACAAGTTGCAGTTGGGGTTTTTTTTTTTGTTTTTTTTTGTCCGACAGTAGTTATGTGCAGACATGGGGAACAATTTGATCCATAAATGGATTTACTCAGGACCCGTGAAATTTATGTAAATGTATGTATGAAATTCATTTATTATCGACGTGGAGGCCCTATGGTCAACAGTGGGGCTGAATAAGAATGAATATCCCAAACACAAGTCAAATGTTGAGTGTCTATCGTATTTACACTTCAGGGATAATTGGTGTTTTATTCATGTGATATTCAAAGTGCTCTTTGGCAGGAGAATAGGCTGAGAACCATGCAAAGTGCGGCTGGACACAACTCCTCTTAATTTAGCATTAGAAGAGGATAAGTTTTGCTGTGTGTGCTGATTTGCCAGAGAAGAAAATAATGTTGTGTTATGATCGGACCGGCCAGAGAGCTGAATGTCACATGAAAAAAAAAACAGTCTTTATACTTGGAAGGAGTTTTTTGTACGAGAGTCTATTACTTAATTCCATTTGATGCCTCGGCTTCTGTCTGCATTTCTAGTAGCAAACATCCAGTGAAACTTCCTCAGGGGACTGAATGTAGCTCAAGTGGCAGCTTTGTAGGTGGAGGCTCCCTGTGAGTCCACATTTAATATTTGTTTAAGCTTATGAAGACACACATACCAGCCTTGCTTGGTGTCTGTGAAGCAATTAAAACATTTCATTTCTTCTAAATACTTAAGTGTTAAATGTAGGTTATTATATCGTAGTTTAATCACTGTTTGATCCTTTAAAGAATTAGTTTGACATTTCTGGAAATATGCTTAATTTCACAGAGTAAGATGACAGGGTCAATATTTTACCTTTCAACAGAACCAGACGAGCTGCCTTCCCTGCTTTTCATTTTAAACTAAGATAAACCAGCAGATGTCTGGTTGCAGTTTGATATTTAGCATGCAGAGATGGGAGAAGTATCAGTCTTCTCATCTAACACCAAAACCACACCAAGCAGTGGCCATGCTATGTCAACGGAAAGCTGAATTTCTTCCTGCCTTAAACACATAAACCTGTGCCTCCACACTAGGATTGGATGGTATCTATTTTTTTCTACGTTTATAACGTCCTGGAATTTCAGCGGGGTAAATGGTATATGATGGTATTTGTGTTTCTCGACAGAAACAAAACTCCCCAAAACCATCTTGGTTAATCTTTCCATTGTTTAAAAAATCACTAGCTCTGGTTTGAACGAAATGAACCCTGAATTGGTCGGCTTTGTACTAGTCCTGTAACGTTATCCCTACTACTTGCAGTCGCCATCTGTCTCAGGTCAGCTACCTGTTCCACCAGCAGAGACTGACCTCTGGTGGCGCTTGCTGTGCATTACATGCGGTACATCACCTCAATACAGCATCTCCCTGTCAGTTAAATAGAAAGAGAAGCCTCTGTATTTTTGACAGTATTAAATACCCTCAAGGTTTCTAAATACCCTGTATACCGTAATACCTTGTTGGCCTGCTCCGTACTTTGCCACTGCTTGATAGGTTTTTGGTGTAACTCTTGGCAAGAAAGTAAATGCTGTAAGCCAGTTTCCCAAAACCAGTTCCTATTTTTTGGTCACAATTTATGCTGTATCCCTATCCACATCCACTAATTTGATACACATGAAGACATTGACGTGAAGTCTGAGGTTAGACTGAGCTATATATGTATTTAAGTTTTAACAGTTACATCAGTTATAGATAGATTTCTACATTTTGTCTACATGGGAGTATAGGTTTGCCTGAAATGCTCTCGCATCCAGCTGCTGGTTTGAGGACACGAAGCAGAGAAAAGATATGCACACGTGTACACCGGTATGCTCCCCCGTGGTGGAATGCAGTGTGTTTTACCTCAGACAGCACTGGTCAGGCATACAAATAAGGTTAGTGTATCCCAGGGGTGCATGAGCTTGGCAGTTGTTTTCGGGCCTTTAGAAAGGGAATCCATTTGTCCCCATGAGAGGCCGACAGAGCTGCTCAAAAGCGACAGAGTAATTTCAAAACTGCGCTTGGATATTTTTTGTTTTATTCAGTTATTCCATCTAGTTATTACGGAAATCTGATGTCAAGGGAATCAGAAAGCATCATAAATATCCTGATGTTTCTCTGCAGTCAGTGAATGTGTCTGATCTGAGCAAAGTATGCCTTCGTACATATAATGAGAGGAGTGTATAAATACATAAATATATACATATACACTTTTAAAAGGCTGACAGACTGAAAAAAAAATCAATTTGAGATGACATATTTATGTTGGGGACTGACAATGATAGCCACCTTTATACTGAGGTTCAACAGGCCAGAGATATACATCTTTGTCATCTATACAAGTCACTGATGTTGCACTTAACACTTTGGTTTGGTTTGCCTTTGATTTGGTTTGATTGATTTTGTTGATTGGTTTGCAGTTCTTTCTGAATGTGTCATTATTTTCCGCTCTCACCCCTAACCTAAAGGCATGCCCCAAGTCTTTTTTTTTCTTCTTCTTCTCTGATGGTTTTTAATCATTTGGGTGATGCGATGCCCAAGCTACCTTTTCTATATTTTCCTTTTTTAAGAAACCCTCCGCACTTCAATCATGTGAGAACTCTCGACTGTTTTCGAACTGGGACCCTGTCACGGAGACATTTTAGATTTTAGCCTGCTACTGCATTTCATCAGCCACTAAAGCTCAAGTTGAATGCTTTTTAACGTACTGAGCAATGCAATTAGAAACTAATAGTAGCAAGCTTGCCAACAGCTACCTCTCTGCCATTGCATTCCTAAGTACACAGAGAAGTGCAGTAACAGGCCAGCTTTTAAAATGTTATCACTTTGCTTTTAGTAAATATTAAATGACTAAAATCTCTCGTTTGAGTGCACCCACTTCGCTGCTCTGTCGGGTGCTTGTTGACTTAGATTAGCTGCACTTTTTTGTGGTCATCGAATTAGAATACGTACTTAATCCTGGGTCTCTAATTCTCCCCAGCAACCTGCGGGTGCTTCTTAAATCCTATATGGTTTCTTTTACATTTCCTGTTTTGTTTTGTTTTGTTTTGAGTAGAAGTAGTGTGAACAGACTTGTAGTGGTTTGCTCTGAGCGGTGTCTTGCAGATGATGCCAGTATGGACTGCATCTATTTCTCTTTTTCTTTCTCTCTACTCGGAATGCCTCCTCTCCTCTTCTCCATCTCTCTTTCTCTTTCTGAGCTTTTTCAGTTCACTTAACTCTTCTTTTATGGATGTTTATCTCTTTCTCTGTCTTCTCTCTCGTTGGTTTGCGGTGTTGCTTGCTCACCTGGAGTGCAAGCTGGGTAACATGGGTCTCTCATGCTTTTCATATACCCTAACATGTCAAAGAATTATCTGCTATATATTAGTGGCTATAAATTGAATTGAAATGCACTTTAATGTTGCAGTGTTGCACCTTAAAATATGTGAATTAAACATAAACAAAAAGGGGCATAAACCTCAAATTTGAGGTCAGAATGTTCTCAAGAAACCCATGTTACCTATTGAACTGACTGAACTGATGAAATCTTTGCTTGAAAACATGATGTGCAATGTGAGAAAACAGCTCAAGATATTTTAAATGAGCTCATAAATCTGATGAACTGCACCTACAGTAACTCACATCTGCACTGTAGTTCAGCCTGAAAGGACTACTGTGTATTTATTTATGTACAAATTGACTGTTTTTGTTTGGTTAAAATTACAACCCGAGCATGGATCCTCCAGGTCCCCAGTAGTCTCTGTAGTTCACTTTATGTCACTTCATCATAAGAAATATGATAATGAGTAATTATCGGATTCTGGTTCACAGCTTTGATTTCACGTTGAAATTGAAGCAAATTCTGATTTAAATTATGCTTAAATTGACCCAGCTGGCCCTTTGTGTAATTCACGCAAACGGACAAACACACATTCTTCCATAAACTAGTTATAATTTAGTCTTCACTTAGTTTGAATCAGTGTCATCATCCCTCCCTCCGTCCTTCCTTCCTTCCTTCCTGCCCATCTTTCCAACTCATCTTTGTCTCCCCTTTATCATCACTCTTCCCTCCCGTCTTTCCTACAGTTGTCCTTCCTTCCAACTTTCCTTCCCTTCACATTGTAATGCCTCAGCTCTTCACATCAGACATGTACACACACACACACACACACACACACACACACTCTTACGCAACCATTATACCTTCCTAAAGAGTGTGCGCCTGTAAAACAAGTTTATAAGTAGGCCGTCTTAAAAACTATAGTAACCTATTACTCTTTGTACATCATTAATGTGTGTGATCATAAAGTTGTTTGTATGGCTCTGATAGAATTCCTTTAAATGCTTCCTTTCATGGTAAGGTATTTTAACAGGGCCAACACTGAGGCACAGTGAGTTATAGATTAAACTAATCTATCACTCCCAGTGGTGTAAAATGTTGTAATACCAGAGATGACCAGTAGGTGTCTCCCTACAGTATGTTATCTTTGTGCTTCTCAGTGTCTTTTAAATACTTGTAGGCTCCGATTTCCAAAAGCATCTAAAATCATCTTTGACCGACCGAGATGATCTTGACTTCCTGTCTTTTTTATTGTGTTATGCTGATGTCTCTTTGACCTGAAAGTAGATTAAGTTTCACTTGGAGCTTGACTATTCTCAGGTCAGAGAAAGGCTTGAATAACACATATTCTATAGGGAGGCATTGTCCTTTGATGCCAAGATGCATTTGGTAAACGTAGTCTGAGTTAAAGGAATACTTCACACACAAAATGACCATTTTATAACAGTAACTTGGCCCGTGTTTAAATTCATGAAGAAAACTTAAAAAAAAAAACTCTCACATGCCTCAATCGTGAACAAGGAAACCAAAATTAGGGGTGCCCGCTAGCTCACCTGGCAGAGCAGGCACCTCATGTACAAAGGCTATGTCCTTGCTGAAGTGGCACCGGCTCAGTTCCAACCCAAAGCCCTTTGCTGCATGTCATCCCCCCTCTCAGTCCCCCTTTCACACTATATCTGTCCTGTCAAATAAAGGCAAAAAGCCCCCAAAATGTATTGTAAAAAAGAAAGAATCCAAACTCTCACAAAACTTGTGTAGTATAATCCAAGTCTCATTTGTCAAGTCGTATACTCAGTGCTTCACAAACAAAAGCATCTTTTGCGAAGGCGGCTGGAAAAATCATGCATTTGAACTCTGCTTGTGTATTTCATCGAGCAGAATACAAACGTACATGCTTGCCCAGGTGCACGACTCGTCCCTATGTTAGATGTAGGAGTGTTTAAAACATGAGGCTTTTAGCAAAAATGCTTGTTTGGGAAGTACTGAGAGCACGACTGGATAAATTAGACTTTGGTTTTACTGCACGAGTTGTGTGAAAGATGATTTGATATATTTTTGCCATTTTTTTTTTTTGGCGGTGCAGTAGTGTAGCAAGAGGGTTCCTGGATTGAACCCAGAGTGGGGGGCTTAAGCCCTGGGATGGGGGAGCCCTTCTGTGTGGAGCTTGCATGTTCTCCCTGTGTCGGCGTGGGATTTCTCCAGATGCTCCAGCTTCCTCCCACAGTCCAAAGACATGCAGATTAATTGGTGACCCTAAATTGCCCGTAGGTGTGAATGTGAGTGTGAATGGTTGTCTGTCTCTATGTGTCAGCCGTGTGATAGTCTGGAGACCTGTCCAGGGTGTACCCTGCCTCTCGCCCACTGTCAGCTGGGATAGGCTCCAGCCCCCCTGCGACCCCCAACAGGATAAGTGGTTACAGAAAATGAATGAATGATTTTTTGGGGCATGCAAAAAAATAAAATAAAAATTCTTATATATTCAACGTAACACAGGCTGAAATGATCATTTTGTGGGTGAAGTGTTACTTTAAGCCAAAGCTTCAAAAACTTTTGCTGCACTGTAGCTTCAGCTGGCAGAAAGAAAAACAGATAGCCGCAGAGGCGCCCCTCTATCCTCCATCATACACACAAACCCATAGGCTCACGTGACATAAGCTAGGTTGCACATAGACATGTACACCATCAGCTCTTTTCCCCTTTGTGGTGACTCCAGACCATCATCCATTATTTTGGCCCTCAAGGCGTTGGACAGCAATTTCCCAATATCTTAAACTTCCTACATGTTTCAGTCTTCACGTACCGTGCTACAGCCCAAAGTGGCCCTCACAGTGGATGAGTTCAGTCTCTACACGCAGTAACGTTTTATACAGCTCTCCCTTCTGGCTCACATGAAATTATTTTTTTTACCTTTCCACCATGTGAGGGCTGATCAGAGACTCAGTAGCCTGTGAGTTATTTTTAGGGCTGGTGCAAAACTCTCACTACTTCTTACATAAAAACATTAATAGACACACATACTGTACACACACAGTGACACACACACTCACTCACACACACACACCAAGGCGCTGCTCTGGTGCTGATCTTTGTTGCCTTTCCTTAAAGCCAGCTGACTCCTCCTCGTCCTCGTCCTCCTCCTCTTCGCCCTCCTCCTCCTCCTCTTCCTCCTCTCACCCCCCTGTGGTAAGGCCAATGGTACGCTCCGACGGTAACCTCGTCCGCCTCCCTACCTCCTCCACCATCCCTCCATCCCTCCATCCTTCCATCCCTCCTGCTACGCCAACCATGGTATGATCCAAAACTTGTGGCTTCTCATTCGTCCTGTCGTCTCCCCCTCTGTCGCTCCTGCTGTCATCCTCTGCAGCATGTCGGGAGTTTTATTCATGTAGCTGTTGTTCGTACTTTTACATGTTTAAATATAAATATATATATATGTGTGTGTGTGTTTGGTGAAGGACACTGTATCGTGCAGGCCTAGTATAACTGGAGTCTTGTGACTTTCCTTGAGTGGCTATTGTTGTTGCCATGGTGCCCGCTGCCCCCCACCTCCTCCATGGCTTGCAACTTGCTCCCCCTTCCCTTATGGGTGTGGTATCTACAGTGCTTTGTCATGAGTGCAAGCCATCATGGTCACGCTATCACGCTGTCTCTCTTTCTTTCACCGTTCTCCACTGGTCTGCTATCTATCTATCTATCTATCTATCTATCTATCTGTCCTCTCTACCTGTGAAGCAGTCTATTTGTTTTGATGTCTCTGAATAATTCAAACTATTCCTCATATTCAGACTCTGTCTCTCTGTCTCTCTCTGTTACACTTACTGTCACTGTACCTCTCCCGCTCACTGCCCCACTCTCTCAATGGTGCAATGGTCCCCACTGTGGTCCAGTTGTGGTATTACATGCAGTACAGAATTTTCACTCCTCAGAAGGATCTGTCATTTTCTGCATATCTGTCCGTGGAGTTTGGGACAACTCATGTCTTGGGTTACTTGTCAACACCATAAAAAATGTGACACCTAGCTTTAGAAAGTAGCCAAACTGCTCCCAGTGTTCCCAGAGATACAGACTAATCCAATCCATAAGGTGAATTTTCCAGTGTTTAATTTCTATAGAACATTTTTTGGAAACAACTCCAAGATGTGCTGCGTTGAAAAGTAACATGTGACATCTGTTATCCCAAACTGCAGTAAGATGTGTGGAGAATGGCTGGTTCTTTTCAGGAGCACACTGTGTTTTCTCTGTGGGATTAGCATAAAGAATTGATGGCCTCTTGGAAAAACACAAATGGCATGAGACCGATTTAGAGGTCAGATAGGACGATGTGTTTTTAGGGTCGTATTTGATAAGTCACAGTGAGGATAGATGTAGTGTGGAACTGTTGTGGTGTAAGTGCTGCATTTCTATGTGGTCAAGCTGCATACTGGTGAATTTTTGTGCAAGAGTTAAATGTTTTTGACAATTTTTGTAGCATTTTTGCACAATTGTTACTGCTGTTATGGTTGCTGATGGTTTGTTAGTTACACAAAGGCTTCACCGGATCCATCTGCCGCTGGCTGTATAACTGTGAATAATATACAGGGTCCTTAGTCGCTGTATTAACTGCATCATGCTTTACACAAATCCTGATGTTGCCTTTGTTTTTCCCCCTTTTTGTCCCTGAGAATGAGCAGCAGCAGCATGAATAAATAAATCTGTATTAGAATAGCACTCAGCAAGATGGCTGAATATTTCATCATGGAGTTATTTCCTGTGGATGAGTGCTGGGACAATAGACAGTTAGAAAGCTACAGTGCCTCTCAAGCTTGTACTTCAGAGGTCTACCAAGGCATATTCTGAATAAACTGCAAGTTTCCAAAGTATACCAAATTATGGATGGCTTAAATGCCTCAGGAGGGAAAATACTGCATGCTCATTGCAAGAGGCTCTGCAAATAAAAAGATTGCAGGGGTAAAAAACTGTTTATAGAGCATCCTTGTAAACAAAAAGTAAAGATGAAGAGATTAAGCACTCATGAAAAGTGTATTTTTGTACCTGGCAGTGGCTGCATTGAGCTGTAATATCTTTATCCACCTGAAAGTCATCTTTGGATTGTTCCTCCTGGAGGCCAGTTGCTCCGTGACAGACAAACAATTAGACTGCCTGCATGATTTATTGAAACAGGAATCTGCCTGCAGGCTAGGATACTTGTACTGTATCTGTTGTGAATTGTTATCAGTGATTTATGAAAGGGGTAGCGTCTATCGATGAGAATCTCTCTGGCCTGGTCTCTGCTATTAGACTTTTAGTCCGTACCAGTGCAGAATAACCAAAGCTTTCAGCTTAGTGAAATGATTTACTTCAGGGGCTCCTAAGGTATTTAAATGCTTGTTTGTAAAATGTCATTGCAAGGCTGAATTAACCTGTAATAGGTTTTAGAAACAACACCCAGGAGTGTGTTCTTCACCTTGATTATGACAGCGTTGAGTTGATGTAGAAGTAACAGCAGAGTGCCGTGATTTAAGAATAGTAAAGATTAATGGAGTCATTTTTAGCTTTGATGGTTAGACAATTTTCTTGTTGCATAGCTGGGCTTATCTTTTAAAGAGAGGTTGCGCAGGTGTATTTAGGAAGGTAATAGATGATCTTTGTTGCCAAGTGCTTTTTCCATGAAGCCAGAAAAATGAAGCATGATTGCCCGATTCTCTCCCAGATCTCTTTTGTCAGTTGATTTTGATGGGATTTTGTAGGACGCAAATTTCCATTTATTAACTCTGTGTGTATGTGTGTGTGTGTGTGTGTATGTGTGTGCATGTGTGTGTGTGTGTGCGTGTACATATTTACATCCACATATATGTGGGTGGGAATATGTATTTGAATGTTACTTGTACGTCCGCATTTCTGCAAATGTCTGTGTGTATCTTCATCTTTACCTGTGTGTGTATGTGCGTGTGTGTTTCCCTACCCTTTACCTATCTGCATGTGTCCCCATGCGTCCTGTGTTTTTTTTTCTGAAAAAAACACCAAACCCCACCAAAAGGGACTGCAGAACTCTGAAGAGAACGCCAGGATCTCCATCACCTTCTTCCGGCTGTTCCGCGTGATGAGGCTGGTGAAGCTGCTGTCTCGCGGGGAAGGGATTCGGACCCTGCTGTGGACCTTCATCAAATCCTTCCAAGTGAGGGGAGAACCGGACACAACATGCTAGCGCAGGGGGTTGGGTTTACACAGGACTGAAAGGGCGGAGGGAACGGGGAGCTTTAGCCCTAATGTGACCCAGATTGGAGCCTTTTTTTGGGTGGCATCGTACTGTTTTACCTACATTTCACTTTTTTACTGCATTTTTTCCGTATTAAAATGTAATGTAATCCACTAGATTCATTCAACAAGGTGATTATCTCCTTAATTAATCCAGAATGGACTAGTTTAAGTTTGTTAACATGCTAGCCAGCAAATTGAAAGTAAAACACGGCCCTAGATTCACTCTCGTTTGGCGTTTCACATTTTCTGCATTTTTTGGCGCTGTGTCTCCTGAATACATGCCACCACACCTAAGCACTGTGGGGCTACTCACCCATAAATGCCTCAAACACACAGAACAAGATTAAAATAAGAAAATACAGGCAGAGGGCACATACACCGCCACAAATCTGAGTCACATGGGGATAAAAATATCTTTGTTCTTGTGTAAATCCAGCCTGATGGAGTCTCACAAGCCACCTTTCCTTTCCTTGCCTCCTCCCTCCTTGTCTCCACCTCCTATTTTTGCAAGAAATCGTAAAGGTTGGGACATCGAACATCTTAGTCTAGGTGGCAAAGGAGGAAAAGGAGGAGGGATGGTGTGAGGTAACGGAGAGGAGGTTTAGGAGTCTTGTTGCAGAGGCAGGGAGGGATGTAGGGAAAACAGGCAGGAAATCAAGAACCTTAACCATCAATCTATTTTCTCCTCTTGCCTTCTCATCTCTCCTCTTCTTTCTCCACTTCTACTTCTACTCTCCTCTCCCTCCGAACACCCTACTACTAACCCCTGAAAGCTCACCATTCCCCGTAGGCGGGTTAAGCAGTAGATAAGTTTAACGAAGCACTCCACCAAAAAATGAAATCATTTGATTAGAGTTATGAGGAAATGAAAATAATCTGTTCTCTCTCTTGTGTTAATTGAGACGGGCCTCTTCATGTTAGAGCAATATTAAATACTGGTGATACAGCAAAAACTAATCTCTGATTTAAAATAAGTAGTGCTCATGAAGATGTTACTGTACTTAAAGGGTAATGTCAGCATTTTTCAACCTGGATCTACCTATTTTTCCGTGTTTATGTGACTAATTCTGGAACAACAGTTTTTGTAACTGCCCCAGTACTGAGCCAGAGCGCTTCAGCCATGTGCGTATTGTCAATTTAGTCCAATAAAAAGTGTTTGTTTTTGCCACTGACAGGCTCAGATTGTTAATACAAATGTCCTACAACATTATGAAAGGATCCCTACAGAGACAAACCTTTTTGTTGAAGAGTAAAATCGTTTTTGTTCAACCAGAAACAGACCCAAAATTGCTATCGCCAAAGGCACCAGACTCCATTCAGATAAACACTAATTTTAGCTTGGATAGAGACATATTTTCACATCTAATTGGGGAATTAAGGGTTAATTAAACCGACAAAAGCCATCTTGGTTCGTCTTTCCACTGTTCCAACAATCACAAACTGATTTGGTTGAAATAAACCCTCAATTCACACAGGCAGATGAAAATATAGTGACTCTATGCATGCTAAAATTGCTGTTTATTCTAATGAAGTCTGGTGGGTTTGGCAAAAGTGATTTTAGGGCTGTTTCTGGTTAAACAAAAGGGATCTTACTCTTGAACAGAGAGGTCTATCTCTGTAGGGATCCTTCCGATAATGTTGTCAGACTTACAATAACAATCTGAGCCTGTCAGTAGTAAAACAAGTACTTTTAATGGACGGTAATGGTCATATAGTAGCCTGTTTTGCGGCTGCCAGCTTCCACGCTCTTCTTTAATACTGGACCAGTTTAAAGTCACTTAAGGTGCGGACACACCAAACCGACATCAAAGAACTAGCAGCGACGAAAGCCAACTATGCGGCTAGTCTCTGAACCGGCTAGCTCAGAGACTAACCGCTCTCAGCTAGCCCCGGCTCTCCATTTGGATTCAGACGGAGAGCCGGGCTAGCTGGGAAGCCAGCGGAGGCTAACTGGCTATGCTTCCCTCCGGTCATGCTGCGGCTAACGCTCCACTAGCCTCCCAGCTAGCTCAGATTTGTTATTCAGGTTAAAGTGGGAAGAAGCAGTGGGTCTGTCGGGCAGCCGAGTGAAGTGGAGCCTGAGGAGGAAGCACCGCTTAGCCCCGGTTTCACTACAGGCAGATTCGCTCGCTACAGGGGCGAGGGAATAAAATCTGAACAGCCAATCAGAGTGATCTGTTTCACTGAGTAGCTCCGCCGCCGATTCAACATGCTCAATTGGCCAAAAAGAAGCCGACGCCGTAGGGCAGACGGTGCAGGACACACCGCAAAAACTAGGCCGATAGACGCTCACCGACGTCCCGACTTTGGTCGACGACCGATCGTCTGCTTGGTGTGTCAGGGCCTTAGACACAAATACAATGAAAAAATAGGATGCAGGTTGAAAAATACAGAATATTCCCTTTCACACAGGTACATTTTACACATAATCGAACTTTAACCCGTCATGATTTGGCCCTGTCCTCACAGTCACAGGGGTAATGTTAGCCAGGAGCTCAGTTCCACGCAGTCTCCCAGCTGTGTGAATGTAGAAGACATACCTGCTCTGGCCTTGTTTGGCTCATGCACAATACTGGGACTGGTCTCCTGGCTAAAGTCAGAGAGCAGTTTGTATTTTGCTGAGGTTTTTCACTCCTAAGTCAGATGATTTGTCCTGGTTTGTTTTTGGTGTTGTGCCACACAGGGCTGCAGATCAATTCACTTTCATTTCATAAAGGAACAATACAGTTTTTATATTGCACCTGATAATTTGAAACACCAAGAAATAGATGTGTGAGGTTAATCAGCCCTTTTCAACATGAATTTCTTAAGTCAGTTTCAGACTAACTGGATCTGCGATGACTGAATGAAAGTGAATGGACTCCAGCCTTGGTGTAGGATAATACTGTCAACTACTTGTTACTAAAGTGTGTCTCTCCTCTTTAGGCTCTGCCCTACGTAGCTCTGCTTATTGTGATGCTATTCTTCATATACGCTGTCATCGGCATGCAGGTAAGCTGTTGTCCTGTCACCTTGTTTCCCTCCCTCTGTTGTGTTTTCTTCTCTCTCCCTCTCTCCTCCAGCTGGCCTCCATCCTGTGTCTGTCCTCCTGGAGTCTTGTCATCCAGAGTTCCTGTTCGGTCACGTCGTCCCTCTCTCCTCCACTTCTCTTCCTCCTCTAGCTGTTGCTAGTCTCTCCTCTTCCTCTCTCCATCTGTCCTCCTGTCCTTTTGAGTTTGTTTGTATCACTGATGATGAGAGGGACAGTGGCCTTTTAATTTTGATTGACCCAGAGAGCAGTCACTTCCACCTGTCAATGCTGACGTCATATCCTGTGTGCTGTGACTACTTCCTTCCCCCTACTGTGCAGATGTTTGGTAAGATAGCGCTGCGGGACCACACGCAGATCAACAGGAACAACAATTTCCAGACGTTCCCTCAGGCAGTGCTGCTGCTGTTCAGGTGAGGAAGATGATAATTCCTGTGATGTGACATCAACAACAGTAACTTTCTTTTCCCTCTATATTTTTATCTCTTCCATTTACTCTGAAAATCATTTTTTTATTTCACATTAGAGGTTACCACTGACATTTTAGGACAGCAGCGGGTTAATTAAATGCCAGGATTCTGTAAATGTCAAGATGTGAATTTAGCCGACCCTGTGACTCTGCACAGGAGCCAATGAGGGATAATGTTTTATCAGTTTGTACTGTGACATAGTGTTACTGCACCAAGAGTTAAAAACCTCTCATTGTCTCACCTGTATGCTCATTAGTTAGCTGATAATTGTTGTAAATTTGACTCTTATTTACCGTAAAATGTCTTGGTCCACTGAGGACGACACCTTTTTCAGTTGTCAGAGGAGTCCACTGATAATACATTTAATCTACCCGGATCCAGTCTCAGAGCCTCTCTGTCCTGTGTGGTTGCGATGATGGTAAGATTCCATGCAGGGGACAAAAAAAAACAACACAGAAACTGAAAGGATAGATCAGATATGATAAACTACGGTGTGGTTTGGCAGCCATTCTATTATTTTTGTAGGCATTTATCTCACCATCTGTCGCCAAAGCCACCAGACTCTATTTGAATAAAGAGTAACTTTATCATCTTAAAAAACACACTTCATTTGAGGTCAACGGAAACAAAAGTCACATTAATCATCGTAGTTTGTCTTTTCAGTGTTCCAATAACCAACAACTCTGGTTTGGCTGAAGTAAACCCTTTATTCACCAGTCAGATGTAAAAAAAATATGCTGGCTCTGCACACTCTACAATCAGGGTTTATTTAAATGGAGTCTGGTGGCTTTAGCGATAGCGATTTCACGGCTATTATTCTT
This sequence comes from Epinephelus moara, assembly GCF_006386435.1. Lineage (NCBI taxonomy): Eukaryota > Metazoa > Chordata > Actinopteri > Perciformes > Serranidae > Epinephelus > Epinephelus moara. Next base: position 19,644,710 of record NC_065528.1, read on the forward strand.
ACTCCTATCTTACTCTTTAACAAAAAGCTTTATCTCTGTAGTGATTTTTCCATAATATGGTGGTATAGTTTGGCAGCCACTTTACTACTTTTGTAAGCATTTTGCAGAAAAGTCCTAAAAGGCATCTTTTCTATTCGTTCATATTCTGTGTGCTGACCCCTTCATGGAATATATCATAGCAATGGGCTTCCATTCAGAGAGACAGGATACTTGGATACTTCATACTGCAGTGTCATTTAAGTCCAGCAAACACTTCATAAATTAAAGCACCAAAAATGATCGCCTGGCAAAGCAGCAGCTGCAGAGTCAGAAAGCTCAATAGTACTGAAGTATTCAGAATGGAAGACAGATGTAGTTTAGACAACATCTTGTTCTCAAATTAAAGCAAATATAAAATCACATTTCTTTGCTGTTGCTCTGTAAATTCACCATCAAGATGTAATTATGATGTTGCTTTTTATGGCGTTCACACTAACACTGATGCATATGTGTGTGTGTTTTTGTTTATGTGTCTGCTCCTCTCTGTCTTTGTATCTATGTGCGTGTGCGTGTTTCTATATGCTTCTATTCCCGTATGCATACATGCACGCGTCCACGCGTCTGTATGTGTGTGTCAATGCATAAATGCACATGTGACTCCATGCTGGTGCATGGGCGCGCACATGCACACATCTATGCATGTATGCGTACCTCTAATGTATCCGTATATGTGCGTATATCTTTGCATGCGTATCCGCGTCAACGTGTGTGCGTATTTGTGTGGGTGTGCGCATGCATGTCTATCTATCAGATGTGCAACAGGTGAGGCATGGCAGGAGATCATGCTGGCGTGCTCGTCCCATCGGCCGTGTGAGAAAGGATCAACCAACGAGAACAACACAGGCAATGAGGACTGCGGCAGCCAGTTTGCCATCATTTACTTTGTCAGCTTCTACATGCTCTGTGCCTTTCTGGTGAGTTCAGAGAAATATTCTAACTGTAAATGTTCCTCTTTTAAAAAGATTGAAAAACAAATTTGAGTTACAGTTATGACATATAATCAGTTACAGTTAGAGAAGATGGAAAAACACATGATTCCAGTATATGAAAAATCATATTACAGTCAAATGGTTGATAGATCTTGATACTGCTGGTTAATATGAAGCAGCAGCCAACAGGTGGTTAGCTTAGCGCAAAGACTATCTTCTCATCTAACTTTTAGCAAGCAGACAAACAAGCACATTTCACAAAATGATGAACTATTCCTTTAAAAGACAACTTTTAAGGTTACATTTTACATAAAATTTTACATTCAGTAGATTTTAAATCGATGTTACAGGTTATGATTTAAAACAAAGCATCTGTAATCACTTGTATTTTACTTGTGTAGTTTCTGACTGATTCCTGATTCTCCTCAGATCATCAACTTGTTTGTGGCCGTCATCATGGACAACTTCGACTACCTGACACGTGATTGGTCAATCCTGGGGCCACATCATCTCGATGAATTCAAGAGGATCTGGGCTGAATATGACCCAGAAGCTAAGTAGGTTTACAGAGAATTAACAACATACGTCATTCATCATTCATCTCAGAGGTTGTGTGTTGAGTCACTATAATGTGACGTCTGTGCTGTTTCCAGGGGGAGGATAAAGCACCTGGATGTGGTGACTCTGCTGCGGAGAATCCAGCCTCCCCTCGGCTTTGGAAAGCTCTGTCCGCACAGGGTGGCGTGCAAGGTAAACAAACAAATGCCCGAACATGGTGTGAAGGCCGCAGAAAATATACAGAATATTTAATCTGGCTTCCAAATTCAAGTATTCAGAAATCATTCTGCTGTTCTTTTGGGGTAGAATTAACCACTCTATTTGCCAGGTGTGATTAAATATACAGAAATTTGTCTTTGTGATATCAGTGTGATGACATATTGACAGCTCATAACACCTTCCACAGTGACTCAAATGGCACACCGACAACAGATCGCACAGGGAAAATATTTTAGATATTTAGACATTGATGTCTCTCTCGAGGAAAATTAATAGTGACCACAGTGTCAAACCACTGTCTGCTCATTTTCAACAAACTGTCAGCTGCCAATTGATGCTGGCAGCCGACAGTTTGCACGTAAAATGTACCTGTTTCATTTTAAAATGTTGTGTGATCAAAGAAAATGTTCTCTCTCTCATGTAGCGTCTGGTGTCGATGAACATGCCTCTGAACAGCGACGGAACAGTGATGTTCAACGCCACGCTGTTTGCCCTGGTCAGAACCGCACTCAGGATCAAGACAGAAGGTGACAGACACACACATGAACAGACACAGTAACACAGTTGTACAGGCACAAGGGTTATGAGGGAGGCACAAGTGCTGCTTTTTCACTTTCCATACCCAGATGTATACACCGTCCCAATCCCCGCAGCTTTCTCCTGGCACATAGGAATCCTGGGATTCCTTATGTCAGGCTCAGATTACACGATATGTTTGTCTGTTCCGACGGTCACTATGTCAGATTAAGCGATTATGGAGTAAACTCTTGGTGTGACTCGGCCGACAGACATGACAGACTATACGTTAGTCCACAACCAATTATCACTGGTCGTCTTTTATGATGTGCATGATGTCATCAGAAACAGAATGGCAACTGAAGCAGTATGAATGTTACTGGCGGTCCTGTGTTCGGAAAAGCCCCAAAAAGGAAGAAAATTAACATTCTTTGCAAGCTTGGTACTAATGATAGTAATCAACGAGTTGCTGAAATGCCACTGCTGTTTCACACCAGCATTCTTCTTCCTTCACTCTGTAGTGCCAGTCCTTCGTGGAAACCTTAAAAAAGGCTTGAGTGTTGTTGCCATAACACCACAAGTTTTTCCCCACATTTCCACCTCACAGCAGCACCTACAATGTCGCTCGTCTTTGAATTTACCATGTTTACAGTTGTCCACGGCAGCAGATCACTCTGTGTTCCTACCGGTCAAAGCCATAGCTGTGATGTGTGTTGTGTGAGACAAAAAAAATGCAAACACACTAGTTTTACGGTCAGGACATCATGAGGCATCCCAAATGCAGCATTCGTTGTTGTACTATGACACACAACATGGGATAAAACGATTGATTATCGTGCACAACACTCATTGGCAATCACAATCCGAGCCAACACTGTTGAACGGCCGGGTCGGGCTATAGTCAGGCTGTTATCATGTAGTCTGAACTAGGTATAAAGTTCAATTTATGGTGGTGTCGCGCAAAGGAAATGGCGTATTTCTGAAAGAAAAAATTCAGTTTCCTTTCATGTCGTGCACCTGGAGAATTTTGTCAGGTTTTTGGACACCGTCATATTTTGTCGCACAGTGTGATTGGGAAGTCACGGCGACCCTCTCTGACACATCTGTTTGACTTCTGTCTGTTCATGTATTTGCTAAAAAAGGAACCAAAATTGCATCTCCTCGCCCATGTCCTGCATTTGTTGAACCAAAAGATATTTACCCTGTTGTACTCTTGTTTGGTTCGGGGGAGGCACTGACTACAGTACCTCTTTTTCTTGCATTCCTTGTCTACTCAGTAAAAATTTAAAATCTCTTTCTCTTCAATTAACTATACAATTTGATCAAATTCCTATATTTTAAAAATACAAAACAAACAGCTGTGAGAAGGATACCAATCTGGATGATATTATGCAACTAGACAAGCCAGCTGGAGGACAGCGTCTGGATAGCAGTGAGATGACTGAAACCTAACTCTGAAGCATAAATTGAAATGTCACGCTGCTTTTTAATTTCTGTCGAGCAACACTCACTGAACACTGACACAAAGTGTCAAGTACTCTACCATAAATCAAGATTCAGACTCCAGTGTTAAATGCACAATATACTGTCCCATAGACACAAATACAGATGCACTTGTGCTGAGGCTTGAACACTGGACAACTGTGAAAATGCTACTTTAAACCTTATGGTATGTACACTGTTTGTGTTTGTGCAGGTAACCTGGAGCAGGCCAATGAGGAACTGAGGGCAATAGTGAAGAAGATCTGGAAGAGAACCAGCATGAAGCTCTTGGATCAAGTGGTGCCCCCTGCTGGAGGTATATATACTTTGCAACACAGTTTCATACTCAAGAGTTTAGCTTTAAACAATATATTTTATTATTGTTACCAAAACCTCAGCAGCATCACTTGCAACATCTTTTCTGAAAAGTACTGCAAGGCATTATTTTAAGCATTAACCTGCTGTGTCTGTAATATTTTTATTTCTTGCAGATGATGAGGTAACGGTCGGGAAGTTCTACGCTACCTTCCTCATCCAGGAATATTTCCGCAAGTTTAAGAAGAGGAAAGAACAAGGGCTGGTGGCCAAGGTGGCTCCCAAAACTGCCCTCTCTCTGCAGGTACACAAACACACAGATTCAGAGGTTCGATTTTTCAGATTGTGACTTTGATGTATCCCGAGGTGATTAAAGAAATGTGAGAGGGGATATAGCGTGCAGCATATAGTAGGCTTCTTGTTATGAATTAACTGTAGAAAGAAATAAAGTAAGTGTTTTGTGTGAGAATAGATTTCTTACTTCAGGGTTCTGACCTCAAAATAAACATGTCGGTCAGTGTGTTATTCCATAAGTGCAACACTTCAGGGTGTTTGGTCTGTGTGTAGGCGGGCCTGCGGACACTGCATGACATCGGTCCAGAGATTCGGAGGGCCATCTCTGGAGACCTGACTGTGGAGGAGGAGCTGGATAAAGGCCTGAAGGAGCCAGTGTCGGCTGCATCCGAGGACGATATCTTCAGGGTAAAGGTCGGATACACACACCCTCACTCACTCTCCAGAGAGAGAGAGCGAGAGAGAGAGAGCGAGAGATGATCAGCGTCCAGCTTGAAGCCATATTACTGCTCCATGCACGTACACAGACATGCCTGCATGTGCTCAGAGGTTCATTTAAAAAGCCTCATTGTCCACCACATAGCTTGGCTACCAACCAATCACTGCAAATGCTGAGCTAAATTTGAATAATTGGTCGTATACATTTCAGAAACACATCTAGTGGCCGCAAATTGCAAAATACGAACACAAGGTATTTTTACATTAGATATTTTTTTGAGCACTGCACCTTTAAGCCTCTGGCCAAAGCTACACTGACACACGTCTCAAGGGTGAGTTACACTTATTATCAGCCTCCATTGTCAAAGTCATTGCCACATTCATGCACTTTGTTCTGTTTAGTGCTGTATTTGTTACTTTAACACACAGTGCAAGGGCGTAGAATTGGGTAGAGACACTAGGGACATGTCCCAACCAATATCCTACGACAACTGAACTGTCCTTAATAGTTTATTCTTGTAATATTACAACTTTTTTTCTCAAAATATTACAACTTACATTTCAACTCAGATATGTGGGATGTGTTTCGAATGCACAGAAAGTTTTGAATATGAGCAGAAATCTTACTGAAACACGTATTAGCTATGAAAGACCAAGGGGTTGTACAGTAATTGAAATTAATTAATTTATCATTAATGTGAATAGGTGCCACATGCACATCTTAAGAGGTTACCTCCCTAAACAAAAGAAACAAAAGAGGAGAGAAGACTAAATCATACCTTCATTTGTACTGACAAAGCAGGGATAACATTAAATTAGGAGAGTTGATCTACAGGGGAATAAATATGTTAAAGCAATACAGAATGCCTGAGAGCCTTACTGCATTATATTCTAATATATATTTATAATTTAAACTGTTACCTGCATCATAAATTGGTGCATAAAAAATTCACCAAAATGCAGAGAATGTGTTTGGCGCTCAAAATTTCCCAGTGGAGGATCCCCAGACACCCCGCTTAATATGTTTCCCCATCAGTGTTGAAATAAAACATACTCCCATGATACAGGATGTGGACTGAAGTAAGAGGTTTTAAATCTTTTTTAACAGCACATTTTAATTTAAAGAGATTTTAGCCCCAGATTTGATGCCTGATTCATTCGGCTTCATGATCATTCTGCTCCCATATTAAATGTTTAAACTGTTAGTAATAGAATTTGAGAATGCGTCATAAATACAACCTGTACTCGGTTTGTAACACAAGGCCTTTGCTTTGCACTTCCATCTTGGCTGAGTAAAGTTTTGTTGCTGCTAGAAGTGAGTGTGACTTTAGTACCTCTGAGTGTTTGAGTGTAGTGAAGACGAAAGATATTTTGACTTAAACATTTAAATTTTGTCTCCTCTCACCCCACAGCGTACGGGTGGGTTGTTCAGCAACCACGTCAACTACTACAACCAGAGCGATGGCCGCAGTTCCTTCCCGCAGTCCTTCACCACCCAGCGTCCCTTGCACATCAGCCAGAAGGGCTCCCCTTGCGAAGGAGAGAGCCCATCCCACGAGAAGCTCATGGACTCGACCACTTTCACCCCTTCCTCGTACTCCTCATCAGGCTCCAACGCTAACATCAACAATGCCAACAACACGGGCATGGTCGGGGTGGCGACCCAGGGCATCAATCGATTCCCAAGCCCGTCCATAAGCACTGTGGACGGGCACACAGGACAGCCGCTCACCCCCATCCTGCTGCCAAGATCCGCATGGTGCTTTCCTCCAAAGAGGTGAGTGTTGGCCAGACAGCAGGTTACATCTGTGTCTTATCAAGTGTTTAACATATTTTTCTTTTATTGAATTGGTGATTTGGAGTGTTTTTGTACTGAGGCAAAAATTATTAGTCTGTCTCTTTTACTTCCTGACCATCGTCACAGATGTTTAGCTTGCCGGTAAACTTAACAGTTCGGACATAAATGGTTCTTCTATTTCCTTCACTTTCTTTTTCCTTCCTCCTCTTTTTTCCTGTCTTTTGTCTCTGGTGGCAAGCAGGACGTGTTTTTATGACACCCTCATGCGGTATGTTGCCAGGGGACAGAGAGAGAAAGTGTGCGTGTGTGTGTGTGTGTGTGTGTGTGTGGTGTTTGTCCCCTAACTGCGTGCAATAAGGTTTCATAATGCTACATAAAAATGGCAGAGTGCTATAGTAAGACCTGTTGCTATGCACATAATGCTTTAGTTGCCAGGCTCTCTGCTGCTCCTATAAAATCTGCTATCAAAGCCGTGGATAGGCTGTTTGGTGCAATGTGGCCAAACGTTTCCTATCCTCTTATTGCTGCTGTTCTCTGCTGTGTTATGGCAGGTCTGGGTTAGACACAATGTCTGCTCTTTGTCCGTAGCTTTGCTCTTTGTGCTATGATATTCAGGGTCCCCAGAGGATGATTTCTTTTGATTTTGGTGACACCATCACATTTTATTTAGCACCAAAATAGTACACAAAAAAATTCAAAGTCTAAGCTCTCAAAAGACAGATCAAAGACAGATATTTACACACATGCTTCCCAGACAATGACCGTTTTACATTTTAGACACATGATACCCTTTTCTCAGTGTTACACAGGAAATGACATAATCTAACATCCATTTAATTTTAATAATCTCCATGGCCTCCCCATTAGCACCATTCTTGGGACAAACTTTGTAGTTTCAGCCTTAGTATTGGGCAGGCCATGAAAATTGTTAAAGGATAACTTCAATATTTTTCAACCTGGACACTGTTTCCCAATGTTTTTGTGTCTAAGTGAGTGTATGGGAACAAGAACAACAATTTTTGAAGGTGGTCCAGTATGTACTGAGAGTGCTGCAGGCGTCAGATGTGAAAAAGATTTTAATGTGCATTGTGTTTTTATGCATTTGTGCACTGTCAGTTTACATCAACTTTAAATGTGTTCGCCACTGACAGGCTCAGATTGTTGTTATTATAGGTTGAAAGAGTAAGATCCTTTTTGTTTAACCAGAAACAGCCCTGAAATCACTATCGCCCAAGCCCCAGATTCCATTTAAAATAACTAATTTTATCATCATAAAATACTCTTCCTTCAAAGTCAACAGAAATAAAATAAAATTTAAAAAACATCTGGTTTGTCAGATGTTAAAACAATTTCCAACTCTTGTAAGCTCTTTGTTCACCCAGTTAGATGTGAAAATATACTACATGCTAAAATTATTGTTTATTTAAATGGAGTCTGGTGGGTTTTGAGAAAGCAATTTAGGGAGCTGTTTCTGGTTAAACAAAAAAGGATCGTACTCTTTAATAAAAACCTCTGTCTCTGTAGGAATCCTCCCCAGACACTTACAATAATCTGAGCCCGTCAGTGGCAAAAACAAGCACCTTAGTGGACGTACTTTGAGGATACACATTGTCCTGTGTGGTTAGATTGCTGCCTGTTTTGTGGCTGCTGGCTGAAGCCCTCTGCTCAATACTGGACCAATTAAATTGTTGTATCCATTAGTTACTTAGACACAAATACATGGGAGAATAGGCTCCAGGTTACCCTTTAACATGTTGGACAGTCTTTAGAAACATTGCAGCTACCAGGTGTTGGCTAGCAGGGCTTTAGACTAGGTCAGCCTGCTAGCAGTGAATGGGGTCCTCTGAAGATTAAGATCCTCAGTAAAGAACAGCTCACTCATAGTTAATTAGAGAGGGGAGTTAACTTGTTCACTTTTCCTATGTAGAGACAGTAAGTGATTTAGAATTACGTGCTCTGTTACAAAGCAAAGTGTAAGCCTTCCGATTCACTCTGTATCTCTTTGGATTTGCTTGACTTAAGGACAGGGTAACATCCACCCAGCTGCCAAGCGGAGTGAGCTTGATCAAACTCATTGAGAACAGTCTCAGTCAGGTTTTAATCAAATGCTGTTCTAACCCAGAGTTTGCTGTGGAGCAGCTTAAATAGCTGTGGATTAAAGGGGCATCTTAACATTTAGAAATTTGACTTACTTTATCTTCACCAGGCAGTTTCGAGGAGATGTGTGCTGGTGCTTGAAACAACAAATATTTATTTGTGATTCTTAGTGTTCATCATTAAAAATAATGGGTCCTTCTGACTGCAGGCTCAGCCGTTTGTTATGACTCTTGGTTTTAATTTAAAACACAACCATTAACAGATGGTTTTGGGGAGCAGACTTGTTGCACCGCTTAAGCAAACTCTCTGGTGAAGAAGAAAAGATTAAGCTTCAAATGTCAGGATGTCTCCTTAAAGCTTAAGTCTGGAGTATGAAACAGATGTGGACAGATAGGGTGACAAGACATCTTTGGAATACAAAGAATACAACTTAATACAGATTATATGCACAGTGTAAGCTTGTCTCTCAGAGAGGAATCACACACAACCAAGATTTCAGTTAAAAGTTTTCTGCTGATACGGTTTTATGCAGGTTAATGTACTGTAGGTATTGCGTCCACTTCTTAAGAGGCGAGTAGAAGAGACAGCATCTGATTGCAGGACTTTATTGGCCTTCATTTTAAATGATGAGAGCAGCATAAAAAGTACCTGTTTAATTTCCCAGTCGGCCTACATTAAAATACTGGTCTCCAAGTATTAGCTGTTACGAGCCATTATCTTGTCCGTCCCAATCTTTGTTTTTTAAAGATGTCTGCACCTCAGTCGCGCTATCCGTTTCTCATATTCCAGTTGTTGCCTTTTGATGCTTTTTACTGTTTGCTTTAACAAAATAGTTCCCACCTGCTCTTCCTCCTTCTTTTCCTCCAACCTTTTCTTCTTCTCCTCCCTCCTCTTCCCTTTTCCTACGTGCCTCAGTGGGTTTCTCAGTCTCTCCTCCAAATCTCCTCTGAGTTTTTTGCTAATGAGCTGCTTCTTTTTTGTCCGTGTGTCTATGTGTACATCTGTCTGCCTATTTTGTCTACTTGTTTTTTTTTGTCATCTGTGGTCTGTGTGTTGTTCATTTTGTTTGTTTGTTTGTTTTGGTCGTGTGCTTTGTTGTTTGTCGGTAGCTCGGACTCAAGTGACAGCCGCTTGCCAATCATCCGAAGAGGCGAGGGGTCAACGGAGGAGACGTACGATGAGAGCTATGGCGACGACAGGGAGTACCATGAGGACGACCACTCGCTCTCCTCTGACATGTACTGCTGAAACAAATACCCTCATTAATTTAGTTTTTATCTCTCATAATTTAATTGTTTTGGGGTGTGTCCTTCAATAACTCTTCTTTGTGTGGCTGTGTGTGCTCATCAGGCTGGTGTATCATGATGAAACATGTAAGCAGTTGGCTCCCATGGAGGAAGGAGAGGACGTAGAAGAGAGAAGAGGAGGAGGGTGGCAGTCTCCGAGGAGAGTCTTCCTCTGCCCCACAACTCTGGGTGAGGAGATAAACATCTCTATTGGTACAGCATCTTAATATTTCTTTTTACATTTTACTCATGTTACATGTTGTGTCTTTGCATATTCGTTCTGTGCGTCAGGGAGGAGATCGTCCTTCCATCTGGAGTGTCTAAGGAGACAGTCAAGGCCAGACGTCTCCCAGAAGACGGCTGTACCGCTACACCTTGTACATCATCAGGTAGTCGATGCCCACAAAATAAACACAAGCCTGCTCTCACACTTGGTTGCACATAAACAAGTTGTAAATACATAATGTGAACTCCCAGCCGTGCTGTGTTCTGCAGACATAACCCCCCCTCTTCCTGCTCCTCTCTAACACTGTCACTCTGCTCTGTCTTCCTCCTCCAGGCTCTGGCAGTTGCAGGGTTGAGTCCTCTGCTAAGAAGGAGTCACTCACCTACCCTCTTCAGCCGGCTGTGCTCCACGCCTCCGGCCAGTCCCACAGGTATACTGCATCCTGTGCACACATCAGAGGCCAAAAAGCTGTTTGTCAAGCACTGGCAAAAATGTTGCTTTACTATACCTTTATTTAATGAGAAAAAACGAATCCAGAGCAGTGAATTTTGAAGCGCTAGTTGTTCTTTGTGTAGGCTTTGTGATTGTACTTATGGAAATAGGTTTGTTGTAGAGCTTTGATTGGGCCTAAAGTATCAGGTCCGGCTATAGACTGTAAAAATAATGGACGCACCCAGCGTGACGTCACCCACCTGTTTGTGGACTCCTGTTTTGAAGTTTCAGGTTCATCACCATCGTGATTTTTTTGGAGCCTGAAGTGACCATATGTGGGTGAGAGGCTGGTGTTGTGGAGGAGCGAGGGGTGAAAGCCTGTCACTCAAAACAGCCTACCTTTAATTGCGCGTTACTTTAAGCCTTAATAAAATGTAAACAGGTGAGTTATATAAAAATTCACGCGCCCATACAGGGGGACAGGGAAATTAGCTATAAAGACCAAAACTGTTTTTTGTACCGGCTGTAAACATTTTTATTTTTATTGTAAAGTTGGGCATTTAACATGGGAGTCGATGGGGGTTGACTGGCTTCTGGAGCCAGCTTCAAGTGGCTTTTCAAAGAACTGCAATTTTTTTGGCACTTCCATGTTGGCTTCATTTTTCAGCCCTGGAGGTTGCTGCTTGAACCCGCATTGTTTCTGTCCAAATCTCCACAGTAAAAAAAAAAAAACATTATTAAAACATTTATTACAAGCAAAGGGTCGAGGTGTTTCCTTGCACCATTCTCCTTCTGCACCTCCTCCTGTTTCCTCACAAATCTGTCTTCTGCTCTGCTGCCATCTCTTGCAAGACAGGTCCAGCAGAGCAGGCCTCACCCCTTCGTGCGTCTCGTTCTTTGAGCGTGCATGGCAGTCCATGGCCGCACTCAGATGATGATCGCCACTCTCCCCTGCATGTTACGCACATCTCTCCCACTGCTGGGGAAGCAGAGGCAAACACTGCCAACAGAGTCGCCTTGCAGCCCCACTTTCTCTCTCTCCCTCTCCTGGTTTCCTTCCTTCTCTTGTGCTAGCTTTATCTCACTCCCCTGGTTCTCTACTATATTGCTCCATCAATTTCCAATGCATCTCCTGCCATTTACGCAGGAGAACTGCCTCTTTCATTAAAAAAAAAAAACACCTGGAAATTGGCGAGAACAGGACCCAATTCAAGCCCAGGAGATGTTCAGAAATTACAGCCTGGCCTGATCCAGCAGGTTGGGCCCAATCAGGTTCAGGCAGAGAATCTAAACTCTAGTTTGTTGTCCTAATACTTGCTTTTCCTGTCTTTGTGTTAGCCCTTGGCAGTGATACCTCCTACCAGCGAGTGCCCTCTCTGAGGCTAGAGGGCTCCAACTCCCATGAAAAGCTCAATACCAGCTTGCCCTCTGTCAACTGTGGGCCTTGGTAAGACTAAGTACCATGAAAAGAACTGTTGTAAATCACAGTACAGTTGTCCACAAAACAGTTATGATGACACATATGATACTGTAGAAACAATAATGATGGTAAAGAAAATGTATTGCTCCTAGGTACAGCGACAGTAATGGGAACAGCCGAGGGCCCAGTCCTAGCCCCACCCCCAGCGTTTCAGTGTCCAATCAAAGACCACCACGGCCGGTGTCACTCACAGTGCCCTCGCTACTGGGAAAAGACTCCAGCTCACTGTGCCACGGCAGTGCAGGCAGTCTGGTGGAGGCGGTAAGTGTGTGCGTGTGTGTGTGCGTGCGTGCGTGCGTGCGTGCGTGCGTGTGAAGGTTCAATTGGAGCTGAAACAATCATCACTTGTGAGGATTTGTTGCCTTTCTTTCACCTCTTTTCCACCGTATTATCTCTGGTTCTTAAACTGCTACTGTTCAGGACTCATTGACTCTTGGTGCTGTCTAGAAAACCAGGCAGCATTTCCACCAGTTTTGATCAAAACCAATGATGTATTACCTACGGAGGACGTTGCACAACACAACTCACCTGTGATGAGGGGTCACATGTAGCTTTATTTAAATTTAGTTGCAGCCATAACTATTCCATCTTCGTTCTTGTACTTTGAAGTTTACGTTTCTCTCCCACTCTCTCCATTCCACCCCCATTTGCTCTCCGTCTTCCTCCCTTCCTCTTCGTCCATTCCCTTTTTTACCATTTCCCTCCCCAGGTGCTAATATCAGAGGGGTTGGGTCATTTCGCCCAGGACCCGTCGTTCATCGAGGTGACCAAAGCCGAGTTGGCAGACGCATGCGACATGACCATCGAGGAGATGGAGCACGCTGCCAACAACATTCTCAACGGCAACACCGCCACAAACGCCACATCCAGCACCTCCTCCACCTCCCAGCACAGCCCCAACGGCAACCTCCTCCCCTTTCACACAGCAGCAGCAGCAGCAGCAGCAACGCACAGGGACCGTGTGGTCAGCGAGGGCGGGGAAGAGGCCGGGGGAAGCAGAGGCTCCATCCACGGGCCGTCCTCGGTGGAGGAGCGGCAGGAGCTGCTAGCAGGGGGGAGGGGACAAGAGGAGGAGGAGGAGGAAGAGGCGGGAGAGAGGGAGGAGGTACACCACAGAAGCTCAGTTGTGATTGGAGGAGCACGGCAGAGGAACAGCGGGCCGTTGGAGGATGAGGATATGGAGTGTGTGACAAGTTTGTAGGAGTTGGATTGACGGGTTCGATCGGCCAACTGGCCCCTCTGACATCATCAGAGACTGACGCTTGTCAGTGCTGGGTAACGGCGCCACAGCTGGCTCTGTCTGTCCCCACCCCTCCCACGCACACACACACACACACACACACACTGTCTGCCTCTCTGCCAGACATAACTGCTCTGGACAATGGCGGCCAGTGACGCAACTTTAAACACCTGGTTATGACTTTGTTGGTTTATATGAGTTTGTACGTGTGTGAATGTTTGTAGTCAAGAATACCACACTATACTCTATAATATCTGAGTGTATGTATGTGTGTGTGTGTGTGTGTGTGTGTGTGTGTGTGTGTGTGTGTGTGTGTGTGTGTGCGCGTGTGTGTGATCTATGATTTTCTCTATTTGTACGTGTACATGAGTGCGTGTGTTCTCCACACGTGTCTGAGTGTGTCTCTAAAGTGCCTCACAGTTTTATCATGTCCTCAAAGCGTGAAGAGCAGAAAAGTAGAGACAAGCAAAAACAGTGAGGGGAAAGTAGGGATGAAGGAAGGGTAGAGAGGAAACAACAGAGGCAGGAAGTCCTTTTATGGACATCCCGCAGTCTACATAGTGTGTTTATCGTTTTCATTTCCTATGCCTACTTTGGTGTTGTTATTGTTGTTTGTCTGGCCGCCATAAAGCCAGGTAGGGGACAGCAGACCAGCTTGTGGAGGGGAGGGGTCAGTTAAGGATTCAAATCTGACCGCACCCACTTGTGGTCAAAGGTCAACTCCTCCTTCTCGGTTCACTGATGATGAAGCGCTGTATTGAGTAAACGGGGGCGAGGAAAACCCTGTTTGAAATCTCATTTCTCTTCCTCTTCCAAAGCTAAAGGAACCTTGGAGCACAGCCCTGCCAGCCTGGGGGTGGCATTAAGGTGACACACCACCCCCAGCCAAAGGGGGGGGAAGGATTTGAGGGATGGACAAACAGCCACAACAGGGCTTCTGTAGGGGGCCACGGGCAGAGAGAGACACTCTCTGGCCAACAGGAAGCTAGCCAGCTCTTTTATCCGCTGGTCGATAAGACGCCAGCGAGAGACAAACTCACCTCGTTCGTCACCTTGATCTGGCTTCGCCTCCTCCGCCGCTTTTCCTCGTTTGGCCACACCCACTTCCTGCCCCAAACAGGAAATGGGAGGAGCATTTGGTGGCTAAGCAGAGACAGCGAGCCCCCTTTTCTGCCTCATACCTCGCCGTTCCTCACTCCTCCCTCTCTCCTTCCTCCCTCCTCTTTGGTTATTCCACCGCCCCTCTCCCTCCATCGCTGGGTTTTTGCTTTTTCAGCCCTCGGGAGGCGAGTGTGTCGAACAGGGCAACAGAGGTGGAGGGTGGAGGAGCGGACGGGAGTGACCCGATTGAAAAGAAAACAGACTCTGGGCATGGATCTACAGAGGATCTGTCCGTCAATCAACCTCACTTCCTCCTCCGAGACCCTCCTCTTCCTCTCAGCGTGGAATCCTGTTGGATTTGCTGCCACACACACTCTCTCTACAGACCACGCCCACTATGTATTTAACAGTTCAATATTGTGCAAAACTGGCTAGCCATGACTATTTTGTTTTATATTCATGATGTTATTGGTTTAATTTATCCTTGATTTGTTTGCACAATCGGGGTGCTGGTCTTATAAATGTATTTTTGCTCGGTTTATTTTAGGAGAATTTTAAGAGGTTTTAAGTATCGAAGCAGGGCGTAGTGTTTGCGTGCGAGTGTATAAACTATATTTGTGCGTGCGGGTGTGTGTCTGCGTTTTAGTACAGGATGTGTGTACGTACGAATGTGTGAGATAGCGTGTGTATCTAAAAGGGGGGTCTTTCTCTCTATCAGTATGCACCTTTTACAGATTGTATCTATTTATTTATTTATTTTTCCCAGAAGAGAAAAAAATGTGTGCGAGGATGTGCGTTTGTATGCGTGCCTGTGTCCGAGTGGTTAGTTATGTATTCTAAAAAGCTGATTTTAAGCCTAGACAGTAAATTAAGGTAGCATTACAAGTATGGTATTGTGTGTGTGCGAGAATGTGTGTGAGGGTGTGTGTGAGGATGTGAGTGTGTGTGTGATAATGGGCCTCCTTAACACAGGGTTACCATGGACAGGCATGCTTCCAAAGCTTTGTGATTTCTTTAGCACGGTTTTTACTTTTTAGCCAAGCTGCAGAGTCAGAAGCCACTCTATCTTTGAAATTTAGTCATTGCATAACTTTCCTTTATTTCTGTTTAGAGGTAATTAGGTGTAAGGTCTCCAGCGAGGTCAGAGTGACGGTTCAGTTTACAGTGGTGATGAGTTTCGGCGTTGCAGCTTGGCCAGAAGGGAACAAGCCTTTTGGCAAATTGCTGCTTTTCTTCTTTACGGTGGATGGTCGCTCTGAATGGTAGAAGCACCAAATTCACACTGCCACAGTGACGCCTCATGAATGAACTGGGGGTGGGGGAGGGGTGACACCCTGATCGCTTGGCTGTAACGCACCATAATCACATGATTTCCTCATTTAATCATAGTTTAAACTCCAAATGAACTATTAGGGCTGGTGTACAGATGCTGCAAGACTTCTGAATCACATCTCTTTGTCTGAGGTCTGCTCATATCACGAAACATTATGATTTAATGTCATTGTTAGAAATAAAACAGCTCCCTGTCTGTAATATGATTTACTGTTAAATCTAATTATACTACAGACAGGCGATTTACTGTTAACTGATAAGATGTGATAATTGTTTGGTTAAGTAATTGGATGCAGATCAGAGACCTGTCAGCTCGAGGATCCCCTGGTGTTATTTCTGTCTTTTCATTTTCTTCTAATGGCTTTTAGGTAGCATGCTGAGTACTTTTTACTGAACTTTCTCTATGATAGTTTGTTTCTCTATTAGAGTTTGGATTCACTTGAGATAAAGGTATGACCACAGGACCTCAGGCCTCGGTACACCACACAGGGCACAGGTCTCACCTCGGTATTGTATCTTCTCTAGAAGAACATTCCCCATGTCAGTATCACATCCTTGGTACCAGTTGTCACATTTATTACAAAAACTTTATCGTATTCAAGACTGACATGATTCAACTCTCTAAAATGTTATGTAACAGGTTATGATAGCCCCTGAAATTTGCCACCACAGTCTGGATGCAAAGACAGCTGGACACTAGGCAGGTGTGTCAGAACATACTCTCACTACCAACTCATCAGATACCGACGCCTTGTCAGTGGACCTACACGTCAAACTATAAGGTACCACTTCATCGTCAGTTTTTTTGACATTCAGGGACGGTTTATCGATCTATGCTCGAACCTGCATTGTGTCTTTGCGAAATAAACAAATGTTTTCACAGGAAATACACACTTTCTCCTCATTAAATGCATACAGTCTTTTGTCAAAATAATAATAATAATTTAGAACGTAGGTAATAAAACAACAAAAGCACATGGTTAGATTTAGAAAAAAACATAATGGTTTGGCTTGAAACTGCTGCGCATAAAATTACTCGCATGATCGGCACTGCATGCGCATCTTTGGGCCCTTAGAGCCGGCTGCCTCCATTTAAAGCTCTGCTAACTTGAATGGGGATAAAATGATTAAATCCTGAGGCTCCCCTAGAGTTCCCAAATGTTATCAGACTGAATTGATCAAATTCTGATACTGAAACGAGTTATTTCGTAGGGTTATGACACTCGAAAAAATGTCTTTTTCGCCATGTAAGTCCATGGGAAAAAGTGTTTTTGTGCCATGTAGCGTCAAAGCAAACACAATTACGTTGTTTGGCCACTATGAAAACTGGCTCCAAAGCCTAGATCTCTTCTAAGGGACCTAATATCACGTGTGCTTGTGTGCTTAACATACTAGCACACAACGTTATTAAAATAGCTCGACTGTTGGTTTCACACAGGACACGAACAGCAGCCTCCTGGGTGTAAGTTTGGAGTATGTTTGACCCATCCAAGGCAGGTGTTCATAGTGTTTCAAACCCTCGCTAAAGGGTGCCCCAGTGCGTCGATATCAGACGTCGAGGGCCACTGACCAAATGTCGGTATTTGACAAGTTGGGAGAGAGACTGCAGATACACATCACATGACAGTGGATCTAGTCAAAACCGCAGAAAGAAATTTTCTAACAAAGTTAATTATATGTTTGAGTTTGAGCACTAAACACTTTCAAACTTAAACTCTCTTATTATATCTACAGAAAATCCAAATATGTTGCAATGGATTTTTTTTTCCTCTGAAAATCTCACATTAAATTCCCACCCAGAGACACTATCGCATGTCAACTTATAGCCATTAGTTTCCACTTTAATTTACCATTAAGGACTAACTGCTGAGCTCTCATTGCTACATGTTAAGCAGAGCAGGTTTGTGGCAGGGAAGGGTATGCATGAACACACTGCCATACACTGCATCCTGTGCCAGTAACAGACTTCTGACATTATTATGCAAACTAAATGTGAATGTTGAACGTGTTTTTAGTGGCAGTGCTGCTGTTGTTTTGTGGTTATGATCATACTGCAAACCCCGAAGAAGTCTGTGTTGTCAAAGGAATACCCTTCCTGACATTTAGTTTGTTGTTTTATTCTTTTTCTTTTTTACTTTAGCCTCATAAACATCTTCAGCATTTCTTTTCTTTCTTTCTTTCTTTCTTTCTTTCTTTCTTTCTTTCTCTTTCAGTTATTCTAAAAGCACCTCATTAAAAAAGTATTGACTTGGTACCATAAGCTAACAGACTACTTTGCGGCTAGTGGCTCACATCAGTTTCAGTATAAGCTGCCTTTTTAAGGTCAGACTTTAAGTCTAAAAGTGAGGAAAGCAGATTTCAGTATGGTCAAGCATGTTAATGTGTGTGTAGGGAAGCATCTGGGCTCGGTGTTTTAACCTTAAAGTCAGCACAGTCTCACTTTGTGCTTCTGTTTTTGTTTCCTCTCTTTGTTGAATCAGCCCTGGTAAAGTGATTTAACCCTGAATTCAAAATTTATGCCAATTTACTTCAGAAATATAACATCTATTAGGTCTGAATCCTCAATAATAAATGAAACCAGGTGGCACCTGAATTATGAAGTAGTAGTGTTTGTATCCAAGCTGCTACAGAGAAGCCAGCAAGAATTTATCAGCCATTATCGCAGCAGCTGTGAATGTCACTCTCTCAAGGCAGTTTTGATAAGACACCATTTGATGAATGACAATAGTTACTTTAATGAATTAATGAACTATCCAACACAGAAGCGTTCTCAGACTGGCCAAGTTAAAAATAGGATGGGAAGATTTCCACAATCAATTATCACAGCCTTAAATGTACAGTTCACCCCAAAACCTGCATATACACTTATTTGTGCTCTTTGCCTGTAGAGCTATTTATCAGTCCAGATTGTTTTGGTGTGAGTTGCCGAGTGTTGGAGATGTTGGCTGTAGAGATGCCTTCTCTCAAGTATAATAGAAGTAGATGGAAATCGGCTTGTGGTGCTCAAGGCACCAAAGAAAAAAATTGGAAAGCTGAACAAATGTCTCTTTCCAAATATCAGGACCCCGTTACTCAAGATAATCCACAGACCTTGTCGTGAGCAGTTTCATGTAGGAGCTATTTTCGCTCTACTGAACTACGCCAGTATCACTGCTAGCTCACATAGCATCACTGAGCTAGCTAGTGTTACAGCTCAGCTGAGGAGGACGCCATCTCGTCTGTGAGTAGATGTACGCTTCCTTCTGTGCAGTGATACAGTTGGTGGGTGTAGTTTGGTAGAACGAAAATAGTTCCTAGTCCTAGTTTTATTTGAGAGAAGGCAGACATCTCTATGGTCAATATCGCCAACACTCTTCAACCCTAGATTGAAAAACAGCGCCGCAGGTTAGAGTAAAAATGTGTTTTTGATTTGGGGTGAACTGCCCCTTTAAGGTGAATGCTCAAACGTCACATTCGTAAATGTTCAGTATCACCTCCAACTTTGAGGATAAAAGAACATACACCACCAGAAACTACATTCAGTTCAAATCCTTTCCTTTGTGCTCCTAATAATGTCCACTCATAGACACACATACCCATTTGGAGTAACCCTGCATATCAGAAGTGCCCAAGCAGGCTTTGTTGTGTCTGTGTAAAAGCTCTTTGGTTTCTAATGCTGGTGAGAGTGATCCAGAGGCCTGTGGTGCCCCCGTGTGGAGAGGAGCAGCATTGCAGTTTTTATGTTACATATAGGTTAGCATGAACTATGAGTTGTTGTGTTGCAGTATATAGTATGAGTGGGTGTAATCCTGCATCCCACAAGATATGCAAAAACAATGCAATAACTATGACTGTATACAAGGTTCCCGAAGTAAATATACTTGTGAAAGTGAAAAAAAAAAAAATCATGACGATGTATTTTTTTTTCTGTTTGTTACATTTTTAAGTAAACTCAGTGGTTTCCATGCCAGAGAAACCTAACATACTTGAAATCAGGTACATTGCAGTGCAGTATAGTAAAGACATATTTATTTATCTCTCTCGTGCCATGGTGTTGGATCTGCATCTGCAGTTTGAAATGTGTACTGAGACATCGACATGAAGTTGGTGTTTTTGCTCGCGCTTTAACATCCAGCCAGTGTAGCCCCAGAGTGAAAAGCTGATTGTTTATTTTGATGACTCAGCACCAAAAACGACTAACTTCACCTCCTTGACTCAATATGTGTTTGACTGCTTCCCTTTCTCGTGTTTATTTCTGGTTAAATGGATCGAGCTACATGGGTGTACCATCAGTATTGCATGAGGTTCACATGTTGACATTGAACGTGCCAGGTTTTGCAGTCGTTTTGTTTTGATCAGGTTAAGTATCATATCACATTATGACAGAGTAGCTATTTCTATTCACTGTACATATGATTGAAGTCAGTATTTTGCCGAGGAGAGTTTGGAAGGTGATTTTGCATATCTTGTGTCTTATGGGCTCTTAGTTCATTTCTGAATATTAACCCTGAGAAGCTCATGTTTATGTGATTGTCGAAGGTTGAGAGAAAAGGCGGACGACAGTATTCGTTCTCCCCAGTCTTTGCCTATGTGTTGCCATTTCAGCTTCTATCTTTTCCTCCTCTGACATGTGGAAGGTGGACCAGTGAGAAAAATGTGTATGAAATGGACCAAATTACTCATAATTAGGATTTTTTTAGACAACAGATATTGGTGGATTGAAAGTAAGGCTCAGGACAGAAAAACAGACAGGCCACAGCTGCATAGCGCACACACACTTGGTTGGTTTCTTGCTATATTCAAGCACAAAGTGAACAATAAACATGAAAACATCAACTTAAAATCCACAGGTTAAACTGAAGCTGTGTTCCAATTCTGTACCATACACTCACTCTAGGTAGGGGTGTTAGAATATACACTCGAGTATCGTGATGGTATGTTTTCTAATACTGTATCACTTACCCGACTGCTAGATGACAGTGTTGTAATCTGTCCTCAGCCGTTTGACTCTTACATCACTAGCATGTTACAGGGACTGTGATAAATACAAATGCAGATCCCGCTGCCTTGATGCCAGTACACAGCCCTTATTCTGAGCAGGTTGTATTCAGCGTGTTCAAAAGGACAAAATTAAAAGTGCTATTGAGAACATTAGCCACTAGATGTCACACCCCCCCTGCCTATTTCCATTATATTCACGTCACCACACCGCTGTTCCTCAAAGCACAAGTGGTTGCCAGTTTGTTGCATACTTCATGGTCAAGTAGACAGTCTGTCAAATGCTGAATATTTAATGGTAGAATAAGTGATTCATTTTGCAATATGTAGCCACACATCAGCTATAGACTTAGGTTACTTTGTGAGGTGGTGTATCAAGGTTCATCTATGGCAATCTAGGTAATGGTTAGCATTAGCTAGCTTTAGGTACCACTGTGCCATGACAACAAAGTTCCACCCTTATTCGTTTTCTGTCTCATCATATATGGTAGCGAGAGGAAAATACTTTATAGGCTACATTCCTTTTCTTTTTCAACCCTGATTTATAGTACTGATGTTCTAATGACCTGCCCTGCTCTTTCCCTCTCTCTGTTTATCATGAGACCCCCGCTGTCCCTCTGCCAATGCCTTCACTAGAAGACTACTGCCGTAGGAGTGTGAGCTCAGCACCAGGATAGGTAGGGAGTGTCCACCTGCACACACAGTAACAGGGCTAAGTGTTAGCATTACACAGCTAATGTTACCAAAGAGTTATTAACAGTTTTAACCACAGAGTCAAGCCATTTTGGTGTCGGTGTGAGTTTAATAGAACTTTTTAATGGTTAGGTGTTGGTTGTTAACCAGGCGGATGTTGAACCATGAGGATTCTTAATCGCTGATGTCACCTAGATACCACATGATACCAACGTCATTATACTATTGGCTCACAAGTAGTGTAAGAGGCAGTAACTAAGCGTTAGATACCTTACACGGAGGTAAACAAAACACTCTTTTTGGACCCGACAAAATTAAACTTTTTAAAATGATTAATTCACAATCATAATTTTTTTTTTTGGGAAAAGCAATGTATTCTTTTTTATTATTATTATTATCCACATAAAAATGTTACCAATAAAACCCACAAGATTAAAAGAAGAAAGGTAGAGATTCATGCACAGTTTAAGTCTCAAGTATGGATCCAGCTCCAAATGTGCTGGATACTACATCTCCCATAATTCCTTTTACACATTTCCCACATCCTTTTGAACCCCATGCCCTCAAAAATAGGGTCCCCAAAAGCTGTCAGAATACAAATGATCATGAAAATTTGAAGAGACTGTTTAACTGGCATTAGACGGCTTAGCATTAAATAGTTTAGCATGTTGATTCCTTGTATATCAACTGCAAAAACATACATTATAAATATTGGTATATAGTCATGTTGTACACAAGTAAGTGTCTGTTATGGAACTGGAACACAGCACGGGTGTGTTTTTTGTCCGCCCTGCCACTAACAGTCCTTTTTAACAGCTGACATTTAGTGTAATTAACAGAAACAGCACAGGTGCAACCAATAACCTTAATCATGGCTTGTTCCCATTTTGTTGTGCCAGTAAACCAGCATGCATCAAACCACAGCTGTGAAACTGGATCCACTAAATGGAATGTAGCCGTTATTAATGATATTAGCCATACCTGTGTTTTGTACGTCTGTTGTGTGTGTTTATGTAGCTGTGGTCTGTGGCTCACTGTAGATAGTTAGTAGCCAGTGTATCAGGCTGATGAACTGCAGCTGTGTCTGCAGCTAGTTAAACTGAAACCACACCCCTCTGCTGTAGAGGGTGCAGCTCAAATTCAAGTAATTTCCTCAAGTGGAAGAGAGAGTAAAGGCCTGGTAGATGGATGACAATCTGTTGATGACAATAGGAAGCAGTGGGTGTTTGGATGGAGAGTATTTGGGGGGATTGTTGAGGGTTTTTTCATCATGTCTGAATTTCAGGGTGATCTAAGTTCTCACATGGTGAATTATATATCCAAGTAATGTTTTATGTGCATGGGTTTCTCTCTCTAGGAATATTAAGTATTGGTCCTTTGTGAATGATAATATCTTTTATCTCACCACTAGCCAATGATTGTATATTTTTATACACCA
Source organism: Epinephelus moara (assembly GCF_006386435.1). Classification (NCBI taxonomy): domain Eukaryota; kingdom Metazoa; phylum Chordata; class Actinopteri; order Perciformes; family Serranidae; genus Epinephelus; species Epinephelus moara. Next base: position 19,667,600 of record NC_065528.1, read on the forward strand.
TTTACCATATTATAGCAAGAAATATATGAATATATATTATATTTAATCACCAGAATGTTAGAGTAAGGAACAGGAAGGACACTTATTTGGAGATGTAGCTATGAAGATGTGTTATATAAGCCTGCTGACTGAGGATCAGTAAGAATTTATTGAACAAAGTCCTTCTATAGCGACTGTGTTTTTGACCAAAAGGAACCAACAGGGAATGATGTTGTATTTACTGAAGATGAAACATTTTACGTTTCAGCTGATGGCATACACACGATGGGCTTTTAGGTTGCTTCACACAGGCTTGGATGATTCCCAGACTATGTGGCGTTTTAGTCTGAACAAATATGGCCTCATTTAAAGGTCCAGTGTGTAGGATTTAGGGGGATTTATTAGCAGAAATGGAATATGATATAAGAAGTATGTTTTCTTGAGTGTGTATTCGCCTGGAAATAAGAATCTGCGTGTTTTAAACCTTAGAATTAGCCGCTTTTCATCTACAAAGAGGGTGTTTCTCAAAGTCAAGGAAGGATCCTGCAGAGGCAAAGCAAGAGTCCTCCCTAGCATTCAGTGAACATACATCGGAACAGGCTAACGAGGGTCCCCAGGTGGACGTCATTAACCCCCAGCAGACTGAGGGGGTTTGGGGGGAGATGGACACTTGGTGGTTCATCTCTGTTGGAAATTTTTAATTTAAAAACATTTTTATAGTATCTAAATCACGTTATTCCAAAAATCTCATTATTCAGCAGTGGACACGTTGGAAAGTGTAAATTATGAGGTTTCTGTCAGTATTTTTTTTCACGCTTGTATGATAAAAACTGGAGATATTAATCCAAATAAATGGCATATTAATCTAAATCCTGCTGTGCTCCACTGCCGCAGGTTTCATTGAAGGGGCACCGCCTTCACTTCCAGTAAATCGTGTGCAAAGCATTATGGGGATTTTATACCCGCAGAGGATACACACACGCATCCTTGGAATTTCTCTGAAAGAAGGACTCGGTGAAATTCGGAAGGAACCTTGACATTGGAGCAGTCCTTCAGCGCGGGTCGATGATGTCGCCCTCTTGAAATTCGTCCGTTTTAGGATCCTTCCTTGACTTTGAGAAACACCCCATGTCCCAGACATCATTGACCAGCCTTTGTCGTCGTCCATGTTGTCTGCCATGTTGCCCCACCAAGCTTCTACAGTAGCCCAGAACGGACAAACCAAACACTGGCTCCAGATTGGGCTAATCGTGTTTTTACGTTGGCTACCATGGTTAGCAGCCAGCTGCGATGAGCAACGTCGGAAAAAAGCTGATTTTCTTAAGGTGAAACTGCTTTGTTCTGTGTGGTTACTGGTTTTAATCACCTGGTTCGTTGGTTTTGGAGAGGAAGAGACCTCTGCGGAGAAGTCACCTTCCAATAAAAACCTACTGAACAATGAAGGAATCCTAACTGGGAGTTCTCACTTGGCCCTCGGGAGAAGTTTCAGCTGGTTGCGATGTCCAATCCTTACTGCTAGATGCTACTAATTCCTACACACTGCTCCTTTAAATATCATTAGCTGCAAAACACAAACAGCCAAATGACATAATTAACTACAGCCACATTTACTGGAAATCTACCCATTACCAGCGATGTGACTCCAGAAGTAGGAGGCTCTTTGTTCAGCTTTTAAAGACACTAGGGTTCAGAGATAAACGCCAAATTTCACAATTTGACTTTAAACATTTGAGCAACAGAGAGCTCTGAAACATGGCATGTGTTTGCTTTGCTTCGTCTATGTTTCGTGAAGTTAGCAGAGAGACATTAACATACCAGCAACCTGTCAGCGCAGGTCAACGTCTGGACATTATCCTACTGTAGCACCGAGAGACCTGTCTCGCTTTCACTAGTCCTACATCAGCGACACACACGTATATACTGTACACTTTTTCAGATGCATTATCAAAGACATCAAACCAAAAAACTCCACCTGTCAAGGACTAGATCTCTCTACGCTTTGAGCCGTGAAAATCATGTAGCTTCTATTTTTTTCTCTTTCAGGAAAGGAAGTAGAGGACTTGAACTGCGTCTGTGTAGAGAAACTCTCATTGAATGCAGGGAGGGGAGTGAAGCAGTTAAGTGACTGACCAACTAAGTCATTTTGTGTTCATGCAGCAATGTAAAAAGGAGAAAATATAAACTTTTGGGGGGGGGGCAGATTTGATCTAAAAATGTCGAATTTATATTCTGCATCTTGACAGTAAGGGCGATGAACTATTTTGTGTCTGTGTGGACGACCGAAAACATTTCAAGCTGCTCAGTATTAAGAAAAGATGTCATCCAACATGCTTTAACAGAAATAGTATTTTACACACCATTTAAAAAGTATTAGAGTCGTGTGTTTATCTTTAACTATACACATATATGTGTTACTTATCGATTTATCAGAGAGTGGGGCTGTTATACTTCCTGTCTCGGGCACTCAGATCTCCTCATGTGGACGTTATATTTTCTTGTAACCCGAAGTGGTTGTCGATCATTGTTTGATCCTGATGACAAATATTTTAAGAGGACTATTTTGAATATAGATTTTATTTTCCTTTTTTTATAGGTAAAAAGCATAGCCTGTTGTAGTAGGAATTACATCTGATTAAAACATGAATTCCCTTTTCTGGAGAAACAAGAGAGGATCGTCTCTTTGTTTTTCTCTTGTACAGAATTTATTTCGACATCAACGCCGATGGACGCTTTGGGAAAAGGAACAGGAAGCAAAAGAGGGAATATATTATACATTATAAGTACAAGTTTATATTTCAAGTGTCTTCTATTTTAGATATATATAGAAAAATTATATCTAAATTATATGATATTAATTGATAGTTTGGAGTCGGACTTTGCTGAGGGTCAAAACAAATTTCTTCGAGGGAAAATGCCCACATCAGGTTTGGGAGGTGCCATATTGTTATACGCGTGCTAGCGTTTTCTATATGGGACCCAGAGGGCAAACGTTTAATGGTTTCGCCCTCAGATGAATGTTTCCATTAGCTTTACAAATCATTATCGATAAGTTTCCTTTTTGTGATAGTTAGCATTTGTCTGTGTGTTGCCAGTGCAGAAGCAGGGTTTTAAACTCAGTCATGAAACTCCTGGAAAAGTTAGGAAACTACAAAAAAATGTTGTCCAGGCTTGGAAAAGTTTGAATATACATTATATAAAAAATCTGAAAAACATGTCCAACATAATGCAAAATACATCCTCCATATTGCTATCATTGAAACGTCACTAGCATCACCTAATTGGCGTATGCAGCTAGTTGGCAGCAGGAGCTAGTAAAGTTAGCAAGCCTTAGCAGTGTGCTTATCCACAAATGCCTGGGAAGTACGTTTATAATAATGTACAGCTTTCAAATGACAAATATAAGACATGACCTCAGAGAGAGGTGGACCGTAGCTGCGCTGGATGTGGGCTCTGCACCAAAACGTTTGATGTTGGCAACATGGGGGTAGTGTCTCTGGTCAGCCATGCTAAAGGGATAGAGCATCAAGACAACCAGCAGGCTGCTTAACAGACGAATAATTCGTAAGTCGTAGCTAGGCCAGATAATGTTATCGCTTTGTGTCTACTATGTGTTGACATAAAGATGTTCCATACCATATTCCACACTACATTTTTGCTAAAATACATGTCTTTTTACTGGAGTAAGACAGACGTTTATGCCCCCTGATAAACACTAGGCCTAATGTTACCTCTTTAAAAATTAGTTAAATAAAGTCACGGAAACTGGGTAAAATATTATGAAAAGGTTTTGGAAAATATTTTAATTCATTGTTAAAAATGTGTGTAAAACCCTTTGAACAGAGGTCATCCAATACGATTACAAAACTTTTAGACTTTAGACTCCTGAAGAATTAATTGTGAATCTTGATCAATTATTTAAAACTTAGACATCAGGCTGGGAAATTATCTTTAAAAGTAAAATTTAAATGCAAAATTGAATTAATAAGACATAATAGTATGGATTTTGGAGGCAAATTTAATCCAGTGTTGAAACCATGGATATATAAAAGAGATCTGGATACAGCGTTGAAGGTAGGGCCCAGCTCATTCCTGTGAAAGCTGCTCAGTGGTGCATGAAGCCAAAAAAATTGGACTTTCTGGGTGTAAAATTACCCAGACCTCCAGCATCATTGGGCCCATAGTGCAGACGAGACTTTCGAAAGCAAAGTGACTAATTTCCAGTTTAGCCCTCTGCTGACTTGAATGGAGATGAATTTTTTTTAATCATGCGGCTCTTCTAGACTTGCCAAATGTTATCGGACTGAATGGATCAGATTCCACGAGTGAAACAAGTCTTGCGGGAGTGCACAAATACAATGTAATCTAATGTAAGTCTATGGGAAAATGTCTTGAGCCCAATGGCATCACATGACGGACCCAGAGGTTGTAATTCCACATCAGTCCACTACAAAAATTGGCTTAAGGGCCTGCGCACTTCCTGGGGGCCTGGTTAAAACCTTGATCAATACTGAAGGAATCTCTGCATATTGTCCTGCACTGGCTCATACTGTAGTAACACTTATAGATGCATGTAAAGTCCTCAGCTATCAGTCTCGGGAAAATTTGATTTGTTCCCTCGAGGTGATGGTGAGGAACAAAAATATGATTTACTTACTACCCTCTTCCTTTTTGTCCTGGGCTGTTGAGCCCTGAAATGAACCAAATAGATGATATTTGCTTGCCTAATAGATTTAGAAATGACATAAATGATAGTTAGATAGCACTCACACACTGTGTAGCAGCACCTACAGCAGCACCCCATGTGAACTTCTAGGACTGTTAGTATTGTACGGACCTTGAAAGCCTCATGTTTATCGCTCATTCCTTCTCTTATTGTTACTCAGACACTTAAATAAATCATAAAGGAGATCCCTGTTTGCACATGTTAGAGTATCTGACACAGAGGTCGCTCTTTGTGTTTCACTTTTATGGAGAGCGCTGCACTCACAAGCCTGTTGATCGAGGAGAGGAGTTCTCTGTACCAGCTCGTGTTTCTTCAGGATATTACTCCAGCTCTAGAGGCGTGGCAGCAGCTTCGCGATGCAGACTTCCTGTCGTAAAGTAGAACGTCTGTGCCTCCCTGCATCTGCTACTTCTCCCTGATTTTACTGATAAGAGCTACTTGCACCACGAATGATTTCATCCCTTGAATGTAGGACACAGTGGTGTTCTTGCACATCTGGAAAATCCACATTAAGTATTTGAGAGTTACACAAAAGGCTTATGTTTGTTTCTTTTGTTGGCAGCCCTCAGTGGAAGAAAATAGCAGCTATCAGTTTTGACCACCGCAGACTTAGAAAATCTGATTTTAACTCTCTGTCGACACTCGGATCTTTATAAACTTTAATCCCAAGTGTCTTCCTAAGTAAGCCACATTTGCCCACAAAGAGTTAAACAGGTCTTGTGTGCCTGTGTGTGTATATGCAGCGATGTCATGTACATTATCAGTGTTTTCTTCCGTGAGTTAGTTCTTGCTGGTGTGGGACGCCTCTTTAACAGCATGCAGGCGTCGACTGAATTTTTTGTTACCCAGGCAGGGTGATCCTGGCCTTTCGCCAGCGTGATGATTCAGTGGCAGGGGACCCACAGCTCCATATACAGTAGTGTTCAATGAAGGCTTTTCTGTTCCTTATTTACTGGGTAAATGCCATGGCTATGTGGCTCTGTTCTCCACTGGTCAGTAGTGTCTTACGATCTTGTCCGTAGTCTTAGTTCACTACTCATGCAAAGTGTTAAAGGGCCTTTGACAGGATTGAGCTGTTTGTTTGTTTCTGTTCCTTTCTGTCTGAGAGAGAAGTCTGTTATTATTTTTGAGAGAGGTGTTCACACAGAGACCAATTTGTTGTAATATTAGTAGTGACGCTACTGTTAAATGTAGTATTTAATAACAGCACTGTTTATGGTCAAAAAAAAAGAACTAGAGTGTGTTATTGTACTTGCGGTAGCTTTGGAGGCAGGTGGTCATTTTGTAACTGTTCTTTAACATAAGCCACTCCCCCCCCTCCACTGCGAGGGATTCCATTGGTTCTGAGGTTGCTAGGTGACACTGGCCCAACATCATTTGGTTTCCTCAGTTACCATTTGTCTCCTCGGTGACGACTGCATGGTCTCACAGTTGACACTCCCTTTTTCTTTCTTCTTCTTCTTCTTCTTCTGCTTCTCTTTCTTTTTTCTAAAGGAGAGGTTTTTTTTGTTTGTTTTGGTTCATTCACTTCATTTTACATTTTAGAAAGGGAAAGAATACAAATGAAATAAATCAGAATATTAATTCAATCACTTTTTCTACTCCTATTTTCAATAAAAAGTGAAACGAAAAAAAACAAACAAAAAGTTGATTTGTAAATAAGTAATGTACAGTTTGTATCTGTAACTTGTCAGTCTGTCATTGGTGACAGAGTCTGTCTTGCTTATAACGCACGCTACCAGTAAATAAAAAAAGGAAAAAGTATATTTAGACTGTATGGTCCCTTGAAAGCAAGTTTTAAATTAATATCTGATGTATATTCCTGTAACATTGCATTTTTATCTGAGGAATGATGTTATTAAAAAATTGCAAATAAATTGCATTTCCTACAGCCGTGTTTTTCACTTCTCTTTTACGCTTTGATTCCAGGTCTTTGTCGTCACACTGTATTTGGGTAGACCAGTGCTGACACTCCACTATCAAGGTACTTTAATCTGACATTACATTTTCAGTGAATACTTTATAGATGCCAAATAACTGTGATCCACACAGTTAAATTGTGCATCTAGTAATTATCTTGTTCACCATCACAGCTTTTCTAATGTACAAATTCAGCTGTGTGTGTGAGTATTGAAGGGAAACTGGTATTTTTTTAACCTGGATCCTATTTTCCCCTGTTTTGTGTCTTAACTGACTCATGGGAACAACTTTTTTTTTTTTTTAAATTGATCCAATATTGAACGAGAGCACTGCAGCCGTCAGCAACACAGGCTACAATGTCACCGCTCAGGGCATAGGGCAATGTACGTCCATTAAAAGTGCTTGTCTTTGCCACTGACAGATTCAGATTGCGACTAAAAGTGTCTGACAACATTATGAAAATGATCCCTACAGTGATAGACCTTTTTGTTAAGAGTAGGATCCTATTTGTTTAACCAGAAACAGCCACAAATCACTATCACCAAACCAACAAGAATCCATTTAAATCAGTGGTTCCCAGCTGGTCCAAAAGTGGGTCGGGGGTCCATTCTGACTGCAACTAATTATTTCATAAATCTCTGACTCCATGAACTCTGTCAGCTTGGTTATCTCCATCAAACTAGAGAGGCATGTGAGCAGGATTCGAGGCTCAGCACAGATGATGACCGATGGGGCAGCATCCATTACTTAATTCATAATTCTGCTTGTGGCCAACATGGGCTGGTTCAGTTAAAAATTATACACAGAATTCACTATACTAACCACAGATTGTCTGAAATACTGCTTCTCAGTGTTCTGCCTGTAACAGATGTGGTGCAAATACAGTATCCTATAATTACATACAGAAATAAAAGAATTGTACATGTCAGTCTCGGCTTGGAAGCCAACAAAGGTTGTAGGTACAGGGGAGGTAACTTTAACACAACCTTGATTTACTTGTTTTGTGCATTCTGGGGTTTATTTTTAATGCTCTATTACACCAGTAGGTGGCAGCATAGTCAAAATGACACTGAACCAATACTCCAGTGACTGTCTTCAGTGTTGATCTATTCAGCAACTCTGATTGTCTTGCCAAGAATTTAAACTTAAGGCATATTTTAGCACTTAAGTGATTTTTTTATTTTAATATATAATAGGATAAATATATGTATAAGATATCAAAACATTTTTATGCACACAAAAAGCTCATTTCTGTCAATTTTTGGTCACAAATTTGTTTAAATCTTCTCCTTCTCCTGAGTAACCCCTCCACCTAACAGGTGTGGCAAATCAAGCTGCTGATTGAACATCATCGTTACTACACAGGTGTGTGTTGGGATGGTCACAGTAAAAAGCCAATCTAAAATGTGCAGTTTGAACACACAGCACAATGTCACGAGTTTTGAGGGAGCGTGCTGTTGGCATGCTGACTGCAGGAATGTCCACCACAGCTGCTGCCTGTTAACTGAATGTTCATTTCACTACTGTAAGGTGTCTCTAATGTTGTTTCTGTGAATCTGGTAGTACATGTAACCACTCTCACAATCACAGAACACTTTTAGACACACCAGTTAAGATCCCCGACATCCACCTTCTCTACCAGTAAATTGTCTGAGACCAGTCACCAGGACAGCTGATTAAAAGGACATAACCAGAATTACTGGAACCTGGCATCCCAGTTCTTGCATGCCAATATCCAGCAGCTTCACACAGCCAATAAGGAGGAGTGGCCAACACTCTCCAGACTGCAATCAACAATCTGATCAACACTGTATAAAGGAGATGTGTCACACTGTATGAGGCAAATGGGGGTCACACCAGACACTGATTCTTTGATGTATTTATCACCAAAAATGCATTTGTGCTAGCCATGTAAAATCCTAATTGAAGTCTTTATCAAGACAAACACAGCACATTTTAGGAGTCCTTTCATTGTGACCATCCCAAGGCACACCTGTGTAGTAATCACAGTTTAATCAGCATCTTGATTTGCCACACCTGTCAGGTGGATGGATTGGGAAAGGACAAGTGTTCACTAACCTGGATTTTAATGAAGTTGCAACCAAAATTTGAGAGAAATCAAATTGTTGCTATTGATTACACAAAAAAACTCAACCTTAAGTGTCTTGTGAACACAAATGTTTATTTTTTTAAAAGCTAATTTTGGGTTTACACAGGTAAACAAGAAGTTTACAAGGTATTATTCATGACTACATTCTGTTTTCTAGCGACTGCACATTACGGGTTTATGAGTTGCCAGGTGTCTTTTCAGATTCCCCTGCTGCGAGAATTCTCTCTCACAGTTTGGACACTTAAACGGTTTCACCCCGTTGTGGCTGAGTGTGTGTCTCTTCAGGCAGTTCAGTGTCAGGAAACGCTTCGGGCACTCGGAGCACAGATACGGACGCTCCCCTGTGTGAGAGCGCGTGTGGACGATCAGGTGACTCTTGCAGGAGAAACCCTTCCCGCAGTGTGTGCAGGTGTACGGCATCTCGCCCGTGTGGATCCGATTGTGCAGCAGCAGCTCCCCAGAGGACAAAAACGACTTCCCGCATGTGGTGCACAAGTAATTCTTCTCGCCTTTGTGCATCTGCATGTGTCTTGTAATTCCTGATTTGCTGAAGCTTTTCCCGCAGATCGTACACAGGCTGGACGGGCCTTCGTGCAGGCGTTCATGTTGCTTGAGCGAATAGTTGCACAGAAATCCCTTGTTGCACTGGCTGCAGGTGAATATCCGTCCTCTCTTGTGGAGTCTCTGGTGCTGATAATAACCTGACGGGCTGGTGAATCCCTTCTCACATTGGATGCAGCAGTACGGGAAGACATGGAGCTTCATGTGAGCCTTCAGCTGATTTGGAAGTTCAAAAACCTTTTCACACTTCAGACATTTGGTTTCTTCCTCTGTGAAGTTTTTGTTGACAGGTCGCATGCTCAGAAATCTTTTGTCTTCCCCTGTGGGCTCTTTACGCCTACGTCGTACCTTGTTTTCTAAGTTGTCCTTCTTCTGCTTACGTTCCCACATTTTCTCAACACCGTCTTGTTTGGGTTTCCTCTTTTTCTCAGAGTTGTCTTCTACTTTCTTCTTTTCGCCGTTCAAGTCTTTACTTTTCTGCTGAGTCTTTGCTCTGGCTTTCTTCATGGATAGTTTTTTCTGAATGGGAGCTCTTACATGGTGCTCACTCTGGATGTGCTCTTGGACCGTTCTCTTTAGGCGATGAGTGAATGTACACTGAGGGCAGATGAGTAAACGCGACATAGGACCTGAAAGCAACATGAAAAACAGGCCGTTAGTAAAATTAGATTCTGGACTGATTCTGATCTGCTACTGCAACTGATTTAAGCTAACCTGATTCCTTTTTTGGCAACCAATCATCTGCAGTTTCGTCTGAGCTTTGACTCGAGTCTTCGTCTAAATCTTCCAATGCCAGGATCTCTTCTTCAGTGTCATAATCATCATCCTCACTGTAAGTCTCAGGTAGCCTCTCCACTCCAGTTTGAGCGGGCAGAGCCAGAGTGGACAAAAGGATTTCGTCCTTGCTGCTGGAAGGAGCTGCAGTAAGGGAATGCATTTAAAATGTTACACGTTAGTGACTTGGTGTTGTGATGGGACTTTAAAAAAAGTTGAATTTGTTGTCAAAGACTGAAGACAAGATGTAATGCAACAAAGCCAGTTCGACGGCAGGAAGAAAACAAACAAGAAGAGCAGCCTTTTTTCCAAACCTTGATGTTTTACAGATGGACACTACATCCAAAACTCTATTCCTCGTGTCTTTTCTTTTCAACTTACCGGAGCTTAGAGTCCCCAACTGTCTGTGATGAAGCAGCAGAGTCTTCAGAGCAAAGGGTTTAGACAGATGCAGTCCAAATTGTTCCGACACAGATGTCGTTTCAGTGAGCCATGCTGCTGTCTGAGACACAGAGATGCAGGTTGGCAAGTGAAATAATAATTACACTGTATGCTTACAGACCTCAAAGCAAGAGCACAAAAAGAGGAAAAATGCTGTGGCGCTGTTTGATGTAGTGGTTCGAAATTTACACACAAAAACAAAAGTACCTGTTGCAGGTCTGGTACAGGCAGCAGCTGCTCGAACCTGGACAGGAACTCAGACACCAGCTGCTGCAGTCTTTCGTCATAGTTGGAGCCGTAGTTTGCAGGAAAAACCTCCTATAAAAACAGCCACAACTTTAGATTTAAAATATCAACATATAACCATTGTAAATGGTGATCTTTAGGAGATATGAAGATGTAAATTTCTCGCAAGCAAACTCACTTGGAAGAAGATCTCCTTTTCAGAAGGAACATTCAAAAGGTTCTGAACAAGGCTGGCAAAGTTGGTGTAAGAGGTCTTCAGTATATCACTGTTGGCCTGTCAAGAAATGGACAACAAAACAATTAAGTTGAGAAAGTTTTCAGCTACTTTACATATAAAGTTTAGGCCTGTATTTCAAAAGATGTTTCATTAGTTACAACAGTAATGGTATTGGAACACCTTGGATTTCTAAATGTATGTGTGCTCTCAATGTTTAGTGTGTGGAGCAGCTCTGAATTTTCTTTTAAAACCCACCATCTGATCAGTGGAGCTCAGTTCGGCGCTGCAGGTGTGGATCTTATCCAGCTGGGTCTGGATGGTCTGCAGGTTGGCGACGCCGTCACCACGACATAGCTCCAGAACCAGCTGCAACAAGGCAAAGATGGGAGACGGGTAACTCAAAAGAGCATGACACAGCAGGGAAACGATTGCTTTCCATTAACAGAGCATAACAGTACGTTTGAATTACATTAATTTCCTCCATTAAAATGTCAGATGTGTCCCTCGGTGCCTCTAAGAGGACCAGGTACAGGGAAGGCCAATGACAACACCATCACTGACATTTCATTTATTTGGCCAAGACAGGCAGCAATATAAAGTTACAGAGAAACACCACAGAACAAAAATACAAGATAAAAAATATACAGCTGTACATACAGGTTTAATAAGGCTCAGTAATTCCTCACCCTTGCTCTCAGGCCCAGGATGACCTCAGCTCTCTGACTGAGATTCAGAAGCTCTGGGACGATCTCTGCCGCCAAACTGATGAAGTCTGCCAGCTTGCCATACTGCACCACACTGTGCTTCTCTACTACTTGCCACAAGAAAGCAGACATGAGTCCCACTGGCGGGACGAGGAGATGTAAGGAGGCCGGAGGAAGAGGGGGGCCTGCAAAGGACAAGTGTTCTGGAATTAATGAATAAAGTAAGTTTTACCTACGGAGCCTTAAACCACCATTTACAAGCGATGCGACAACTTGAGAGGGTTAGCTAACGTTAGCTTAACAACTGTATTAGGAACTATTATTTGGTAAAATGACTGGCTGCGTATACTAGCAAACAACTAGATGAATATTTACCCAAACCACTGCGTTTCCACGCCATTCTTCACTTTTATAAAGTCCAAACAATTAATAAATTACCACTTTTGCATTAATCTCGCACCGCAGGAAAGCATACTCATAACTTCCGGGCAAAGCGGATGTTATGAAAACTGCCGTGCCGTGTGCGCGTTCCTTCAAAATAAAAGCTGGAACGTTGTCCTCATTGGTTGGATTGGTAAGGTTGAGCCAATCAGAGGCCGAGTAGGGCGGGTCATGCCTTCGCCATCACATTTTTTATTATTATTGATTATTCTTTATTGAACTTCATGAGTACAAACAAGTCCTGTTCATCATAATACAACAAAAATAAACTAAAGAGAGTAAAATAAAATACATACTAATAAATTAAAAACAGCTTCAGAGCTTTCTTGTCTTTAACAAGTTTCACTGATTTACTTTCACTGATTCTTTAAAGTTTAATCATAAAGTATCTGCATTTATGTATGAAAACCTTCCCCAGTAACAAGGCAATATTGAGAACAAAGTCTGTGTCCTTGTTTGCAACACAAACACTAAATGTGACTGTCTTTACCATCAAGGATGACACTTTTGTTCTGTACTCGTCTTTTCCCTTTTCTCTGGGGTTTAGGGCAGTTGGCATCCTTTAAGCTGCATTACTGCTTCCCTCTGGCTTTAAATGTCCACTAATATTCTGTTGCATTACCGTCTTGTAATAAGTCTGGTTGCTTTGAAAAATCGAAATATCCATTCTCTCCACTCCACCATGTGCCCACACTCAAGCACTTTTTTTTTTATCTTGGCCTCAACTCACCCTAGCCTCTGTAGCATGGCTGTAAAAAAAATCTTCTTTGCTCTCCATCCCCTTTTCAAGACACTGAAGCGCAGCAATAAGACAATAAAGCATGTGCAAATTTCATGACTTTGCCTTGGGTGGCTTTCAATTTTAATTTTCCCCAACTCAAATGCTCTTAACATACACTCATACACTCCAATCCATCATTTCCTTTGTTTGTTTGTTTTTGGTCAGTTTCTGCGCTGGTGGGTGGGACATTGCTCACAAGGTGTCAATTCAACGGAAAAAGCACACTTATTCCAGACTTTCATCACTTCCACTGGTGCTTTTCTGTTGAAACAGGTCTAAATATAAAGCATGAAAAAAGTCAGTAAATATCTTAGTGTCACAGCAGGTTGTTAAATTCAGCCATGAGCACACAGCTGTTCCAAAAAATATACTTAATAAAAGCTGATAGATGATGATGAGCAATTCTTGGTGGGAGCTTTGCTGATGAGGGATTACCAGCTAGTTGCTTAGTAATAGATCCATGCATGTAATGTAACATTTGAAAGTAGGACAGATACACATCAAACTTTCGCCCTTATCTGGTGTTTTCCTCCTCTGACGTGTCTGTATACTGCGGTCTCAAGGTGTCAAAGTGCCACCATGATAACAATATATAAGAAGCAACAGTAGTAAGTAGTATATATTCAACTTTTCGGCTCAGCCTAAAAGCACTGGCTCGCAGTCTCTTTCAGAGACATGAAGATCATTCAAAGTCTCATGGTGATGATGACCGTAATGGTCTGCGGAACATCACAGCATTTAAACAATCACCTGCTGAAAGACATTCATGATGAGGCAGAGAAAATGTGCAAAAACGCGGTAAGAAAACTACAAAACTAAAGATGGTTTGTTTATTTCATAGTACACTTACTTATACTGTGTATCTTATCTTCTTGTTGCAGCCGTTGAATGTACATATTACAAAGCCATCAGGAAATAGTAGCTCAACGTGTGTGGTATGTAGGAAACCTTGTCTAAATGTTGTATTGTATACGTCTGACTTTGTAGATGTAACTTTGCATGGAAATGTTGAACGACTCAAGACGTTTTGCTGGTTTCTTTAGACTGATTCTGTCTGAACTCCAGCTTGTTAAATCCTGTTACTAATTTGCCTTTCTCCTAACAGAAACATTTCTTCTGTTTGGCTGAGATAGCTCTGAAGAACGTCTCAGAGAAACACGACGTAAATGGGAAGAGACTTATCCATCTGTTGCATGCATACAACAAACAGGTAAAGAGAATTTCAGTGTGATAAAACGTGTTTTAGTCAGAAACTAAACTGAAATTTATGAATAACTTATCAGATGGTTTACAGTGACTCTGAAAGGCATCTGCTCTTACAATTAATATGCTGCATAATGTCGAACATGTTCTGTATCACCTTAGTTCTGAATCTCTGTGTGCCTAAAACTTATATTGTCATAATGATTTCGTTTCAGATTCAGGATAACAATTGTACCCTGAACTCATCCGAGGACTATGACCTAAAATCATTTCTGGATGACATCTTGAACTGCTCAAGGCGCTGCACCACGACTCACATAAAGAAAAAGAGCGAATGCAAAAATATGAAACATAAGCAGTGATCATATCCCTTTGATGTTCTTCTGAGCCGTCTGGTAGAGCACATTTTGAGTCACTGTATCTTAATGAAAAATGTGTTGAACTTCACTAGATGTCGCTGTCTTGAAATAGTATGCCTTTGCAGTTTGCCTCCCACAGGAAGTTAGTCATAAAGTCAGTCCAGAGAAGGGGGCTCTGTGTGGTGGGATGTTCAAAGGAAGGCACATATTTTTTTGACATGACAGAGATAGAGATCTTACTGGACAGATTTATGTAAAAGTAAAGATAAAAATTAAAAAAAAAAAAAAAAAAAAATGCTCTACTAAACGGTTCATTTGTCCTTTTAAGGTGAAGCTTATGTAACTAAAATTGACTTTTTGCTACGAATAAAAAATAACTTCTGATCATCCATTGTTGTTGAATGATACATTTAATGTCATCCGTGTGTGTGTGTGTGTCAGTGTGCTGAAAGTATGACTTTTTTTTTTACTGTGTAAAGAAGACATGCTCAACCAAACAGTTAAGATGTCATTTTATAATATAGATAGTGATGCTAAGATAAGAAATTTACAATTTTTATGAAATTAAAAAAAAAAAATGTCATGTGTATATGCCATGCCATGGTAACAAATTGATATACCGTAATAGTCCCAATTTCAAAAATCCTTTGTGCTTTTAACTTAGTACAATTAAACAACATCCTCAGTAACACTGAACAACAACCTTTTTAGCTACTGCAGGGTTAGCAAGTTAGCTAACTAGGTTGGCTATGCTAACAAGTAAGCTTGCCAGTAGGCTAGAATGTTAGCGAGTTAGCTTGCTAACTAGGTAGGTTGTGCTAACAAGTAAGCTTACCCTCCACATTAGTGTTTATCTTTGTTTGTCTCCACATTAATGATACCTTGAACTCAATGAGAAGAAACAGAGGCTGCAGCTTGTGCTCAGAGTAGAATAATTTGATTTGAGCCAAAGTGCACCCTCTCATATCAGCAATCAGTTTCTCACACAGCAGGAAGTCAGGAAATCTTAATCAGTGTGGTGCTTATTGCAAAATAGTGTCTTCAAGTACACTCAGACAAACTTCACAGGATATGAATGCAGTTTCTAGTTCATGTCAACAATTTTCAGATTGTTGGTCATTTTTAAAACCAGTGATGCTGCAAGTTAAATATGTTCATGGTGAATTCCTCCTTAATGCTGGAGGTAAAAGAGGTTCATTTAAACAGAAGCTGCTAAAGCAACATCCATGAAGTGTCTCACTAAAATACAAATAACAGGTCCTCCTGGCTAAGAGGTCTAAATCCTATCATGTGTGCAGCCCCTTCACATTAAAAACCATATTCAGATAATCTTCTAAATAATTTTAAACAATACATTCTCCATTTCTTTTCCTTCAGTAACATGAAAGCTGCAGAGAAACCAAGCTCTCCTCTACGCTGTCTTCACTGCAGGGGGGATTCGATCACAGCGTCTGGCTTTGCAGATCTTTTCCTGTGTAGAGATGAATGCAAGATATGCATGTGTTATCAACCACATTTGGGGGTTTGTTTTTTTTTCAACTGGTTTTTCAACAGCATTCTCATTTCTAAGAACATCAGTGTATCAACATAACATCAAACTCACCGCATAACCTACTGACATTTTATAAATAGACTTATACAGAGCAGCCAAACATAAAAAAAAAACAGTGACTCTTGTGTTTACTCATAGCAGTATGATGTAGTGTCACTGAAGTACAGACGAAAAACTGTATTGACGCTGAAATGATGACGGTCAAAAGTTTTACTAGTAAGTCAAGTTGCAGATAACTAGTTTTGGGTGGAAACAAATTAGCACGGAAATAGAGCTATCAGATAAAGATGTGATGTGAAAAAAGCGGAGAAAATGCAAGCCAAGCGACTCTTAAAACCACACCTCGAGGTGGTTTGTGAGGCAATATTGCCAGATATGAAAAGCTGGGTATGGCCTATGAAAGTCAGCATTTATTTTTTATATATATCACCTATTCTTGAGAATTAAAACAAATTATGTCCTACCAAAAATAAACTTAAAATTATAACTTATCAAGACACTAATTCTGCTTCCAGGGTGAGACATGAGGAAAGATCTGCCAGATGCTTAGGAAATCTAAGAGGGAAAGCAGCAGGAGTGGCAGAAGACCGAGAGCTCCAGAAGATCTCAAGGGTCAGATCACCAAAAATAAGTTGAGGAAGACCCGGTACAGAAAATTCCACACACCAGAAAAAAAAAAAAGTTTGATTAATCAGTCTCAACCCCTAAACAGACCTCTTCAAAGTGCTGTTTAGGGGTTGAGACTTTTACGAGGGTAAAACTGAAAATGGTCCTCACATTCACAAATGCACACACACACACACACACACACATCCAGCTGTCCAAGCACAGAGGATCTCTCTTTTGATTGCCTCTCCCAAGGTTTCTTCCCATATCAGTTCGGTTGTTACAGGGTTCATGGGAGATTTTCCTTGTCATCTTAGAGACCTGGGCCTGGATTTGAGAACACTTGACTTCAAATTTCGTTTCAGTTTGTTTGATTAGTGTGGACACTGTGTACTCTACCCTGGCACAGTACGCCAGTCCTTCGTACCTTAAAATAATTCAAAATTAACTTGGTTTCACACGGGACATCCTGCTTCCTTATTTACCTCTCCATATTACTACCTTTTTTGTACCCATTGGTGCATTCTTCATGTGATTGCAGCTTAATGTGGGTTATACTATGAGGATTATATACAAATTAAATGGGTTATAAACAAATTCTGGTGCATTGTTTCTCATAGCTATACATACAAACAGTGCACTAATGAAAGTATGAGGGGAGCTGCAGTTTTTTTTGTTTACAAATGAACAAAAATACAAACATTTTTCTTTCCTTGGACTCACTGAGCTTTAAGAAGGTCCTTCTCCTTCTTCTCTGGCTCCGCTCTTGCCTTGTTCCTAGTCTCGCCACCAGACAATCAGAGATCTCTGCCTTCTGATAAGCAAAGCGTCTAAAGACTGACTTGTGAGTCTACCTTGTTCCTCTCCTCCTCTTCCTCCTCCTCCTCCTCCATGTCCAGCTTGGCTTCCAAGGCCCTCTTTCATCTTCTGTCTTTCCCAGCATCTCCTCCATCTTGTCAGAGGAAACCTTCTTCCTCCCTTAAGAGAGACACACAAGGAACCATAGTGTCTTTAACTAACAGGTTGTTTTATACTGTATGTGTCTTTCTATGCAGTTACTTGTCAGTGTAGAGGTTACAATGCTTTAAACACAAATTAATTAGCCTAATTCTACACTGCTTCTAAACAGCATTAGTATTTTTTAATATGTGCCACTGTAGATCATTAATTTGCACTTATAGAAGTCAAATTTAAATTTTTTTAAGGAACCTCAGTCCTGAGACTGAGTGCCAGTGAGATCCAGTTGCACAAAATTCTGCCGTGCTAATGCACTGTATTAATTATTGTAAGCACATAAAGTGCAAGATTCTCTCAATGACACAGTGGCTATGACATATGGGTAGTAGTCATACAAGGACAGGCAGAAAAAATATTTAAGGAGATAATAGAATAAAACTCTTTTATCTGATTAGTCACAGTATAGACAAGTTTCCACTCATAATTTCGCAACAGCACAGGAAGAAAAATGTAGTGGCTCAAAACTGACACACATTTCACATCGCTGCAGGTCTGGTATAGGCAGCAGCTGCTCAAACCTGGACCGGAACTCAGACACCAGCTGCTGCTGTCTTTTGTCATAGTTAGAGCTACAGACATATACACAATTTCAGATTTAAACAATCAACACATCACCATTGTAAATGGTTAATGAATCTATAGATTTATTAAATCAACAGTGAACCTCTGTTATGTCCTTTGTCATAATAAAAGAGCTCTGCACCCCTTCCCTCCCCTTGATCTTTAACAGATATGAATTTCTCACAAACAAACTCACTTAGAAGAAGATCTCCTTTGCAGAGGGAACATTCAAAAGTCTGTGAACCAGGCGGGAAAAGCTGGTATACGAGGTCTTCAGTGTATATCACCACTGGCCTGTTGAGACATGGACACAACACTCATGGTATTAAATCATTTTGTGACCACCTTGAGTTACTAAATATACATGTGCTCTCAATATTTTGTGTATGTTAACCTTCTTTAAAAACCCTCCATCTTCACAGTGGAGCTCAGTTCGGCATTGCAGGTGTGGATTTTATCCAGGTGGCTCTGGATGATTTGCATCAACCATCACCACACAGCTCCAGAACCAGCTGCAGCAAGACAAAGGTGGGAGACAGGTAACTCACAAGAGCATGGCACAGCAGGGAAAAGACTGATTTCTATTATTAGAGGGCACAACAGTATTTTTAAATGTTCATGAGACAATAACAAGACACATACCAATATTACAACTGAGACAATTACAAAAACAAAGTCATAAATACATGAGGGATCATTTTCTTTATTTAAACTGTATTAGTAACTATTATTTGGTAAAATGACTGGCTGCATATACCAGCAGATAACTAAATGAATATCCATCCAACCTTTTGGTTTTCCGCGCCATTTCTACATTTAAAAACGTCTAAACATTTAATAAAATACAGTTTTTTTTGCTTCATACTCACAACTTCCAGGTAAAACGGATGTTGTGAAACTGTCGTGCCACGTGTGCTTTCCTTCAAAATAAAAGCTGGTACGTTCAATTCGTCTTCTATGAACAAAAGGATAATTTACGAAAATTCGTTTGTTGAGTTAAATTGTATCTCAAACGAAGATGTCTATGTGATGCGGGCAAAAGCGAAAATGTGGAAAATAATAGGAAAGGAAGCAACAAGTCACCTCTTGTTTATTGTTTATTGTTTATTGTTTATTTGGATCCCCATTAGTCTTCATGGAAATGAAGACTATTCTTCCTGGGGTCCACAAATTATAGGCTACATGTGTCACACAACATACAGGTGGTTGTTTGTGCATATAGCATTTTCTGCCAGCAAATGGCGCACATCTGTAAGTCTTTGTGGTACCCTGGACCCTTTAAACTCGAGTTTATACCATAGACTGTATAAAATAATGGACGTAGTCACCGTGACGTCACCCATCCGTTTCTGAAGAGTGGATTTGAAACTCAAAATAGTCCGCTCTCTCTCGGCCATTATCATGTCAACATACAGGGAAAATGTGTCCAGAGTTTATGACATTTAGCGGGAGAGCTAGAGCCATTTGACTAAAGCTGACGTTATTACTCCTGTAGCATGATGTTATTAGGCTAAATATTACATTTCTAACAGTGTCTGAGCTGATTTATTGACACAGCATGCTTGTAGGCTGCTGTAACGTTAGGTTTACAGAGGAAATAACGGGATGTGACTTAATGGGTGAAAATATCGTTAGTGAAACAGAAACGAGCGTTAGTTAGGGGACAAGAGTCAAGAGTCACAAAGACTCACGTATGTTAAAAGTTACTTAGGCTACAACCGGTGTATTTACTGTAGGCTATGTGTCCGGGGTCCTTCGCCTGTGGAACGAGTAACGTGACCACTAACTTGTCCTCAAACGAACGCATGTTTCTGTTCACTAACGTTCTATATGTATTATGAAGAATGTCAGACTGGCCAATCAGTGGCAGAGTTGGGCCCAGTGGCAGAGTTGGGCCCGGAGTTTCGACTGACACAGAACCGGCACGGTGCCGGTTCCCGAACCTAGGCTACTTACAACGGCATGAAAAACGATCTGATATTCTGTTTGTTGTTGGTTATTTCCTTAAAAACTACGACTTTATTCTCGTTAAATTACGACTTTATTCTCGAAATATTACGACTTTAATCTCATAATATTTCGACTTTATTCTCGTAATATTATGACTTTTTCTCAGTTATGACTTTATTCTCAAAATATTACGAGTTTTTTCTCGTAATATTTCGACTTTATTCTCGAACAGCAAGCCATATTACTCCAATATTTGCCTGAAAAAATATCCAAAAGGCACAAACACGGCTGAGAGGACAGGTTCAATGCCTTGAACATGGGCACGAATTGGCTGAGATGACGCCGAGCAGACGGCCGAGTCTGAGCTCAGCTCCGCACAGCAGAGCCAGCGGCTAGTTAGCATGCTAGTTAGCCAGCCGTTATGGTGCGACCTGTCACTCAAAGTGACCACGCCCTTAATTATGCGCAATTTCAAACCTTAATAACATTTAAACGGAAGAGTTATAAAAAAAATTCACCCCCCACACAAAGGGGAAATTAACTATAGAGACCAAAACCATTTTTTGTACCAGGCTGTAAACATGTTTATTTCTGCTCTAAAGTTGGGCATTTTAACATGGGGGTCTATGGGGATTGACTCACTTCCGGAGCCAGCATCAAGTGGACAGTCAGTGAACTGCAGTTTTTGGCACTTCCGCATGGGCCTCACTCGTCTCCCCCGGAGGTTGGGGCTTGGTTTATACCAAATTCTTATCTTTGTGTAGTTTTGGTTTTTTTTTTACAAAAAACAAAACAAACAAAAGACAGCTTTTGTATGTGCAATAGGCTTTTTTTCACTGAGGACTTTTTTGACATGTCACATTAGGAAAAGCAACAGTCTAAACTATAACATCAGTGGTGGCTGATTTCCATTTAGTTTTTTCAGTTTCAGGATGCTGGCTCCCTGTCACACTGCCCAGACTAGTCAAACTAGTTTGCTCAGGGGTCACTATGCAAAATGACAGGAGGCTAGCTGTGAAGTGCTGTAAAGTTTAGTTGATCTGACACACATTAAACATGGCTTAATAGAGACAATTTCAAATGCAAGTACACAAATTGACCTCGCTATAACTCACAGCATTCACAGACAAAGCACTTGTCCTTATTTGGACACATTTTCACCACAAATACAACATGCTAATGTCTTTAGCACAAGCCTATGGCATTTTACATTAGCCTAGCAGCCAACGTACTTTTCCTCTTCTCATATAAAACCAGGAACAACAGCAACATTTAACAAAGGTAACGGTATGTGATTTTGCTCCATTACAACTCACAGCATACACAGACAAAACACTCCTATCTGGACACCTTTTCCCCACAAATACAACATGCTAATGTTTTTAGCACAAGCCTATGGCATTTTACATTGTATAAATTAGCCTTGCAGCTAGCAATCGTTTCCTCTTCTTATATAAAGCCAGGGACAACATTAACATTTAACAAAGGTAACGGTATGTAATTTTGCTCCATTACAACTCACAAGGTTCACTGACAAAACAACTGTCTTATACTTAACACATTTTCCAAACAGATATATCATGCTAACATTATTAGCACAAGCCTATGGCATTTTACATTGTATGAATTAGCCTAGCGACAAGCAGAGATTTCCTCTGCTCATATGAAGCCAGGATAAATCAAGACTTAAAACCAAAACGCTATTTTTGGCGGCTCTATTGTCTTCACAATTTATTGTTTATTATCTCTGAAACAAAAGTAAATAAAAAGTAAAAAAAGTACTAGTTTCAGGACACTGGGACTTTATCGTCTCATTAAAGGACACTATTTTCACTGGCAATGTTTAGGTTTTTTTGTTTGTTTGTTTTTAAATATCAGGTCTTATCGATCCAATATAGCTAGGAGAAATTGAAATTGCATACTAAGGGAGGTTCATGACAAAAGAACATGAGACAAAGCCATAGTACTACACACACTATAACACGTATGCAGGGTTTATTCTGTCCTGGGTGGAGTGTATACAGTGATACACATCTAAAAAAAAATAACAAATCATTTACTAAGTTACACACATATATTTCAGCAAACTGTCCCTGTTTTTTCTTCAGGTCAATGGGGTCAATTGTGAAACCCCTTTTCCCAGGTTTTATCATATGATCAGTGGTGCAGGAGGGAGACACAGAGGTAACACTCCCAGTTTTTTACACGCCCATTCAGCGCTCACCAGACCGCAACTAGCGTCACTCACTGTAACTGTACATGTCTGCTCATGTATTAGAGGAATATTAGCAGCTCTTCACCACCATTAGGCTGTCGAGTCTTTAGTATAACTCACACAAACTCTGGTTTTCAGACAGTTAATATCTTAATTGTGCGCAAACTTGGAGAGCAGCTGGGATACTTGTCACCATGGCAGGAGGAAGACGCGGGGGCGCACCTGGATCTGGCGAGGACGTCTCCTTAGTCAGTCCCGTTGTAAAGTACCTACTGTTCCTGTTTAATTTTATATTTTGGGTAAGTGTTACTTATGGTGTTAAACACAATGGGCCACATATACTCGTGGTTGTTGTAACCTTGTTTACTCTTGTCTGTGTGCAGGTTAATCATTGTGACTCTTTGCACACCAGATTTGCTCTCTGGTGTCTTCAGGAAAACTATTTGTTAAACTAGGAACAAGAGTTAAATGGCATTTCTCAGGACTTTAGGTTCCAGTTATGTCACACTTACTGTGTTTACTACTTTTGTTTAACCTCAAAGTGTGAAATTTGATCTGCTTGGAGCATCCAGTGGTTTGTTTGTTTAAGGTGGTTGTTCATTAACTTAGGTGTTTTACAAGAAGTGAAACTGTTCAGGAAAGAGAGGGGAAGTTAAGCACAGCTGACACACCAGGTGTCAAGTTGTATTCTCACTTTGCAAACAGGAATGTATCATTGGGTTTGTTGGAGGGGATTTTGAGCTCAGAACAAGTTCTCAATAACAGCACTTAAAACACCTAAACTCAGCCAACAAAACTGCTGTGGTTTCATTTCAGCGTAGTTCCTTTCATGACAGTTGCCAGGAAACACAAACTGTCATTGATTCATATGCTGAGGGGGCCATGTACACACACTCACACAAATCTGTCTGTTGACTGGAGGAAACATGCTCGCTGTGGAGCAGGATTCACCCCAAGTGAGATGTTTTATTTCCCATTTAAACCAAACACAGCAGGTGATTGTGTTGATCGTATTTGTAGATGTTCACCAACAATAAGATGTTAATAAATGCACGACTCAGTCCTTTACAAGCAAAGAATTCAGCTGAAGGTGACAGCCAAGCTCGGCAGTGGGTTGTAAACTAACCAAAGTTCATATCAGTGCGTTGCAGGTGCTCAGGGACTGTGACATAAGGAGATTTCTGGCTTACAACATTCGCAAAGCAGAGCTGTTGTTGCAGATTAAACTTGTTGGGATTTAGTGGAGACTTTTCTGCTGCTGGTCGAGCAACAGAAATGACAAAAAAAAAAAAGAGTTTAAACATGAAAATCCAGTGAGAACTCTAACAGACAGGAAGTTTTCAGGAGTGCTTTTTTAATTTCTGACCAAAAAAGTCTGTGTAGCTTTCCCTTCTCTGTTTCCTACAGTCTCAGGAGTGTCTTTAAAACAAACCTGTATGAGTGTGTCAGGCGTCTTCATGACTTCTGGCCATGTACAAACAGGCTACGGCTGTGTAAAAACTTGAAGCTCTTCGACATGGAATGTGTTATTGTCATTTCTGTTGCCTCTGGCTACAATGGGCTCCGCACAGGACACACCAGAGATAAAAGCGCAGGGTTCTTGTCTCGTCTAGATTGTCTGTAATCTCAGGAAACTTCACGGAAAGCCCATTTTATAACAAACAAGAATCTGATTTCATGACCACTTACTCTTAGATGTGGCGTTTCACATTTCATTAGACTTATACAAGATACATGATGGCAAAAAAAAAAACAGCCTGTTCTTCACTGTGAAACTCAATCTTTAAAAAAGGGGGCAGACAAATCTAGCTTTGCACTCCCACCCCATGAAGCTGCAGTGTCTGTGGTAACTGGATCCATTTCATTCGGGGTGGGAAGAGTGCTCCTGAGGGCTCCCTATTATTCCATTGAGACTGAGAGAGGAGCGCTGAGTGAAAGGCTCTTTATTTTTTAGGGAAAGGTACAGATTGCTGCCAGGTCGATTTAGTCCAATGGAAGCAGAGTGGATGGCAGAGTCTCCTTATCTGCATTTCTAATGAAAAATGTTGTGGGCTCGGAGCCCCGAGGCTAAAAAAGCAGGGATTTTCCTTGAGTGTATTTTAGGGAAATTAGCTGGTATTCTCTCAGTACGGCCTTGTCTATGACTCATATGTCACTGATTGCATTGTGGTGAGTGGTGCCACTCCCTGGACAAGTACAAACACAGAAATGGTTCTTCACCTACTGTGCTGAGTGGTTTCTCCTGCTTATGCCCCATTATAATGTTTCAAGATGTGCTAAGTATAAAGAGATCTTTTTTCTCTCTGCTCCCCTTAGATAATTTCCCTGGTGATGGTGGGAATCGGCGTGTACGCCCGCATGATGAAACATGCAGGTAAGTGATCCTTCACTGATAGAGCATACAGTCCTTCCCCATGTTCAGTGGGAGACAGTGGGAGTATTGAGTGTCAGGACAGTATGTTCGCTTTTATGCTTTTTTGCCTCCACCAAACAGCAGGGTGGTGAAAAATTAGGAAAACAGCATCCAAAGCTGTGTTGTTCAAGGTTTCATGAGGGAAAATAAACATATTTCTACCCTGATACATACTGAGAGAGCTAGAGGAAGACACTTCAAAGCACATTTAAACGTTTCCTGTCACTGTTTGAAGCTTTCTTCACATCAGTCTTTGAACCCCTCGTTTCTTCTTGTTTTCAGAGGCGGCCCTGGCGTGTCTGTCAGTGGACCCGGCTGTAATGCTGTTGGTCGTGGGGATCCTCATGTTCATCATCACCTTCTGTGGCTGTGTGGGCTCACTGCGAGAAAATATCTGCCTCCTGCAGACTGTAAGTCAGGAGTAGGCTACATAGCCGAGACACTGTATGCTGTATGACATGATGTGGAGGTAATGGTGTCAGATTCAAACTCAGTCAATGAGCTGCCTGATCATCTTAACAATATTTTAGCATTAGCTCTAATAATAACAAGGTTTGTACTTGATGTACATCATTAACACTCTTACAAAGAAAATTACTCATTACAAGTTGAAAAAAAATTGTATTTTGCAGAGGAAACAAGCCTAACGGAATAGTTCACCCCTCAGGTGACCATTTGAATATCAATTACTCACCACGTTACAATGAAAAATTTGTTTTTCTCAGATGCCTCCGCAGTGAGCAAAGAATCCAAAAAATGCAAACAGTCTTGATGAACAGGACTCATAGGGGTCCACATTTAACAACCGCTACACTATATCAAAACATTTGTTTACAAACTCTCACACAACTCATACAGTATAAGTCACATTTATCCAGTCGTATGCTCAGTACTTCCCAAACAGACAGCGCTTTTCGACAGGAAACTGAACTAAAAGTGAACCTTATCTATGCTCTCTTCAAAGCCAGGCTCCACTGATTAAAAGAGAAATTTTATCTCACTGAACACAGGAGCTGCTTTTCTACTGCTGCCTTGATCTGTAGTCTGCCTGTGTTATTGTGTGAGTTTGGTGAATCTAAACTAACCCTTTAAAACACCAAAGTCACACAATAACACAAACTAACAACCGATGGAGGCAGCTGTAGACCAGCTGCTCCCAGGTTATGTAAGGTAAAATTACTGTTTTTATCAGTGGAGTCTGGCTTTGAAGGGAGCATAGATAAGCTCCACTTCTTATTCACCTCCATGTCCCAAAACACTGTCTGTTTGATACGACTGGATAAATGAGACTTGGATTATACTGCACGAGTTGTGTGAGAGCAGTTAGGGTCAAAGTATAAGTCGAATAAATATTTTTTCAAAGATGATTTCTGTCATTTTAGGTGGATCTTATTACATTGTTGTATGTTCAAGTTTACTTTTTTTGACCAGTTTGGTTTTAATTAGTTATTTGATGCTATAGGGAGAGATTTGGCGTCATTATTGACAGCTGTGTGACCAGCACAAGATGGCAGCGGACATAACTGATGATTTGACTGAAGACAATAAAGCCTCCACAAAAATAGCATTTTATGTCGAGTGTGATTTATCCTGGCTACAGGAGCAGAGGAAATCCTCACTAAACGCTAGGCTCATTTATACAATGTAAAATACCGTAGGCTGTGCTAATAACATTAGCATGGTACATTTGTTTGAAAAATGTGTTTAGTATGAGACAGTTGTTTTGTCTGTGAACTATGTGAGTTGTCATGGAGCCAAATTTTGTAACGTTACCTTTGTTAAATGTTGGTGTTGTCCCTGGCTTTACATGAGGAGAGAAGAGAGTAAGCTAGCCGCTGGGGTAATTTATACAATGTTAAATGCCATAGGCTTGTGCTAATAACGTTAGCATGTTGTATTTGTTTGGAAAATGTGTTTAGTATAAGACAGTTGTTTTGTCGGTGAGCCTTGTGAGCTGTAATGGAGCTGAATTTTGTAACGTTACCTTTGTTAAATGTTGCTGTTGTCCCTGGCTTCATATGAGTAGAGAAAAAGTCTGCTAGTCACTAGGCTAGTTTATACAATGTAAAATGCCATAGGCTTGTGCTAAAAACATTAGCATGTTGTATTTGTGGGGAAAAGGTGTCCAAATAAGGACAAGTGTTTGTCTGTGAATGCTGCGAGTTATAGTGACGCTGATTTGTGTACTTGTATTTCAAATTGTCTCTATTAAGCCATGTTTAATGTGTGTTTAATGTGTGTTTTGAATCAAGGAAAATTTACAGCACTTCACAGAAACCTCTGCCGCCGACGAGTGTTTTGGAGGTGTAACTGCAGAGTGATACAGACACACACCACCACCAGCTCAAGTATAAATGAGATGCGTTGTCCATCTTTATATGGTCAATGGGACAAACGGGTCTTCCGCGGGACACCGTTGGGTCAAAAGTAGGCAGTAAACTCACAATTGACGTTCCAAGGGACACAGACTATTGTTTCCCTGACAATACAAAACACTGTGAACAATAAATTTGTGTTGAAATCGGCAGGAG
This sequence comes from Epinephelus moara, assembly GCF_006386435.1. Lineage (NCBI taxonomy): Eukaryota > Metazoa > Chordata > Actinopteri > Perciformes > Serranidae > Epinephelus > Epinephelus moara. The sequence goes on from NC_065528.1 coordinate 19,694,904, forward strand.
GAGAGCTAGTTATCGTTAGCTGTTTGCAGCCAGTGACCGGAAGTAACAGCTTGAGGTTGCATTGAGTTTCATTATGATGCGTTCAAGCTCTATTGCGTAAAAATGAGCTCTGAATGGAGAATTATAAAGTTTTCGTGATGTGTCCAAAAGTTGTCTTGTAAAATGTACTCGAACTAGAATACAGTTTGAAGGAGAAATTTGTTGATATTTTTACAAGCAAAGAAAAAGACAGGGATAAAATGCTATTAAGCTAGGTTTTTTTTTCAATGTATGTGAAAGAAGGTTATTTTAAAGGTTGTGTCATGAATGTGTTTGATTGAATATGTGCTCATTCAAAAGTAGTGTAATGAAGTGACTTTAAATCAGTTATTTTTTGTAGTAGATTTCTTTGTTTACCTGGCACAAAAATCAACAACAACAAAAGAACATAAGTATGGGCTACTGACCAAATGTTTTTGTTAAACATCTGTATCGGCCCAGAATTTACAAGCGGTGCATCCGTATTGTAAACAGATTTTTTGATATAGTTTTTCTGTTTGTTGCTAAATGCAGTCGACCAGTTTTCCCCACAAATTCTATGTAACACAGAATGACTAATTGATATATTAATTTCCATTTTTGGGAAGAAGTGTTCCTTTAAGTAGTCTTATAAAATAAGACACAATCAAACCAGTGTTTAGTCGACTAGTGTGTTACAACATATTTCTGTTTTAAGCCCCTGCTCTTAGTTTTCTTGCTTTTTCTGCAGCTAATACCAGCTGAGTGTGCATGCAGTCACAGGATCTCATGGACTCTGTCCTCTAAAGAATTAACCCAGAACAGATTAATTTTAACACAGTTGTCACCATGTGTCTCTCTTTCCTCCTCACAGTTCTGTATCTGTCTGACAGTGATCTTCCTGCTCCAGCTGATTGCTGGCGTCCTGGGCTTCATCTTCTCTGATAGGGTAGGGTAGACTTTGCTTTATTTGTCCTTTTCTGATTGTGTTTATTGGTGAAACACTGTCCTCTACTGGACTTTGTGTGTAACTGCTTCTGAGTAAACTCATGAAGTGAGCAGCAGTTTCCTCACAGATAAGGTTGTTAGATGTGATTTTGTTTGTTAGAGGTGAGGATCTCAAGAAGAAGATGGATTTCTAATTAAACAATCATGAGGTCGCCATCAAACTGCTACTAGTTGACAAAAAACGATTTCACGTAAATGGGCTAATGTATCTGTCTTTGTTATCTCCACTGATACAAAAGCTTAAATGATATGATTCAACATATTACTTTACTGTGTATTCCTGATGTATATTTTTGTTCATACTTTGCCAAGGCTCGGAACAGAGTGACGGAGATTATCAATAATGCCATTGTTCACTACAGAGAGGACCTTGATCTGCAGAACCTCATTGACTTTGGTCAGAAAGAGGTAAGGATTCAGACTTCACACACACTGTAGATCATCATTTTGTCATTATAAACACCAGGGTGATAGTATAATGAACATGTTTCCTAATCTTTTCCATCTCAAATGCTTGTTTGTGTCCTCAGTTTGGCTGCTGTGGCGGTGTGACATACACTGACTGGTCCCAGAATATGTACTTCAAATGCGAAAAAGACAACCCCAGCAGAGAGCGCTGCTCTGTCCCCTTCTCCTGTTGTATCATGACGAAAGACAAGGTTGCTCTCTTCACAAGACTCTGCTCATACTTCTTTTTGTTTGTTTTGTTTGCACAGTTTTGTTTATTGAAATTTTCAGGGCATACGTGAATTGATAGCTGTGTCTTAGTTTCAATGCCCAATTCTAGATAAGGAGATATTCATGGGCGAATACCTTTATATGTGTGGAGATACAAATTGAAAAAGTGATAATAAAAATTAGGGGGAAAAAGACTTGATTAAATAATTACAAAATAAATAAATGAATAGATAAGACAAATAAATAATAAGAATAATAATATAAGAAATATTAAAAAATAGAAATAAATGAGTAGATATTGATAAAAATGAAACCAAATTGAGAGATGAAGTCAAAATTAATTCGTGCAAACAAGGACAAGGTGATATACATAGGTAAATACCTTTATACATGGAGACATAGAGATATAGTTCTTTTAAAAATTAAGTTAAAAAAAGACTCAATTAAAAGAAATATGTAGATAAAATAAATAATTGTAATAATATTAATAATACTAATGATGAAAGAAAAATAAATATAAAAAATAAAGAATAGAATTAGGATAAAAACAAATAGAGAAATAAATAGATAAAAGAAGAAGAAAATAAAAAAATAAAATAAATAAACATGAATAAAGAAAGATACAAATGAAATAAAATAGAGAGGTAGTAATAGTGATAGTAATAGTTGATTAATACAAAGTAATAAATGAATAAGATAAAAAGTAAATATAAAAAAATGTCAGTAAAGGATACAAAAGAAAATGAATAACACCATGCTTTTTCTAAAAGCAGGTGGTTATCAACACCATGTGTGGCCATGGCATGCAGGAGTTAGAGTATGTTGAGGCTGCAGACTACATCCACACCAACGGCTGCATAGACAAACTGGTGAACTGGATCCACAGTAACCTGTTCCTACTGGGAGGCATCGCCCTGGGACTGGCCATACCACAGGTAGGAGTACAACCTACATACCAGCCCACACACACTTAACTCCAGCCTGTAAGAGCAGAGACTAAACTGGAGAGCTCTCTGTTTTTGTTTCCCGCTCTGCAGCTGGTTGGCATCCTGTTGTCTCAGATTTTGATCAACCAGATCAAAGACCAGATCGAGCTCCAGGACTACAGCCGCAAGCACCGCTCCGACCCGTTCAGCTGACCCGAGTCGGATCAGACCAGATTCTGATGAACGGCATCAGAAACAGGGTGACACCAGCAGATTAGGGGGAGAATCACACATGCCTGAAAAATATCTGTCATCTCTGCCTGGACTGAGCTTTCATCATCGCTGCTCTTAGACTTAAAGACACAACACTAGTGTGCTTTCAAATATTTTGCATTGAAGTGGAGTTGTGTTCACACAAAGAACACAGACGGAAAAACAGGACTCTGCTGCCACCTTGTGGACAAAGACTGTGCTTGAATTTACCAAACTATGTACAGTAGTTAGTACGCAAGCAGGGGCAGGGAGGATGTTTGGTGGTCAGGGTCATATTGATGGGATCATTGACCTTTACTTAAAGGTCCAGTGTGTAGGATTCAAGAGGATGTATTGGCAGTAATGGAATATAATATATTAAGTATATTTCTATAGTTTCATAACCACCTGGAAATAAGAATCATTGGGTTTTTGCTACCTTGGAATGAGCCATTTAGATCTACATAGGGAGCAGTCCCTTATCCACAGAGATTGCCATGTTGTCCAGAACCGACCAACCAAACACGGGCTCTAGTTGGGCCATTCGTGTTTTCACATCAGCTACCAGTTAGCAGCCTCTCTGTGATGATCAGCGTTGGAAAAACCCTATTTTTAACATAGGGCTGCTTTATTCAGTATTTTTACCGGTTTAAGTCGCCAGGTCCGCTTGTTTTGGAGAGGAAGAGACCTCTGTGGATAGACAGATAGACAATGCAGCAACACAATCTTGATTCATATGTGAGCGGCACTGCCTAGTTTGACAGTTTGACCACAGTTCATGAGCAGTGATTGACATGATTGACAGCTGAGTTAGAGTGTGTAATGGATTCTTGCAGATGCCATTAGACGCAATACGAGGAGGCAGAGGAACATGATTTTTGCTTTACTCAGTGTTTTTACTGGTGTAAGTCGCCACAATCGTCGTTTTGCAGAGGAAGAGACCTCTGGATATTTCGGCTCCCAGTAAAAACCTCTTGAATATTTGGGGCCAGGTGCACAAAGCACCTTAAGTTTGCCCCTGAAGTATGACACTTAAGGCTTACATAAAATACCTCACCAATAACTGACTGGTAAGATCCTGTTGCATAAAACTACAGCAATTATTAATTGTAAAGAGACTGGAAGAGCGCAGTGTTGGAAAGTTAAGTGATTCAATCCCAGACAGTCATGATCACAAACTGACTTGTGGTAAAACTTAAAGCACAAAATCAGTTGCTCATCATTGAGCATGTCCATCGGGTTCTCCTAGTTGTGAAACACTCTTCTCTAGACGCCTTAATTTTTCTTATATATCCATAAACCCAACCATGTTGCAGTTAAGATGGAGTCAGAGGTACTTTATGTTTTTGTCCTTACCTCGGTAACTAAGATTCTTTGTGTAGTGGTTTAACAAACTTAAAGCAATTTCACAAGTACAAGACAAAGATAAGGAGAAAAAATTAAATTCTGAAGTAAACATTTTGAGGAAACTTAAAGCAGAAGACTTGATGTATTGTGCAACTGATTTTACCTCAAGGAAACCTTAACTCGGACTTTAAGGAAAATCTTAACTTAAGGTTCTCTGTGCAACCTGCCCCTGGATCTGAAGTTATCAGAGAGAAAAGGTGAGGACACATTAGCAGCTGTGGGCTAGAGACCGTCTCTGACATGCCAAACAGTGTTGCTTTGTAATGTGAAACCTGTTTATTCAGTGATTTTAAAGGTTTAAATCACCTGGTCTGTTAATTTTGGAGGGTTGGAGACCTCTGCGGATAATTCAGAAGGAATCCTAGCCGGGAGAAGTTTCAATCCTCACCACTAGATGCCTCTAAATCCCCCTAAATCCTACACACTGTTCCTTTAAGAGCTGCATTAAGTGTAATCTGTTGCAAGTCATGTTTTTGCCAAAGACACCAAATAGGAATGTGAGTTAATGCATAGAGTTAATAACGTTTTTTTTGTTGTTTGTTTCAACTGCGTCCGTGATTGTTACTAACTGGAAAGGGAGTTGCTTTGTGTGTGTGTGTGTGTGTGTGTGTGTGTGTGTGTGTGTGTGTGTGTGGACTTTTTCAAAATACAAGAATGTCAGATGCATGCTCAGTAATGTTGCTTATGGCTGCGAGCATATGAAACATGAGCAATACACATAGTTGGTATGTAGTTTTGGATACTTTCACAAGCCTGTGTGTAGCAGCCAAGCAGTGGTTCCCAGCTGGTGGGTTGTGGTCCAAAAGTGGGTCGCAAGTCCATTCTGAATGGACCACAAGCAACTTGCAGACATGTCAAGTTTGTAATTTGAAGTACAGTGAATTTCTGGCACAGAGATTTTATTTTAAAGTGACATTTCCTGCTGTACAGTGAGAAACTAACAGAAAGCTACTTGACAGAGACAGCAAACTAGCTCAACTGCATGGCCAAACACAAGTATGACACTGAATGTATTACTGTTTGGACCTTGAAGTAAGGACTAAGGAGAAACTGTACTCCGTGGCTGGACCAGTTGGGAACCACTGCTGTAAAGTATTTACCTCTGGGGCCCTGAAATGCCTTGTATAAATGCCTTGCCTTGAGAAATAGCATAAGCATATAATAACCCCTTGTATAGAATATTTTTTAAGATTTTTTGTAATAGAAAATGACTGTAATGATAATGTTTACACCTATGGTCTGACTCTTTATAATAAAATTGTTGCTTGGTTGTCCTGCCCAGACCTGACACAGCACATGATGTCATTTCCTGCTCACATTTTATCCAGCTGACAGCGTGCGTGGCTGCAGAGTGACTGGATTTTGTGAGGTGTATGTCGTGAAATGCTGCCATTGTGAGTAATGTTTGCCAAACCGCACATTTCTGTACATATCCTGAGGCTGATTTATATGTATATGACTTGAATCCTGCTCTGATGTCTTCCTTTTTCATTTTTCTTTTGTAATATCTTTCGACTAAAATACAACAGGATCGGGGAATTCCCATTTTCCCACTAAAGCAAACTGCTGCCTGAGGTGCTGTAGTGTTGTTTTGTTGATGTGGTCACTAGAACAGGCCAAGATTGCATTTTGTGACCAATCACTGAGCAGACAGTGGTTGAGGGTTCTCTGACTGAGGAAAAAAAACATTTACTTGGAGCTAAAACACGAAACATGATCCCACCCTCAGTTGTCTGGATACAGTACCAATTAAAGTTTGATTTGCTCTGACAGCAAAAGAAAGTCAAACTGTTTTTGTGAGGATTTTGGTCATAAATGTTAGTGCTTTTCATGTCTGTGAAAATCATCCACAGCTGTAACTCTGCGTAATAAATCTCTTTTTATCACATGATAATTTGAGGGCAGATGGTTTTTTCTAGCTGCAACATTTTTCTCCTTCACCCAGAGAAGCTCGAAAGTAACTGTGAAGAAGCACAAACCAACACCACCTCTCATCTCCACCCCGTTTCTCCTCCGCCTGGCAAATGAAAACCCTGAGTTGCAAGGCATTCCCAGCCTGAAACCTGACGCCTGTAATCTTTGGGTGCAGAAACAGCCCCTGCATGTTTAACAGCCTTTGACGCAAGTCCACAATCTAAACATGACATTTCTGTGTTAGTTTAAAGCCGGAGTAGCTCTCCTGACTGTGATTTCCCCTTCAGCACGTCACAAAATCTACTGTATCACCAATCTGATGCCGCAAAGGAGGGAAAGAACATTTCAGATGGCAGAGGCATGTTGTAATTTAGTGTAAGCGACTGAGTATAATGAAAAAGTGACAGTTCTAACAGTGTGTGTGTGTGTGAGAGTGAGAGTGAGAGTGTGTGTTGGCCTGGGCTCTGGTGCTCTGTGTGTGGTCCCTGGTTTTTGCCTCTGACTCACTCAGGCGGCCATGTTGCTGTGGGTTTCAAGGAGGCCCAGACGCACGCACACACACAAACACACACTCTCACAGAGGAGGGAGCAGAGTTAACCCAGTTTTACTCTCAGAACACCAGGAGAGAAACAAAGCATCTGCAGCCATGCAAATACCACGAGTGCACTGTCCAATTAATGCGATAACAACAGCACCATAGCCGAGACCGGACCAGTTTGGACGTTTGTCTTTAGTGGTATCCTGACATATTTAAGCACATTAAAATAATGTGACTGTGTTTGAGTTTGTCTTTTATGTACATTGGTATGTTTTCTGTTCAGCAGTTTTTAAAGATCCCTGCAGCCACCTTAACGACGACAGGAAGCCCAGTCCATTACGAACGTCCCAAAGGAGACTGACTTAATGTAGTTTTGAGTTATTAACTGTATCCCTCCCTCCCACACACACATACTCAGCATACACACTGTATCTTCTGTCATATATACATGGGACAGCCATTCAAAACTCTTTAAATCTCCATGTAATTCTTACTATATGACTATTGATAAAGGCTGAGACACTCAGACTGTCATCATTTTCAGACTTTGGATCCAAACTTTCTTAGCAGGTTCCAAAGATTTGGACAGAGATGGGAAAACAAGCCTTCTCCTATGTTGTCCATGTTAAAAGTCCATGTAGCTGAGAAATGTAGCTGCTTTACTTGAGGTGGTTTGAGCCTTTTCCTTGTGTGTGTGATGACTGTATTTCCTGTCTGTTGTATTCTACTGATATTTAAACTGTAAAAGAGATTTCCATCTTAAGGGACCACCTGGTTAAATAAAGGGTTTTTAAAAAGACACACAGCCACTCATATACAGTAAAAAAGTACATGTATTTTAATCATACATTCTTATGTAACAGTGGTACGAACTAGTCTGGGGAGGGGAGGGTTTAATCTCCACTACATACCTACATAACTAATCCCAAGACATCATCAGTGCAGACTGGACCACATGCACAGTGCCTCTATGTTGCATGGCTCTATCACAGTGTTCTTTCACAATGCATGACATACATATATGTGTATCTATATTATTCATACTAACACCCATGGGCAGATTATAAGACAATGGACCCTTGGGCGAAAATATGCAAAAGAGCCCACCACGTCTCCACCATAGGAACAAGACACACAGACTTGGTGGTGGTTTTGCACCTTTTTTGTAGTTGTTTTGTGTCTTGTTGTACACATTGTGCATCTTTTTGTGTAATTATGTCCTTTTTTGGTCCTTTTGTGTCTCTTTTTGTTTGTTTTACTTGTTATTTTGGATCTCTTTGTAGTTATATTGTATTTCTTTGTGGTTGTTTTGCTTGTTTTAGTAGTTATTTTTTTGCCTCTATACAGTTTTTCATCTCCTTGTAGTCTTTTTGCGTCTCTTCCTGGTCAGTACGTTCCTGACACTTAGGGCCCCTGCCCATTCAGTAATCCATCCATGCTTATACCTATATTGAATATGTAATACCCATATCATGGCTACTGGAGTAACAGTACTACTTATCTGGATTTCTTTGGCATGAATACTTGTACAATTTATTTATTTAATCTGAGGTTGCTGTTTTTTTTATCAAAGTCTTTTTTATTTTCAAATATAAATAAGCGGACAACTTGAACGCAGAACAATTAAATCAAATCTCTGGATATATATACCCCACACCCACCCTCAGTACTGGACCGTCAGTAAATTTACATACAGCATACATTCATACAAATAAGTAAATAAATAAATTTAAGTAAACATATACATTCACAGTTTCACATTTACATAAGTAGAAACATAAATGCCAGATAGAGAAAAGTTTAATGCAGAAAGCAATACATTAAGTAAATGTAAATTAAATAATTACAAGTACACAAACTCTTGGATTACATAGATATGTTGGTTGATCTAAGGTATTTAATGTATTTTCCTTTAATTGAAATACGTATCTGTGTGCTGGCTTGTCTCTTGTGCACCATGTGCGTCTTATTCAAAGATGCTGAAAAGCTCATGATACAGATTTGATATGAAGCTCTACTGAAATGAGTTTTGAGATATAACTATGAGTGCACATACACACACATTTTAAATACATTTAGTATGTTAATAACGGCTGTATTATAGCCCCTGTATATTAATTTGGTAGATCAGTAGTTCTCAGGAGGTCTGAGGACCAGCTAGGGGTCCTTAAGGGATATAAGGGAGAAACATTTCGGCTTCACACTCTTAAGGATGACTGCTTAATTTCATTTAAATTACCTTGGTCTGAATACTTTTAATGCACTTTAAATGCCCTATTGCTGAAATTCACTATCTAAACACACTTGCCTTGCCTTGGAGTAGGCACTGCTGGTGACTTTATCATGTATAATACCCTACAGGTGTATGAATCTGCACAAGCTACATGAGAGGAAACCTGTCAGGTGGGGGTCTGTGTTGTTTTGGGGGTCCTTGAGATGAGAAACTTTTGAGAAGGCCTGCCATAAGGCACATTCTTCCACTTGCAGAGGGGGATGGGAGGGGAGGTTTTGTTGCTCTGGCTCTCCCCCACCATGTGCATACCAGAGACAAAAAACAAGCAGACACTGAGCTGCAACTCGGGACACACAACACAGCCTCTGAAAGCTCTCATCACACACTTCACCGGGACTAAAATCACTCCTCGGGACACGTAGAGAGATGTAGGATAATTTATCATCTTATTTTTCTGCCAGCATAAAAAAGGGGGGCTATAGGGAGAAAAGGGGTGGTGCATCTGAGCCAGAGATCCTATTACACACATCCAGACTTTTTCATGGCAAGTTTTTTGGAAGTGGGGGGAGGGCGAAGCTGCAACTTTCTCGGCCTGATGTCTTTTTCATACTCAGCCTAAAATGCTTCAAATGAGCTCTTTATATGGTTTTAAATTGATGATGCGTTTCTTTTAGAGTTGGGGACAGTGTTTTTGGAGCTGTTTGGATTTGGATGATGAAGGAATCCAGGAGGATCCAGCAGGGATCGGACGAGAAGCGCAGAATAAAAAAGTTTGGGAGGACTGCGAGAAAACTGTAAAGCGCCCTGCAGATTTCCCGCACCATGCCGCGTTTGGAAACTTGTTTTAAATCCAGTGAAGAAAACTTCATGTTTGGAGTACCTGGGAAACAGGAGAATTGAAGAATTCAAAGTGGTTTTATTTGTGCACAGCTGAATCTGTTCCTCCCCAAGATGTCTTCCCAGGGTCGGAGCCCCATTGTTGGATTTTACGGGATGCTTTGCGTCTGGGCTGCCGGGGCGGTGTTGTCTCCAAACGGGACCATATTTGAGGATAACTGCAAGAAAACCACAACCTGCGAGGCACTTAAATACAACACATGTCTGGGATCACCTTTACCATACACACACACTTCTCTGATCCTGGCGGAGGACTCAAGCACCCAAGAAGAGGCTTTTGAGAAGTTGACCATGTGGTCTGGTAAGATTTAATGGGTCCTAGTCAAGTTTCAAAGATGCTTAACCTCGTTTTATTTAGTTTATATGTCGTAGAAGAAGAGTGCCCATCATCCTAGCGTTTTATATGTCGTAGAAGAAGAGTGCCAATCATACTAATATTGTATATGTCGTAGAAGAAGAGTGCCAATCATCCTAGCGTTTTATATGTCGTAGAAGAAGAGTGCCAATCATCCTATCATTTTATATGTCGTAGAAGAAGAGTGCCAATCATTCTATCCTCCAAAAAGAAAACTGTTGTAAGAGAAAAAATATATAAAAATAATAAAAGGTAAAATATATATACATACATACATACATGCATACATATATATATATNTTTTTTTTTTTTTTAAATGTTACAGTTAATCACAGAAAATAAATGCAAATATATACATATATATATAGTACTATTGATACCTATAGGGTCATTGGGAATATTCATGTGACTTCACTGACTTAAAGTACTTACAGTAACTTCATAATTCACTATAAATCCATTACTGACTACCAGAAATACTCTGTAAATGTTGATATTAAAAAAGCAATGAGAACTTGGATTTCAAGCTTTTATTTGCTGCAGTTACAATAGTAAATAAGTGTTTAAGGACATCAGTTCCACTTCACAGGAATAGGCTATGTTTGTTCTGTTTACATGTGATAATAATGTTAATTGGTATGACAATGGGTTGTGTGATACAGTGGAGCAGGAAATGAAGGGTTAAAAGCCATTAAAGGCAACAAAGGGAATCACTCATAGGTGTTAGGGAGCTAATAATAGGAGAGTTTCACTAATAAAAGGGTTTTAGATATTCTGCTTCACATTCATAAGCACTCACTAATGAGCTGTCAGAGCCAGGTCACTGCCTCACAGGCTCAAGGGCACTTAGATAACCCAGATCTGATGAGGAGCTTTATTTATAATGTTGGGCTTATTCTGGCTCCTGTGTAATTTACAGCAGATGGAGGAGAGACATGTATCATCCATTCATGAGTCAGTCAATCAAAAGAAATGAATCAGCAACTATTTTGATAATTGAATAATCGTTTCTGTCATGTTTTCAAGCACAACTGTCAAACAGTAGCAGGCTCCAGCTGCTTATATGTGGGAATTTGTTACTTTTATTTGTCATTGAAGGTGAATGAAGAATATTTGGGTTTTGGACTGTTGGTTGAACAAAAGAAGGAAACTGAAGATGTGACTTTGGACTCTGGGAAAATATGATGAGCATTTTTGGACATTTTATAGACTAACCAATTTATCGATTAATCATGTAAATAACTAGCAGATTATTCTTTAATGAAATAGTTGTTGCAGTGTGTTCGTGTTCATGTTTAAGAAATCTTTTTCATGCATACTGTTCCTTATTAAGCTGGATATTAAATTACAAAGAAACAATATTTTTGCTCTGTTAGAGGTTTAAATATGCTTTTTTGATTGTTTCTATCAAATTGTAGGCAGTTGCTGGAGACATTGTTGCTCTATAAAATGTTGAGGAATCCTCAGAGATTGATTTTAGTTGCTCATGTTTCACATTTCACAAAATCACACTCCATCATCAGGACTGTTCTCAAATACATCTTTGCAATGCCGTATGTCTTTATCACAATTGTGATCGTTAAAAACATAGGGCAGCAACTACCTGTTATTCTCCTTTATATTAAACAGCAGATAATTGATGATTCAGTTTGCCTATAAATTAGGGATGTACGATATTGGATTTTTCGCTGATATCTGATATGCCAACATGTAACAACTCATTTGACCATTAACCGATACTGATATCGATTTATCCACTTTTTTCCCCACCTAGATTTAGTGATTATTAAGTTTCTTCTGTAGAGGAATTACCATCCTACTATGCATGCATTTAACATACGAAATATTCATTCATTGTGCATATTTTAAAAAAGCATGTTGGCTGATTCTGATTGTTGATTTTAAAGCTGATATTGGCCGACATTGATGACATGCCAATGTTATCGTGCATCTGTACTTTAAAATGTCAGATGATGAAAGATGCTGATCACAATTTCCCAGAGCCCTTCAAAATGCTTGTTTTGTTCGCCCAACATTATCACATTAAAGGGGCCCTTCACCCATTTTCAAAATTCATATATGCCATTCCTATAGAGTGTGCCAGGGCTGACGTCAAAACCTGGAAGTTTAGCATCGCGCTGGTTCCCGGAAGAGAAAGTGAATGTGATTTTTGCATTGCGTTTTGGATTATGTCAGAAAATAAGCTCTGTGGCTAACACAAGTTTATGATACTTACAGGTTTTGTTCAGCGAGATAATCTTCACATATGAACACCTTTCATACCGCATTTGAAGCTTAAATGCGATCGCCAGAAGTAAAAAGCTAACGTTAGGCTTTAACGGACTACATGACTACTCCACGGTCGCATGACTCTTGACGTCACCGCCACTAAGCTTTCAACTGATTTCGGCCGCTTTATTTTAAAAACATTGTATAATGGGGAAATCGGACTGTTTAAGCTAAATAAGAAGCTGTAATGGCGGACTGCCAGCACTCTCGCCTGTTCGGGGGTGATGACGTTTAATGTCCCCGACAGGGTTTGTAGTCGTATTGAGCAACTTGTTAGCAACCGCCTTTTTTACGACACGTAAAAGCTTCAAAATTCACAAGTAGGGTATTTACTGACGTGTTTTATGTCGTAGAACAAAACCTGAAACTCGCTTAAGCTTTTGTTAACCACAGACCTTATTTGAGGCATTTTACCAAAATCCCATTCAAAAAACGTATTGACTTTTAGACGAGCGAACCGGAAGTGCTAAAAGCGCTAACGGAGTTCCGGGTTTACTGGCACATTTTATCAAGAGTAAATTATTGCTAAACATAAAAACTCTCTCCCGAATCTTAAACACTAGAGTGCCAAAACTCTGTGTGTGTGTGTGTTGTGTGATCCATTTGCACTGGGAAGTTGTAATTTTCTGGACATTTCAACTGGAACACCACCTGAAGTGGATTCCATATTCAGGAAGTCACAGGAACCTCAACAGTAGTTAAAGCTGCAGCAATATATTGTTCATTCGCACTTTTGAAGTCTTATTTGTGTCTAAGTAAAACAGTCGTACTCACAGTCCTGCTCAGCTTTAAGCCTTCTATTCTGTCCTAGGTCTGCGGAACGCTCCTCGCTGTTGGTCAGTCATCCAGCCTTTACTCTGTGCCGTCTACATGCCCAAATGTGAGAACGGTCGGGTGGAGCTGCCCAGCCAGAGCCTGTGTTTGGCTACACGTCGACCATGTAGCATCGTGGACCAGGAGAGAGGCTGGCCCAACTTCCTCAAATGTGACAAATTCCCTGTGGGCTGTTCGGTACGCTTCATTCTTATGTAATGTTGTGAGACACTTTATTGATCCCCAAAAGGAAATGTCTTTCTCACTGCAGGTCAGAGGTCAGGGTACACAAACAGACCTGTTACTGTATTCTAGCTAAAGTTAGAGGCTCACCTTTCACCTTGTGTCCTCTGGGTGCAGAATGAGGTCCAGAAGCTGAAGTTCAACATGTCAGGCCAGTGTGAAGCTCCCCTGGTGAAGACAGACATTCAGTCCAGTTGGTACAAAGACGTGGAGGGCTGCGGGATCCAGTGTGACAACCCTCTGTTCACTGAAGAGGAGCACAATGACATGCATGCCTACATCGCTTACTTCGGCACCATCACCCTCCTCTGCACCTTCTTCACCCTGGTGAGGCATAACTACAGTACCCATAATTCTGTCCGATGTCTTCTTTTCAAACTTCTTCTGACTCTCAACACGTCCTCCGTTTCAGGCCACGTTTCTTGCCGACTGGAAGAACTCCAACCGCTACCCAGCTGTCATTCTCTTCTACATCAACGCCTGTTTCTTTGTGGGCAGTATCGGCTGGCTGGCACAGTTCCTGGATGGAGCGCGTGAAGAGATTGTGTGCAAGAGCGACAACACCATGCGACTCGGAGAGCCCTCGTAAGTGGTGCTGCTTTCATGTATCATCATGCATCAGTCAAGAGATGAGAGATCATTCCCAACTAGAAAATTCAACTTCAAAATCGTCTTAATGTTCGTTTGTTCTCGACAGGTCTTCGGAGACACTGTCATGTGTCACCATCTTCATCATCGTGTACTACTCCCTGATGTCGGGTGTGATTTGGTTCGTCATGCTGACTTATGCCTGGCACACGTCCTTCAAAGCCCTGGGCACCACCCACCAGCCACTGTCTGGCAGAACCTCCTACTTCCACATGGTCACCTGGTCCATCCCCTTCGTCCTCACTGTGGCCATCCTGGCTATCGCTGAGGTGCGTAGGGAGCTGTTCACCTCATACAGTCTGATACTCTGAGACTGGAAAATGTTTTCTAGTCTTAAGAAAAGATCTAAATTGTTGTTGCTCTGTCGTGTGGTGCTCCACAGGTGGACGGAGACTCAGTGAGTGGGATATGTTTTGTGGGCTACAAGAACTACAGATACCGTGCTGGGTTTGTGCTGGCTCCCATCGGAGTGGTGCTTGTTGTCGGCGGTTACTTCCTCATTCGGGGTGAGTAGATAGTTTGTTTCAAGTCAAACAACTAAATCCTTGGAAAAGCTGTTTTAGCTCTTCCATCCAAAGCTGTCAAGCTTTGTTATGTTTGATAAGTGACCACGAACTGATTCAGTGCATTTCTCGTTAGGTGTCATGACTTTGTTTTCCATCAAGAGTAACCACCCAGGTCTACTGAGTGAGAAAGCTGCCAGCAAAATCAACGAGACGATGCTGAGACTTGGTATGTCCTCTACTCTATTATCTTTTGGCATTTCATTTGTCATTTGTTGGTTATGATCAGACCAATAACCGAGGTCAATCTGAGTATTAGGTGAAAAAATTAAACGTTAAAGAGTCTTTAGCAGCACATCACTGGGCACTCTAAACACAGAGGGGTGAATTCACAAAGAATTGATTGTGGTGGCTGAAAGCACCATAAATTGCGCATCACTTGTAACTGCTATCTGCCATGTCTCAAGGTCTGATTTAGGAAAGTTATTGCTCGAATGGATTTACAGCGCAAACGTGCCCATAAAGTGTAGCTGAGTGCAGTTTGCCGGGGGTTTTTTTTGGTTTGTTTTTTGCAAACGAGCATTAAGACGCTATTTGCTTGGCAGCGCAGGTCTTATTTCTGCAGGTTTGACCACAAAAGCTGTGCAACCCTTTTGTGAATTTGCCCCAGAATGTGATCATTCCTGACATACTAATTCTGGACTAATATCTCTGGGCAAGAAAAATACAAATTACTACTGAATGAATGAATGAATGAATGAACTTTATTTATACAGCACTTTTCATAAACAGAAGACCAAAGTGCTTTACAGTTCAGCGACAGTGACAAAGAGCAAAGAAATAAAACCATGCAATTATACAGCGCTCATTCAGGGAGAAAAGAGAAGAATAAACACATTAATCAATCAATAATTAATCAAGTAATAAAAAATACTTATGAAGAATATTAAAACAGATAGCTGCTAGTTATAGGCCATATTAAAAAGATATGTTTTGAGTCATTGTTTAAAACTTTCCACTGAGCCAGCAAGTCTGATATTCAAAGGCAGGGTGTTCCATATTTTTGGGGTGTGGTATCTAAAAGCAGCATCCCTAAAGGTTTTTGTAATGACATTAGGAACAGTTAAAAGAGCAGCTGTGGAGGATCTCAGGGTTCATGGAGGGACATAAGCTAATAGAGAATCTGTTATATAGGAGAGGGTGATGCCATTAAGAGCCTTAACAACCAACAGAAAGATTTTAAAATCAATTCTCAAAGATACTGGGAGCTATATGGTCTCTCTGTTTAGTTTTTCTTCAAACTTTTTTTTTTTGCAATGAGGTAGGCTAGTGTATAGAGGGTTAAAATAGTCAAGACGACTGGACACAAAAGCATGAACAAGCTTCTCAAAATCTCGCTGGCTCAGTAAAGGTCACACCATAGCTGTAAAATTGAAATAAGGATCTAAAATGACACCGAGGTTTCCTACTTCAGGTCGTGTTTGTTTTCTGCCCCTTTATCAATGATTTAACCAGTAGTCTATTTTACGATAGACTACTGATTAGATTAGATTCCATCATCTTCTTAGGTGGATTGTCCTCTCTGTACGATTGCTATTGGGAGTGACGCGTCTGGTATCTCACATCTGATCTGTTGTTCTGTTTCTCCTCGTCAGGTATCTTTGGATTCCTCGCCTTTGGCTTTGTTTTCATCACCTTCGGCTGCCACTTCTACGACTTCTTCAACCAGGCTGAATGGGAGAGGAGCTTTAGAGAATATGTGCTGTAAGTTTTTATTGTCCTTCTTCTTTAGGTGGCAAAAAGACCTGTGATTTATTACACACCTGCAAACCCTCCACACAGAAATCCACAAACTGATGCTGTTGAGTCTCCAAAACCGCTGCGCAACCGCTCAGCTTACAGTGGTGAATGCAGCCCTATTTCCCCACACTGTTGACACTGGCTGGATTGGAATTAATTTAGCCTCAAAAATGTAAACCGCTCTCTCCTTTGCCCCGACATGTAAAAGACTTGCTTATTTACCAGATTCAGCGTTTGAATGTACCTCAGTTATATGGCTAGAAGGTGTGGGAGGCACATGTGGCGTGGTCGACACATAGACCGATCATCTGTGTGATGTTTTCAACAGGTGTGAAGCCAACGTGACAATCGCCTCTCAGACCAACAAGCCGATCCCAGAGTGCACCATCAAGAACCGGCCCAGCCTGATGGTGGAGAAAATCAACCTGTTCTCCATGTTTGGGACGGGAATAGCGATGAGCACCTGGGTCTGGACCAAGGCCACCATCCTCATCTGGAAGCGGACCTGGTGCAAGTAAGCAAAGACTCTCTTTCAATCCCTTTATCAGTCTCTGATCACTGCTCGTGTTCACATCATGGCTGCCTGCCTGTCCGCGTCCATAAATGGTTTTAAAGATATGATAACAGTGTGGGAAAGTCCCAGACATGCACCAACCAAGCAGACTCTCCCTGTCAGAGATTTTCACCCTGATCATTTGAAAGAATGGAGGCATAAATTTGGTCAAGTGTGTTAATCCCTGGTTTTGTAACAGTGCTCACAAGGCCTCACTGTGACTTGGATTTTACTCACAGGACTTAGTTTCCATCCAGCTTTGAACAAAAGCTTCTTGAAATTATTGTTTTCAGTTTAGGCTTAAGACCGTCTCATCCAGACTGACGTAAAATCAGACATGTAGGAAATCAGCGTCTTGCCCAGTGTCACATGGCTGCTAATGGCATGAAACGTGTCATACTCAGTCTTCTAACTGTCAGACAGTGTCAGTGTCTCTCTGTCTGAACCTGCTTTATGTTCCTGTGTCAGGATCATTGGCCGTAGTGACAATGAACCCAAGAGGATCAAGAAGAGCAAGATGATCGCCAAGGCATTTGCGATGAGGAAGGAGCTTCACAAGGACCCAGAGAAGGAGCTGTCCTTCAGCATGCACACCGTGTCCCATGAGGGACCAGTGGGTGAGTCATTAAAAATAATTTATTCTGAGTAAACTGAAGTTCGGATAAATTAGAGTGTAATTTTTCCTTGAGAGAACAGAAAACAGAGTTGACTTTTTGAGATACTGTGCTGGTTTTTAACCAGTTTTGCATCATAGCAATGTGGGTAGTATGTGTAAATGAACTATGGTAAACTTTCCTCCATCTTATCAGCATTGTGTGTCATCTGGCGATTTTAGCTTGCACTAGGGCTGTTGCTTCAACTGCAGATTGTACTTTGGCATTTTCATATGCAGGTCACCTCAGACACAAGGTGTATAGAAGTGGATCAAGAGTGAAACCTGGCTCTTTCTGTCTCTCAAACTCAGACCAAACTCAGATCAATATTCTGTCACTGTATTGCCTGTTTCTCACCTAAAATGTCTTCAGAAAAATATTTTAGGCAACTGTTTAACTGTAACTTGAGATTGTTTGACTCAAGCCAGTCGCCATATTGTTTCCTGTGGAAAAACGGCCAAGCTTGCATTGTTGCTGCATTTATGTGCTCCCCGGGTGGCAGGTCAGCCGTTACTTAGGAAATACGGGTCCCAAAAGTGGGCCCCTCATCTACACCCAACGGTGGGTGGGGGCGGGTCCCAATACATTTTTATACTTCCTGCGAATATAATCCCATATATTTTGTATCTACTTGTACTTGTATCTACTGTTAATACCTTGTTTTCTTAATTTGGAAAGCAGAGGTAGTTACATGTTTGGAGAAAAGTAAAATCAAACATTGGTTAAATCATAAGATGAAATCAGGAGTGAACAAATGATTGTTTGTCTTCATTTATTCATTTAATCTTGACAGCTACTTAAGTCAAATATTGGTCAAACTGTGCGCCGAACTGAAATAGTGTAAAGAATATGTGGCTGTCAACTCACAGTTTTCCAGTCATAACCAATTTATGGAATTCCAAAAATTTAGTGTAACATTGGAGCATCCCCTAAAGCTATTGAAGTATTGTCTTATCCGACTGATGCTAATAAATACCTTTTCTAACTCATCTAGGTCATTCTACGTGGACAGCAACTAACAGTTACAACCTAGAACCAAAACTCTGCAACTCAAGTACCAAAATTTTTGCCTACTATACAAGTTGTTGTGACCTAAGGGGCTGTTTGTGTTAATTTTCCTAGTCGGTAACTCATTGCTCAGATTATTCCGACATTCTTTTACCTCTTGAGCAACAGCCACAGCCCTTCTTCTCTGTTTTGTCTGGTCAAATAACACTAACTTTAAAAGTATTTGAATCTTTCTACTACATTGACAGCTCAGTTTTATTAAGAGACCATCTTTCAAACACTAAAATATATTTTCAAGTTTATGTGAATGTTTGCTTTATTGACCACTACTTGGGTTAAAAATTCAAACAGTGGAAGCCACATCTGGTGACGTTTGCACACTTCCATCTTGTGGTTAATAACTGAAACTGCAGGGCATCTTACTTAATGATTTATAGTGGAAATAAGACCTCATGTATGCATATCATTCATAGGATGCTCCGTGTTTTACCTCCATAGCAAAGGATTGCTTCACCAAAAATACAAAAGATAGTTTCTCATTTACAGCTGGAGGTATCAAGCCATGCAGATATACTTGGGTTTCCAACTAGGGACTATTTCTTACACAGCGTTCCTAACCAGGACATTGTTTCTGAAAGGACACATTGTTCAGTGTTTAAATTAAAGTTTTCAGTGCTGTGAGTCCCACAAACAATATGCTGCTAATATCCATTGTGTTGCGGTAATATAATGTCAAAAGTGGCGCCATGTGTGCTGATGTAAAGAACCACTGTATGTTCTTTTCTTAAAAATTTGGCCCGAAAAGATTTTCCATTTGCTTTCTTGTGGCACAGAGACCATGCCGTCAGGGACAACTGTTATGTCTGTAGCTAAGAAGTGCATGACACATTCCTCCGCTTGTGTAAGCTGTGAGGCTGCTGCGGCTGCCGTGCTTGTTTAGCTTGGAGCAGTTCAGAGCTATAGAGGCGCAGCAGGGGAGCCATTAAGTGTACGTTGGGTTTGAACTGTCCTCAGTTGTCCCTAAATGGAGAGTTTGTGGCTTGTCTTTTCTCATTCATAGCTGGAATCAATTTTGAGCTAAATGAGCCTTCGAATGACATGTCGTCAGCATGGGCGCAGCATGTGACTAAGATGGTGGCCAGGCGAGGTGCCATCCTGCCTCAGGACATCTCTGTGACTCCGACTGGTACACCAGGTGAGAGCGGGAGGTCATTACACCTACTGCTTTACATCCCTCCCTCTTGCCTGTCTTCTGTTTATCCCTCTTCACCTTTTTTCTATCTTTTTTTATCTTCTTTTGTTGATTGTCGACTTATTTTCTGTTGTTTCCTCATAGTGCCGCCTCCAGAGGAGAGGAACAGGCTGTGGATGGTGGAGGCTGAGATTTCACCAGAGATGATAAAGAGGAAAAAAAAGAAGAAGAAGAGGAAGAAGGAGGTGCGTCCAGCGGAAGAGGCGGTGGAGCACCAGGCTTATCGACAGCGTGAGTTCGGTCGCAGCTCCGTGCCTCGCCTGCCCAAACTGCCGTGCCACCCCAGTCTGGTCGCTAACCTGCAGGAACAGCAGAAGCTGGAGGAGGAGGTCCTGCCGGGGTCCTTCCCAGATTTCCAACACTCCCACCCTCTGTCCTGTGAGGAGAGGTGTCCCTACCCTCCCTACCAGAGCAGTCGGAACAGCTATGGCCTGCTCTCTAACCCTCTAACCTTCAATGACCGCCCGGAGGATCTGGGTCTCGGCCCACGCTGCCTGCCCTCAGCCTCCACCTGGCAGCCCAGTGGGCCTTCCCGCTACCCTGGGGAGATGGATCTTACAGACGGGCTGTCTGAGAGGTTGGCCCATGTGGCTCGGGTACCGGCAGGCCGAAGGACCGGCTATGGACCCATTCACTCCAGGACCAATTTAATGGAGGCAGAGCTTATGGATGCTGACTCTGACTTCTAAGAGCAGTGCTCCAATATATATCTTAGTGGTGCACAGACAGTGAGCGACAAAAAGTGCTGGATACTTTCAAACTTCTTACTAAAGTGCACCCAGTTCCTTATACCCAGAGGTCAAGATGGAACTAAGCTGGTCAGTTTTTTATTGTCTTATTTTTTTTCTTCTCCTTTTTTAATTTAGACAAAACAAAGGGATAAAGTGAAAAAATATGTTGTGAATAAGTTAATGAAAAAAATATTTTTTTATACTTTATTTGTGTCCAAGAAAATTTCAAAGGCAACTCCATGATGGCAAGACAAATGAGGCAGCTAAACGTTATGTGGCTTGAAACAGATATTTTTATTCTGACAGCACCCTCTGCATTCATCAGCTAGTATCAGCCCAGCCCCGTCGCAACATTTAACTAAATGTGGCATGTTGATTATTGACACAGTCAACTTGGGTTTTGAATTATCGGTAAGGAGATTTGAAGAGTCAATTATGTTCTTTATTTGTACTGTCCCAGCCAGGGCAGGAAGACCTGACTCATACAGAAGACCATACAGGTACAAAAAGAAATGCTACGGGCTACTTGCAAATACTGTTCAACCCAGGTCTTCTTTTGTGTTATATTTTTGTTTTTAGGACTCACTTTCTCTCCTCCCACCACTTAGCCATCAATTACTTCTGTGTATGTACAGTTAACTTGAGGTACTAACCATTATCTCCCTCTCCTAATAATACTTATATCACAGAATTTATACAGAGAGACTTTGAGAGGCTTCTTTAATCATTTGTGACACATGTTTTGACTTACACAGAAGCCAGGAGGTACAGAGAAAGATGAAATATGTATAAAATGACTCATTTTGTACGCTCATTTACTTCAGATTTTAACCCAAATTATTATCTTGCCTTTACTTTTCTCAATTTATTTGTCATCTGCAAAGTAATAGTGACATGATTTATTTAAAGAATAACTTAAAACCAGGCTGAAAAGCTGTGTTTTTGCTCCCCTCTTCTGGTTAAAGTATTAGCACACCAATAAACCCACAGACAGTATAAAATAATGGACGTACCCAGCATGGCATCACCCATTGGTTTGTGGACTCCTGTTTTGAAGCATTTAGCATTTTGGCCGTCACCATCTTGGATTTTTGGAGCCAAAAGTGACCATATTTGGACGACAGGCTGGAGATAACCCTAACGCTAGCTGCTAGCTTGGTTAGCATGGTGTATTTACAGCTATGGTTAGCTGTGATAATGCTTAAGCTAAAACTATCAAAACAAAATGTACTTTTCAAAATGACTCCTTAGAGGGTCTTTTAGTACAACCTAATGTTGAACAGGACTTTTTTAGGTGACAAGATGTGACAGTTAACTTTCATGAACTGAAAACACACTGAAATAGCAACAGCTATGGCTACCGCTACACTCTGTGAGTCTGGGGTTACACCATGGTTATGTTACCTAATAAATGTTGCTTCCATTGTGCAGAACTTTAAGCCTTAATAACATTTAAACGGGCGAGTTATATAAAAATGTACCCTCTATACAGTTGTCATGAATGGGAAATTAGCTGTAGAGACCAAAACCGTCTTTTATAACAGGCTGTAAACATGTTTATTTCTGCTTTAAGGTCTAAAATGGAGGTCTATGGGGATTATATGGCTTCTGGAGCCAGCCTCAAGTGGTCATTCAAGGTTTTGCAGTTTTTGGCACTTCCATGTTGGCTTCATTTTTCAGCCCTGGAGGTCACCGCTTGGTTGAACCTCTAATCAACTCAACAGTGATGTCACCAAATCTCAAAGCACAGTTGGACATCACTAGCAAGGTGAAAAGTTAAACCACTAGAGGTCAGCAAAAGACATCAGTGGGTGTTTTAAGTTACTTGTTAAGGATACAAAGTTACTGAGCTGAAATACATACTAACTACTAACACTAATGGTGCAATAAACCAACAGTTAGCTTCTTATTTGCCCTGAGAAAATGACTGAAATGAATGGAAAGGCCGTCTTTTTCAAAACGAGTTCTCCTTGTATATTTCAGAACATTTTTTCTTGTTGAAAGTGTTATTTTTTTACAGCAGTATTTCTACTTTTGTTACCCTGTTGTACATATTCAATCTAAACTGGGCGTCATATATGTTTTTTCTCCTCTTCAGTCCAGTTGAAAATCTTTTCTACGATGTATTTTAGACTACAGTGGGCTTAGACGTCACTTTTTTCCTACATGCTTCTCATTTTCAGTGTGTCTGTTTCTACATGTGTGTACTGTACATAGGTTGTTCATAGATTCCTCAACAAGGGTATTATTTGTACAGATTTATATATCAAATGACTTGATTACTCTGCTGATATGATAAATAAAAAGGGAAGAGTCAACTATGCTATAAGAAGTTGTCACTGTATGTGTGCTGTAACCAAAATTTCGCCTAGTATTTTCATTTTACACTTAATGTGGATAAAATATGCTGAAGTAGACTGTGATAGGCTGCTTCTTAGTCGATGCTAATTAGTTTGTCTAATGTGTCTAGTTATTCATGTCACGTGTGTTTAATGGAGAATTATTTATGTTATCAGTAGTTACCACACTGCTATGGATTCAGTTTGGCAACATCTGCCCAAAATGTTCATGTTCAAAGATTATTAGGAGACTAAATGAAGATTACTTTGGAAATTTTGTTTTACTTTTCATGCCTGGATAAGTAATAATTCTGTTTTTGTAAGCTGTCAAAAAGATTAAGTTCCTACCAGCAGGCCGTGTGATGCTTTCTGTGTTTAGTCTTCCAACTGTGTAAAAAAGAAATTACTGTCACTTTGACTGTGCAGCTGTACTTTTTGTTTTTATATGTAAATAAAAGTAACCCTACACTTTTCTGTGTGATTGTTTTGCCATGTTTGTTCCAGTTACACTAACCCCAGTTTGTGCTCCTCCAGTATTGTTATTACACTGGAATCACAGAACAGAGCTGAGCATGCGACTGTATGAAAAATAAACAATGACTACCATTTAGAAGCTATTATTTATTATTTATTCTGGTTTTTTAATTAAGATAATTATCTTCAAGGTTTGAGGAAAATTTCCCTGAAATAAAGTCTGCTCTCGGAATTAACACAATAATATCTGTTTAATTCAGAAAAAGAAGAAAAACAAACTTCTCTCAAATTCTGAGATAATTTTGTTAATTCAGATTTACTGGCATGACAAAAAATCAAGAGGTGACTCCCTTTATCTGAAGCAGTCATAAAGTCATAATCTCAATTACCTGGTAAGTCATTCATATTCCTTTAGTCTATAAGGGTCCACTGACATATTTAATTGTCTTAAGTATTAAATAATAAAATAGTTAAAAAAAAAAAAAAAGATGAATATTGTTTGAACAGGATAAAGTTTTGCTGTGTTGGTATGCTGGGTGCCTCAACCCTCGAGTGCCATGAAACGAGTGTCATAACATAATTGATATGTTAATTGAAGCCTAATTTTTATACAAATAATATTCATACTGGTTCAAATAAACAATTTGATTGTATTTCCCAACAACAGTTTTAAGGCCTGTCCCAAATATAGGCCTGTTGAGTGATTTAAGCAAATAATAGCCCAGGCTACTAATAGAAGTTTTACAGTAATATTCTTATTAATTCAGGAAAAACAGCAATTTTTTTAATTGAATGCATATTGTTCCATACTTACCACTCTTCTGAAAGCATTGACAGTACACTGTTCATGTTTTGCCTGTGTTTTCAGTAACAGAATGCAATGCACTGATATTAAATAAATGGAGTCACACTGGATTTTTTTTAATCACACTTTGCATGTAAATAAGATACCAGAATGCAAAAAAGAAACTTGGCTTTTTTAAAAATAAATAAATAAATAAATAAATAAAAGATTGGTGCAATGGGAGGATCCCCCAGAACCACACACAGAAGTCCAAGGTAATTGTTTGTATTTTAGTTATTAGATGTTTTTATTAATAATTAGCACCTGGCCTCCTGTCATTTTGCAAAAATGGCTCCCTGGGCAGGACAAGTTGAGTATCCCTGCACTAAACACATGCACCTCTGCAGGGTATTTTTTCTGTGAAGTTTTCTAATAATTCTCATTGAATAATGTTGGTAATAGAGAAAAACAGAGCCTATTTAATTTTCAAGTGAATGTGTGAAGCTACCCTACCTACCACACTAATGCATGCCTGTTGGCAGTGTCACATTGCCACTGTCCCTCCTGCTTCTACCACTGGGGGCACTAAAGTTGCAGATTTTAAAATCCAGCACACACCGATTTTAAAGATAAAAAACAAACACATAACTAAATATCTAAATGGATGATCTATATAAAGAAAGAAAGATAGATAGAAAACATGCTGGACAAAAATGAGACCATAGGAATAGATAAAAGGATTAAAAAAAAAAAACCCTCCTGCAGTCCTCCCTGCCCCTCCATCCCCCACTCCGCCCCTTTGGCAGGCAGGCTCGATAAAGACGTGTTGAACCCTCGACGCACATGGGTCGTACAGGAGCGAAAGGTGGGGGATAAACAGACAAAATAAGCAGACAAAATGTCCCACAAAAAGTCCTCACTGATGCCAGGAGATGTGGAGAACCTGCGGAGAAGATCCACGCCTGATTCAGCAGGTGAGACCTAATTACTTTTGAACTTTTGACCTCCATTTTACAAACACACAGCGCTTCTCCTTTAATTACTCCCAGCTATCATCAGCTGTCTTTGCGTTTTTTGTTTATTTCTTTGCCTTTTTATACTTTTATTTTTGGTCGGAGACGCGTTCATTAAAGTCACCTGTGCTGCCAAACTGTCCTCCAATCTAAGCCTGTGAGAGTTAAAGACACTTCCTTTGACTGTCAAACTCCACTGTGGATTGCTAGAGGAGTTGTTTGAAAGTCATAAGCTGCTAAACGTCACTGGGGTCACTTTTGATCCACCTTTATGTTTGTGATGATCACAGCTTTGCTTAGCCATCATTTGACAACAAGGATGAGCAACCACTGACTAATTTTTATTCCTCAGCCTAAAGACAATTCTGTCATCTTCCTACAGTTTATGGCTGTTTTCATGAAATTGTCAGCTCACTGCCAATGCAGTTAATTATGAGACATGGGGAGTGACAGTGAGGAAGGGAGCAGAACATTATAAGCAGATGGATTATATACTGTGCAACCAGCATGCTTCTGTTTTTAATTACAAAGCACAGCACAGCCCGCTGAGTTTTCTTATCTCTATGTTCTGCAATGCATTTATAATGTGATCAGTTGTGGCAGACAGCCGTTGACGGAGTGGACATTCTGCATGACTCTCAGGAGGTTTTTGTTAGTCACACGCCTTTCCATGGCCCCAGGGGCGTTGGTCCTGCATGTCAACCTCCACACCTCTAATGCAGTGATACCCCTCAGGAAGGTGACTTTGTGTGTGGATGTATCATTCAATAACTACATCATCTCTTGTCTTAATTTAGCATTACTTGCTGTGCAACAGGCACAAAAAAAAATTCAAAGCCCGCCAAAGCATTGCTCAATGTATTTGACTCACCTAGTTAACATCTAACTTCCTTCCCTCTCCTCCTTAATAACTGAGATTATACATTCCTCCTTTACCTCTAGTCTTGTGCCCACATCTCTCAGAACTGCTACTATAACCCCAATACTACAGAAACCATGGTGCAGATCCCAACAACCTGAGAAATTTCAGACAAATTTCAACTGTACCGTTTCACTCTAAAACTCTTGAAAGATCAGTTGCAGCTCAGGTTCACACTCAGCCTAGTCACGACAATCTGTTGGAACAATTTACGTCCGGTTTTCACTCCTTTCACAGTACAGAGACAGCCTTGGTAAAAATCACTAATGATCTCTTAATGGCTGCTGACTTTGGGCTTTTAAATATTCTCGCTCTTCTTGATCTAAGTGCGGCCTTTGATGCCATTTCACATAACATTCTTCTAGAGAGACAAGCTACCATTGGTATCACTGGCACCGCTCTCAACTGGTTTAAATCGTATCTCTCTGGCCGCACTCATTTTGTTCAAAATGAAAAATTCCCAATCCAGCTTTTTTTCCAGTTGCTAGTGGTGTTCCTCAGGGTTCTGTCCTGGGCCCCCTTTTATTTATTATCTACCTTTAACCTCTTGGCCATATCTGCAGAAAATTTGGCATTCAGTTGCACTGCTACACTGATGGCACCCAGCTCTATCTGGCAACCATGCCTACTTCCACTCTCCCCCCACCCCCCCAAACCCCTTTCTGACTGCTTATTGGATAATAAATCTTGGCTTTCATGCAACTTCCTCAAACTTTGCAGTGATAAAACTGAGGTTCTCCTTCTGGGTACCAAATCTACTTTGGCTAAACTGCACAGTTTCTCTCTAACCATTGATAACTCCAAATTCCATCTATCCCCTCAGGTTAAGAGTCTGGGTGTCCTCCTGGATAGTACACTGTCCTTTGAGGCCCACATCAATAATGTTACCCAGTCTGCATACTTTGATCTACGAAATGTTAATCGTCTTTGCCTATCACTCACACCTCAGAGCGCTGCCATCATCATTCATTCTTTGGTTACATCCCTATTGATTATTGCAATTATGTCCTCTATGGTCTCCCTCTCAAGTGTCTTTGTAAACTCCAGTTGGTCTAGAATTCAGCTGCATGTATTACCAGAACCCCCTCCACAGATCATGTCACTCCTGTTCTTCGACAACCTCACTGACTTCCTGCTAAATATCGCATTGATTTCAAGATTGTGCTTCTCACCTTTAAGACCCCTTCATAATCAAGCCCCTTCCTACCTGTCTGAACGCCTTCATATCTACACACCCTCCCGTACTTTTAGATCCTACTTCTGCAATCCAACTCACATCTCCATATCCACCCATTGACTACCATGGGTTCTAGAGCCTTCAGCCATTCTGTCCCCCGCCTCTGGAACTCTCCCCCACAACATTCACAATATTGACTCCCTTTCTACTTTCAAATCCCATTTGAAAGCACACCTTTTCAAGCTGGCATGTAAGGTCTGATTTAATGGAGACACACATAGACACACACACATTTATTTATTTGTGTCATTTAAATCTATAACTCTGCTTCCTTATTCAGAGATCTCTGCAGATCCTGAACAGCATCCCCGGTTTCCACGGCGACAGTCTCAAAATGATTGGCTCTGCGTTGGCCCCCAGCATCCAGAGCTAGGCGCAGCGGAGACGCCCTCCCCAGATGCTTCTGCCCGCCACTTCTGCCACTACACACCGAAATGTTTCCTCACCGTCCACAGAGGTGAATGAGCTGCTGTTGATTCCACAAAAATTATTGTTGTCGTAAATTATTTTGACAGAAAAGTCAACTGAGAGGAGGAGAGCGTGGATCACTGCTGTTTTGGCGGGTAAAATTTCTTTGTCTTGCTATGTGGAAGAGTTTTCTCACTGTTGTGATCTGCGCAGGAGGACAAGGAACCACCCGATCTACTCCGTCCCACTGCGGAGACGAGGGTTGGCATGAAGGCACCACTAAGACCACAATCAGAGCTGAGAATGAGGTGGAGGCACACAGGGAGGCCAACAACTACAAGGTGGGTCATGACTGTGTTAATGTGGAGTTGAACTAAGTTTGAATCTCATACATGTGGGATATACAAGACTGTTTAGACGTTTATTGTTTTGTGTGACATACTTTTGATCCAAAATTACATTATTTTTTGTTTTTGTTTTTGTTTTTGTCAGTTTGGCTTCAGGAAGTGGAAGGGCAATGTTACAGAGAAGCCCATTGAGGACAGATCAGACATCATCAAAGAGCTACACTCTGATCTTAGCATTGTCAAGCCTCAAGAAGGTCTTTTTTTCTTTCTTTGCACTTGAATTCTGTCGAGCAGGATCTACATTTTCACGCAGATAAATATGGTTATGGTAAAGCAATAACCTGTTGTTGTGTCCTCTCTTTCAGGCTCAGCACCCACCTTTGGGAACATAGTTTATGTGTTTTTATTTGGATGGTGGATATCTTTAATGTATTTCCTCATTTGTCCTGTAATGTTTCTAACAATCGTCGGTGCCCCTTATGGTATGTGTCCTATGAACCAGCTGCTTCACTCAGAGTATCGTAGTATCCCCCAAAATGTGGAATATCATTTTATTGTATTTATCTTTTTTAGGAAAACTTTGTTTAAAGATGGGGTGGTACTTTATTTGGCCATTTGGGAAGTCGATAGAAAAGGTAATGTGATATATGCAGTGTCCTTACTTTTCAGGTTGTTGTTCATCTGATTCCAGTATTAAAGTGCCATTGCAAAAGTAGCCAAAATTAATTATTCACCATATCCTGTTGTCTTTTTCCAGGCTGGTGATGTAGTTAAGAGACCCATTGCAAAGCCTCCGAAGTGCGAGGTCATTCCTGAAGAGAGCGACACTGAAGACAGCAAGGACCATGTCAGGGACAAGGACTCTGCGCCTCTTCTGATGTCTTCCCCAATTCCTGTTGAGATACCTGTCCCAGAGCCACCAGCTAGAAAACCTTCAACTCACTGGGTAATAAAGTTAGTCAAGATAATCACCTTGGTGCAATGAACATTTAGTAATATTTAGATTATTCTGTCCTTGTCTGCAGTGTCGCATCAGCACATATGTTTGGTTAGTGCTGGGTTACCCTGTCCTGGCTGTGGTCCACTCCCTGGCCTGTGTGCTGTCCTGGCTGCTGGTCTTCTCTATACCTGTAGCCAAGATGAACGCTCGCACACTAACCATTGTTCTTCTCATGGCACCAGAAGACATTCATATTCACCGACTGGAAAAGGTACGCGGTCATTTTAAATAATAATAGTAATAATAATAATTTTAATTATATGGCACTTTTCAATAACAAGTCAGAGTGCTTTACAAAGCCAAAAAACAAGAGAAATTACCAGATAAATAATAAATTAAAGAAGCTTTGATACAATAATCATGAAAAGCGACGTTCCAGAGTCATGGGGCTGTGACTACTAAGGCTCGCTGTCCTCTGGGGTCTCATTTATGAACATAGCGAATGCACAAAACAACTTGATGGGGGAAACTTTGACCCATGCTTAGGAACATTTTGGAGATGGGAAATTGGCAACGTCGACGGTGAGCTGGAAGCCTGATTGTAGAAATTGTTGAATATTTTTTGGCACGAGCCATTTTTGGCTTTTTATACATACATTTAAGTATGGATCCTACGCATAGTTTTATAAATGAGACCCCTGGTTTTTAGCCTTGAACTAGGAATTACTTAAGTCAAGCAGTCCGGTTCAGTTAATTCAGTCCAGTACACATTAGAGCAATTATTTTTCCGTTTCCATTATGAAAAGTTGTGGATGGCTCCAATAGAACCGCTCCTTACGGTCCCCATTTTTTGTCACCCCTCTGCTGAGGTACCTACCACACTGATCCCAAAAGGTGGAGCTAGAAAAACCGGTCCGTAAATTGGTCAATAAAGAACCGTCACTCATGCTCAGGGGAGCTGTGTCTGGTTCTGAAGCACTGAAGACTGTCGATGCATCAGTAAACTATAGCTTTAAAATAAAAGCATGTACAGCTTTACTAGTTAACATTTACAAGCTAAGGACTAAAAAAAAATGAATTCACTGTGCCATTCAAAGCTACCATTGGCAGCTACCGACAACTTTTAAGGTGAAACCTGGAAACTACTCTCCGCAGTGAAAATGGGAAACAGAGCTTGGGTCGAGGTACATACCCGTAAGGATTATGGACGGTGTTTAAGGTACTATACTGAAAGTTTCTGGTAGAAACGCGGCACAGCAGACCTCTGCTGGAGGATTTCAGGTAGTCTTCAGGCTCATAAATCTGTTAGAATGTCAGTGAGTTATGTCCACTTTGTCAAGTAATGATAACACAATTTAAAAATCAATTATAAAACACACAGGAAACTAGAGTGAAATGTCAGCGGTTAGTTTAGAGAACGATGTCAAGGCCAGGAATGTGTGCAGTATTTTTTTCCTTTGCTGTCCTGGTCATGCTTGTCAGAACACCAAGCACAAGGTGAGGTGAGCCTCCTCATTCGCTACGGTAACATGTAACTGAAGTGCTACACATGTTAATTTGAATGGTGGCATTAACTGTTGCAGTGGCCAATCTGATTAGTTCATCCAAATCACAAAGAACATAGTTCACACTTGGCCCTAAGGGGCATGTAACATGTGCTGTAAAAAGATTTATTTGCAAATGTTATCGACAGTTTTCATTGGGAACTGACTTCAATAGTGGTAGCTCCGTGAACACTGACAATGACATTGACATTGTAATCTATCCAGATTAACCAGGATGTTCTTTTTTGAAAGACGTGTCGCTGATAAGTTTTTCAAATCTAAATACCACTAGAAGAAAGCAGTTTTTTTTTCTCTGTGTGCAAACTGGCCCTTCAAAACTTTAACTATTAATTGACTGTTTACATCTAATAATTAATTTGCAACTTGAGGTGTGTTTAATGTTCTCTTTTGCAGACATCTGTGTGTGAGACCAGAGTCATCTTATGCTGTTATCAAGCTTTCAATGTGTATTTCTACAAATACACTGTCCAGGGAATCAGCATTTTCGCTCTCAGTATCCTTTTTTCGGTCGATTGAGTAAGGGGCTTGTAAGAGGCTAGTTATGGCACCATTAGATTGTATTTTGATATACTGGTCTCTTGTGTACTCAAAATAAAAAAGGGTTATGGTGGAGTTGTCTGTGTAACCAGTGTGTCCAATTACAAGCAAGAGACAGGCAAACCTGAATTGTATTCTCTGTCATTTCTGGTTTTAAAAACAAAGTACAAGCTAAGAGTTTATGCAGCTATCCGTCCTTTTAGAGTAATATGTATTTGCTATCCCCAGTCAATCTGGACTTTTAAAAACGTTGCATTGTGTTCTACAGATGTACTGGTCTGTCTACTGCCCAACCATTTGTTCTCCTTAAGTCTATGTTCCCTGCAGACCTGCTTCCCCTGGTATTAATCGCTCTCATTATCGGCTATACTGACCAGGAACACAGTTTCTGCAGCGCAGAGACCAAGTTTGCCACAGCCATCGCTTCCATTATTCCTCTGTCCTACTACATTGGCATGGGTATAGCCAGGTAAGAGGTTTTCACATTTACCTCAGTCCGGTAGATGAATGTGAATGAAAGGAGAAAGTTCAGACTTCGGGTGTGATTTCTCCTTTTGAATTCTGATGTACAATAATATATTGAATGGTTGGTTTATCAGTAACTGTGTATCACCACAGTCTTTCTGCACAGAGTAACTTTGCAGTGGGAGCTGTGGTAAACGCAACGTTTGGCTCCATCACAGAGATGACGTTCTACATCACAGCCCTGCTGCGGGGACACAATGCTGCCAGCAAATGTTATGAAGAGGTTGTCAAAGCAGCGCTCACTGGGACCTTGCTCGGATGTATCCTGTTCATACCGGTGAGCGCCTGAGAAGAACAAATGAACATGTGTACATATCAGTTAAAGGGGCGGTGTGTACGATTTAGTGGCATCTAGTGGTGAGGCTGCAAAATGCAAGCAGAGCTGCTGCTGCCACTTTATGAGGTACACCTGTTTAACTGCTCATTTACACAGATAGCTAATCAGCCAATCACGTGGCAGCAACTGTACGCATTTGGGCATGTAGACATGGACAAGACGACCTGCTGAAGTTAAAACTGATGATCAGAATGGGGAAGAAAGGGGATTTAAGTGACTGGCATGGTTGTTGGTGTCAGAAACTGCTGATCTACTGGGATTTTCACACACAACCATCTCTAAGGCATCTGAGGCTACAGTTCACACAGGCTCACCAGAACTGGACAATAGAAGATTGGAAAAACGTTGCCTGGTCTGATGAGTCTGGATTTCTGCTGCCACATTCAGATGGTAGGGTCAGAATTTGGTGTAAACAACATGAAAGCATGGATCCATCCTGCCTTGTATCAACGGTTCAGGCTGGTGGTGGTGGTGTAATGGTGTGGGGGATATTTTCTTGGCACACTTTGGGCCCCTTAGTACCAACTGAGCATGGTTTAAACACCACAGCCTACCTGAGTATTGTTGCTGACCGTGTCCATCCCTTTATGACCACAGTGTACCCATCTTCTGATGGCTACTTCCAGCAGGATAACGCACCATGTCACAAAGCTCAAATCATCTCAAACTGGTTTCTTGAACATGACAATGAGTTCACTGTACTCCAATGGCCTCCACAGTCACCAGATCTCAATCCAATAGAGCACCTTTGAGATGTGGTTGAACGGGAGATTCACATCATGGATGTGCAGCCGACAAATCTGCAGCAACTGTGTGATGTCATCATGTCACTATGGACCAAAATCTCTGAGGAATGTTTCCAGCACCTTGTTGAATCTATGACACCAAGAATCAAGGCAGATCCCCCTAATACACACTGCTCCTTTAACATGTAGCATTATGATCCTCCTTATATAATTATGAACCTCTTGCTTGCTGTCTGTGTGTGTTTGTGGCCTGCACAGGGTATCTGTATGATCATCGGGGGCATTAGACACAGGGAGCAGAGATTTAACAGCCGTTCAGCCGGAGTGAGCTCGGCTTTGCTCTTCATATCCGTAGGAGGTATGTATGGCAGCTACACCTAAAACTCATTTTTAAACCGCATGTCCTCCATTAATAGATTCATAAAACTTAAACATCATGTTGTGATATTGTCCCGAGGTGTGTTCGCTCCGACCCTCTTCTCAAAGACCTTCGGTAATCTGGTGTGTGAAAGCTGCACCAATATTCCAGGCAATGGCAGCGTTCCCTTCATCTGCAAGGACTGTCACTACGACACGGTGAGCGTTTTCACAGCAGCAGTGTGATTAATGTTTGCAGGGCATCGTTGACCTGATGTTTGTATCAGCACACACACACCTAGCATGAAGATTAAATCTTTATCGGTCTCCACGGCTTAATTTTCACCTCCATTTTATTGTTTTTTACAGAGTCAAGCTGACCCACAGTTGATCCTGTCCCAGATTGAGTAAGTTCAGGTGCAGAAATTGCAGCAGTTTTCCAAAGCATTTAACTCAACAGTGTTTGAGCTTTTTATTAAATTTAAAAAAATCAATGTTTTCCAGGCCCCTGGTGTACACAATTTCTGTGCTGCTGCCTGCTGCGTACCTGATCGGCCTCATCTTCACACTGAAAACCCACTCCCACATCTATGACATCCATATCAGTGATGGTCAAGGGGGGCATGCACACGGTCAGTACGCACAAGAGGGTACCAGCAGCTATCACCCCACTGGTGAGGTCACCACTGGCCATCCCCTTGGAGCAAACACGTGTATCAATACCAGCATTTTTTCCACCAGCCACGTTGGAACAGGTGTGTGTGGGTGTGCATGTAGTTTTCTGTCTCTGTGGTGATGGCGCATGACATTTTGAAGCACTAATTGTTGCCTGCTATATTTGTGCATGTAAGGGAAGTTGTGCCTGTGCATGCCAAAACTATAAAGCACGAAATACAGAAGAAAGTTCAGACTTCCGAACTGGACTGAATGGATGTGGAAGGGGAGAAAAGCGTCCTGCAACAGTGAGGTAAGTCATAAATGTTAAACGTCGCTAAGGTAATAGTGTGTATTTCACCCACAGGTCATCATGTAGTGCACTGGTCCAGGTGGAGGGCTCTTGCAGTGCTGATTGTGGCCACAGTGTTGATGGCCTGCTGCGCTGACCTCAGCACGGAGAACATCGAGCCCATGCTGACCCATTCCTCCGTCTCCCAGGTATTCAAAATGCTTTCTTTTTAAAAAGGAAAGGAAAATGTCACTTCAATTCATTGGTCCTTGTTCTAGAAGATGATGCAAACTTTCAATTCAAGCTAAAAGTCACAAGCTAGGTAAACTTTTGAATGATTAAATCCAACTTGCTGTTGCTGACATAGTGAAAAGCCTCTACTCATGCAACAACAGCAGCTTAAAGGCTATATTGAAATGGCTGATGAGCATTTTTGAATGAACAGATCATTGAAACATTGACAAATAGCTGATTTAAGTTGTGTAAAATACACCAAGGCTGACAGCTGATTCCTCAGTTAGAGGCATAGGCAGGCGTTGAAGTTAATTACATGGACATATACAGTAAAAAGGGGACTTTTGGATTGATAAATAAACTGGTCTGCATTAAAAAACTGGAATGATTTAAAAAAATAAATAAATAAATAAAACTATGGATTTCACATTGTCTATTGTAGTGGTTCCCATCTGATCCAGCCACAGTGTCCACGTTTCAAGGTGGTTACAGTTTATTATATTCAGACTCATACTTGCATTTGGCCATGTTTTCTAACTAGTTTGCCTTCTCTGTTAAGTAGCTGTCCATCAGTCACTTACTCTACAGCAGGACACAGCACTTCAAAATAAAAGCTCTGTGCCGGAAATTCTCTGTATTTAAAAATAAAGTGTGTTTTTTACAAAGATGACATGTTAGCGAGTCACTTGCGGTCCATTCAGAATGGACCACGACCCACCAGTTGGGAACCACTGGTATTCTTCTTGTAATGACATCAGATGTTCGTAATTTGAAAGTCCTCATGCTGCGATTGACTATATGTTCCTCTTGGGCAGAAAAGGTGTGCTAGAGTTTTGTTTTGTTTTTTTTAAAAAGGATTTGATATAGCGTATGGTTGCTGTGTTTTCATAGAGTTTGTGTATGTAGAGAGTTGCATTATGAAATATAGAGTTGGTATTAATTAAGACAGTACTCGCTGGGTAATCGTGTGATTTAGGTGTGTTGCTGTGTTAAGAGTTTAAGTATAGGAAAATGCTTGTTAGCAATTGAAAAAAAAATCTGTATTGTCTACCTCAATGCAGTACTTCATCGGTGTCACAGTGATGGCCATGGTGCCAGAGCTTCCTGAGATTGTCAACGGGATCCAGTTTGCAGTGCAGAACAACATCAGCCTGAGGTACGAGAACACTAATGTTGTTTAATTTTATTAGTTGTTTTAATCTGTTTTACATCTTTATAAAGCTTTAAATGACCTCGCCCCTCCATACAGCAGAGATTTTCTATCATTTTTATGTTCCAGCTTGATCACTAAGGTCCTCCACTGCTTTACTTTTAAATGTTCCTCATATGTCCTATTTAAGTACTTTACCAGGCCGTACACAATATTTAATGTATAGATAATAAAAACGTGTGATAGGTCAATATCTAATTTGTCATTTTCACTCATTTTTGTCTCCAGCCTTGAAGTGGGCAGCTGCATCGCAGTGCAGGTCTGCATGATTCAGATTCCCCTGCTCATACTCTTCAATGCCTTCTATGTAAGTGCCCAGTTTTTGCAATGAATACTTTCTTTACATAATGCAGTTGTTTCAGTCATGACATAGCAAACTCTTTTCCCACCAGGATGTTGGATTTGTGCTTGTGTTCAGTGATATTCATCTCTGGGCCAGCATCTTCAGTGTCATTCTGGTCAACTACATTTTCATGGATGGAAAATGTGACTACTTTCAAGGTAAGTCAGACCAACAAAATAGTTTAGTATAGGAACATTTTATTACATCATTGGTCAGGTTATTACCTTATTGGGTTTTATTACATTTTCAGTTGGGTTAAGTGCGAAGTTTATCACATTTTCAGGATTTTTTCTTTAATTTTTGTTCAAGTTAAAGCCTGGAACAACGCACAGATTATAATCAACTCTGTTTTGTTTGCAGGCACTGCTCTAGTGGTGGTCTACCTCATCCTTTTGGCCCTTTACTTCTTTGCTCCTTCTCCGCGCTCTTGTCGATCACCTTCTTAAGAAAAATCTCAAGGCCACTATAATTTAAAAAAAACAAAACACTAATACTTAGAGGTGATGTGGGCTTAGTGGCACAAAATATGGAAAAAGATTTCGATTGAAATTTTACAGATCTAAGTGAATAGCTGTCCGCTTTTTGTAAGTATGTGTTACTGAAATTGTGTTGTTTGTGTTGCATTTAAATGTAAATTTGTGCTATTCGTTTCTGGTTATGATATATCCCAATAAATGCATAAACTTATAAAACATCTGTGAAATAAGACCTCTTTTCAATCAGTGTTTGACTACCTACATAGTCAGAAAACTCCTTTTAAAAAAATGTCGGCTACATTTTGATATCTTGGCTTTGTGCCAGCAAGGAAAGGGAACGGGGGAACAGAGCTATTTACAGAACACCTTTATTGACAGTACTCCAGCACAACATTCACACAAGCCTACTGTACAACATTTTAGTGGTCACCTTTTAAAACTATGTCCCAAAGAAAAGGTCTGATGATAAGCAGGAAATGACATCATGCACAATGTAGTTTGTTATGCAGAATGGAAAGACAAACAAAAGGGGCAAGGTAAAGAAGTGCAGGCAGATAAAACAATTGGGCAACACCCCATCCTGGGTCTTTCCCTCATTATAATCACTTTGCTCAGGTTGCAACCGTATTTGGCATCTTTTAAAATCATTCATTAAACATTAAAACTGGATTGAACACTTTAACTTGACACGCTGTGCTTTCAGGGTTGATACCCAAAAGGCCCAATATGCTGCTTCCTGTCCTTAAGTCAATCAATTTTATTGAAAAGCCCAATATCACAAATCACAATTGGCCTCACAGGGCTTTACAGCATACGACATCCCTCTGTCCTTAGGACCCCCACAGCGGAGTGAAATCTAAGTCTGCAAAGTCTACTGTTTGGCCGTCAATAGGATGAGAACACAAAGCTCCTGCATCCTTGAAACAGATACAAAATTTTGCCACCGACATGTTGAGTGATTGAACGTAACAGCTTGTTGAAAATGGTTTAAAACGTTCACTTACTTGAAAACACAATTTTCAACACACACCCTTTTGTCTAAACATGCAAAGATCTTACCACTGCCTATATTTGTGAAATTTCAGCCTCGTTAAAAGTTTGGAAAAAAAGGCACTGCAGTATTAACAGATGTCTGTGTAAGCCTGCTACTGAAGCAACTCCCTGTGCAAAAACACTTTGGGTCATCCACAGAGAGGGAGTGAAAGTCTGAACAGAGATAAGTCTTTATTCGAATAAAAGCATTTTTTTAAAATCAATTTCAAAGAGCACCAAATTCACAGTGACGTGTTACGTGGTTTGGTTTACAAATGAGAGCTGCAGACAGTTTTCCAGAATGCATAATGGAAAATACAGGAAATACAAGGGCTTGGACACCGGCAAACCCAGTGCTGAACCTTTTTTTTTTGCACCCTAATGAAGAGCATACAGTGTTTCTACATGTTTTAGCTAACTTAACACAAGTAACACACTACTTAAACTTTAAAAATGTTTTTCCTTCCCTCCAGGCAGACACTGGTTCCTGTTTATATTGTATAAAAACAACTTAGAATTTAAGATCCTTCAAAGTAACCACCTTGTCTGCTTTTATTTATGTCAAAATTATGCAAGGATAACATTACTTCAACAATGAAAACACGTGAAAATCAGAGTGACTGACTGTGTAAAGCAACTCTCAAGCTTCTGGGAGTTGATTTCCATACAATAGGGAGATAACTGAAATAAAAATGCTGCCTGGAAGGTCCTAAAAAAACATTTAACATGGGATTTAAATTAAGTGGGCTAAAATGTGCAAAAACACTGGCATGGCCGGTAATAAAACCACTGTCTGACCGATGATAGACTGCTAATAGGATCTGTTTTTAAAAAAAAAAAAAAAAAAAAAAAAAAATCCACAAATATGCAAGACAAAGTGTGCAAACAGCAATATCAGGTGATGAGAATACCCCCTGAAAATCTGATTTAGTCCTTCAAATAAATACACATGCATTGTTCCTTTGCACAGAATTCTTAAGTACTAGAGAAGGCAGATTTAAAAGAAAAACTGGGAGAGGACACGCTGTGAAAACATGTCATGGCAACATAAAGTATTTCCAGCTGTCACAGTTTGGAGGATGAGAAGCGGGAATTCATGTTTAGCTTGACACAAAGGCATCATGTAAGGAACTGTGGTGGCCAATGGGGTGGGTGGGAGAAGGCGGGGGGGGGAGTAGTTGAGTAAAATCCATAAAACATTCCACATTTATTTTCTTTATCAATCACTGAAACTGGCAGGGAAAAAATGGCAAACAAAAAGAAAAAGGCATCCTATTGTTTTTGGTTTTAAGGCGGGGCTACGTTAGGCAGGGGAGGGAGAGGGCGTTTTCCCGAGAATTTTGCTATGATTTTAATTCTGTGCTCTGTCAGACCTCATCTCCTCCCAGTCCAGCCCAGCCCGTCCCATCCATTCATTTGTCCGTCCGTCCATCCGTCCTCCACTGTGCGTCCTATTTCAAGCGTTCAATGAGTTCCTGTGTGAGGCCCAGGTTGAGCAGCTGCATGGTGGGGAGTGAAGTCAGGTGGGGAAAGGCCTTGAGGAGCTTCTCCCAGCATAGCTCCAGCAGGCTGGGCACAGCCAGCCAGATCTTAAACAGAGAGCCAGTCCTCTTGTTCTCATGGATGTTCACTACGCCACCGTGGATGTACATACAGCCAGCCTGGGGACGGAGTAAGGGGGAAGAAAGAAAGATATAGATTTCATATACAGTGTAGCGTTAAATACAGATGTAGACTGGGGCTTGACAACAGTTTTAAGTTTCCCCAGTTCCTCTAAAACTGCTGCAATTCCAATTCAATCCTTCAAAAATTCAGTTTGGTTCAGAATGATCTGGGTGTCTTTTGTGATAAATGAGAGTTAATTTAAATGTTTTTTGTTTGATATAGACAGCGATTTGGGGGATTATTTTATGGGGACATATTCTTTTTTTAACCATACTAAAAGGCTTAAAATGTAGTCTAATGTCTACTTTATTTTCTTTAACACTGTAGCAGCGAACCAATTCAAGAGCCAGATATACAAAAATGTATATACTGTATATATTTGATCAGTTTTTAAAGTTTTACTGCATTGCGTTCCTGTAATCCAAACATCAGCTGGGATCTGGATACATCTGATTTTCTGGGTCAAAGGTATCCCAATCCTCATCAAAAGTTTTGAACCACACATACTGAAGATTTGATTCCCGACCAAAACCAAAACCAAAACCGGATTATGTGATGTAATCAGATTTCAGAATCCTTATTTTCTTCTGAACAACCCATTTTCAAGATTCTATCCGATTCAATAGCCGAAATCTGATCAGATAAATTCTGACAACTGAGCCAATCTGCCATAATATTAAAACTACTGATGAGGTGAAGTGATTAACACTCATCATCTTGTTACATTGCAGTGTTCTGCTGGGAAACCTTTAGTCCTGGCATTCATGTAGATGCCACTTGACACACTGCGCCCACCCAAACACTGTTGCAGACCAAGCACACCTCCTCATGGCAACGGCACTTCACGATGGCCTCCAATTTCCCCAGATCCCAATCTGATCAAGTATCAATGGGGCATGCTGGTACCTCAGAAGTACCCCAAATCCACGGCTGGGCCTCCTTGGATCAGACTTGGCTCTGACCTATTGAGGTATTGACACAGGAACTGTTAACTACTCCTATCGGGGAATGCTGTTGCCATGAAAGACGCTACTCGGTCTACAACGGTGGTGCATGTCAAGTGGCATCCATATGAATGCCAGGACCTACAGCTTCCCAGCAGAGTACTGCACTCTGACAAGATGATCAGTGTCTTTAACTTCACCTGTCAGTGGTTTTAATGTTTTGGCTGACTGGTGTGTATGCGTAGAATAAAAGGAATAGTGTTCTACTGACTGGGGTGACAGCAGCACAGTGGAAGTAGGCCGGCTCAGGCATCACTGCTGGTAATTTACTCCACTGGAAAGTCTGCAGGTTGATCTTCCACAGATCAGCCAATATCAACTCTCCATTGTAGCCTCCACAGATAAATACATCTACGACAGAGAAGAGTGAATAGTCAGATACTGTTCAAGTAGTTGCACATGCATTAGCTGGCAGGGGGTTACTTTCAAATCAAACTGAACATTAAACATATGAGGAAGTGATATTAAATGTCAGCAACACATTTATCTTTGAAACAGAATAACAGAAGTACGTTGGTTTTTTTTTTTAATCAGGTGGTAGTGGTGCACAGCATTATTGAAAAGCTCACCATTTCGTATTTGTACACAGCTATGGCATCTCCTAGGAGCAGGATACCCTGTCAAAAGCAGACATTTTAGAGTGGTGTGACAAAAAAACAAAACAGGATTAGTAAAAAATGAGATGCAGGATACAGACCTATTTTGTCATGAGGTTTAGTTGTGATCTCCTCCCAGGAGTTGGTCTCCAGATTGTAGGCATGTATCTATATAAAAAGACACAATATTTACTGAGTCTACGTGAGCATTTGGTGCAGTGATTAAGATGGATTTGGCTCATGTAAAAAACAAAACTGAAGCACAGAGCAAAGTATCCTCTTAGTGATGTAGCACCTTGTCCAGAGGGTAAGATGTCCAGGAAGTTCCTCCTCCCAGAATGTAAATCCTCTGTCCGTCATGTGCTATTTCATGCCTGTACCTGTGAGACACAGACACACACACACACACACACACACACACACACACACACACACACACACACACACACACACACGCCATGTCAAGGAGTTTTACGACACTGAAAAGATCCCTGGCTTTGTGTGATCCTGTTGTGCATTCAGGCGTACCGTTCCTCAGGCAGGTCGTCAGGAGGGTTGTTGGGTTTGAGGTGGATCCACTCCCTGGTGGTCAGGTCCAGCCTGTGCAAGTCTGTGCTGTAGATGTAACCCGTTGTCCCTCCAAACACGTACAGGAAGCCGTTTATAATAACCATTGCCTGAAGGAGGAAAGATATGAAGTAACAGCCTGGTAAGAAGCAGTTCTAATAAATCAGAATTCAAAATGTTGTAAATCTACTGGACTGACAGGATATTGTCTCTACAATGTTTAAAAGCCCTTAACTGAATTTGACCCAAAGAGCAGAAAAAAAACGACAAGGTGATCTATGAGGTTACCTGTCCATAGATTCTGTTGGGCTTCTTCCCCCGACAGTTGAGCAGTGACCACCGCTTGTACTTCACGTTACAGACATGTACGTCATTGCCATTATTTTCACCGAAGGGGATCCCGGTGCCGCCAAACACCAGGAGGTTGTTGCCGTGCAAAACAGCTGAGAAAACACAGCAACAAACTCAATTTTTATACACATTTTTTAAACAGAAAACTAGATTTTGTTTGATTTGTGTGATGTTAAGTATCAAAATGTTCAAAGCTATAAGATACCTGACATAGATGCCAGCTCTGTGGGCATATAGCCCTCTGTTCGAATCTGCTGCCAGCAGCCAGTGGCAAAGTGGTACCTCCAAAGCTCCCTGAACAGTGGATAGTCTTCATTCTCCGAGCCTCCTGACTCATCATAGTCAGGGTTGTACCCTCCAAACACATACAGATTAGTGTTGTCAGCAACGCAGCGATGCCCACTGCGGGCAGGGGGAGTACGATGACCTAGAGAGGGAGGAACAAATTGTCATAGGATGAGGAGAGGGGGAGCGTGTATTAACTTTTCATTCTTCCTTTTCACAGAATGCTCAAGGATATCGCAGCATGCCCTGACAGAAAGCAGGGAAACAATAAGCTGTAAAAACCTTCAGTAGCACTTAAGCAACAGAAAAGTCATTATACTGTGTATTTGCGCTGTGTCGTGCAGTCCAAATTAAATGGCACTCTGACACTAAAGCTGTCAGAAAGAAGTGCATTCATATCATTCAGTGCTGTAGTTAAAATAATCAGCCAGTCACAGTATTATCTGGCTGCGAGGCTCACAGTTTTACCACATAAGGAAAACTATGCAAATAGCAGAGAATAAAACATCACCCTGTGAGACACTGAGATGTTTGGCCTGAGGAATTAGCACGTTCAATCTGCAGGCACATGATGACAGTATGCAGGGCCGAGGCCTACCTAAAACTCAACACCGACGTTTCAGGAGACCAGTGTATTTTTAATAATCGGGATTAGTAATAGAGATGGAGCGCAAGAATGTAGAGCGGCTGCATAATTTAACATCCACATGGATACACATTTAATGCCAGTAGCAACACAGTTTAGCAAGTTTTATATTATTGTCTCAACTCTGATAAAATCCTAGTAGATTATGATTGACCAGGTGCCTCTATCATTCCAATAAATGTTATATTTATGAGCAAAACCCTTCCAAATTAACAGCCAAACATGTTTTCAAAGAGCTGCACATGACTACATTCTTGAAGTTAATCTTACATTCAATTTTGACATGTGAGACAGGCTCAGACTTCTACCAACATGGCTGGAACATGAACACAAGAATGACTGCACAAATGCACATTGCGGGGGAAAAGGGGTTGTTTCTTTACACCACATATATCATAGCCGACCAGTTATGTCTGAGCTGTAATGGAAACACTTTGAAAAACTTGCAGTAACATCTCACAGCAAGAGTTTGGGTCTTTAGAAGAACTGGCATCAAGTTTCTCTCTGCATTTGTTGCAAATGCCAGGTCACCTAATGAAATATGACACCATTTAAGGAAGTATCTAGTATGGTAACCAGTTAGGTCTCGTCATCAAATATCTTTTACAGCTGCATGTCAATATCAGTCACAGGGACCTGAGCTGGACTGTGGATTATACATTACTGGGAGTGTAACTGGCCTGAGACTGTATCTGTGTAACACACAAAAAAAGACACCAGACCAGAACCAGGATCTCTAATGATGATGCACCACACATTCACATCCACTACTAAACAGCCAAGTGGAGACTGTTTGATATCAGAGTCAATCCTTCAGGCTTCTACATGTGATGGATCATATTAAACTGTGTTAAATTATTATTGGTATCCAGTACACAACCTTAAATCTCCTAAAACAGCCTTAAAATTAGCATTAAGGTGTTTGCAGGTCTGTAACAGAAAGACCTACTACTGAATCACCTAGTAGTCAATGGCTGTGTGTAACGTTAGCTATGAATTTACTAAATTGGCTGCGCAGCTGAACGACAGGGGTTTACAAAAGGTGCAACACTATGATAACCACTTTTTAATCACACTGTAACTGTTATCGTGTATTAATATGCATATGGTGGCTAAGATGCTATTTAAAGATGAACAGGTAGGATAGCAAAATGTTGCTAGCTTGTACGTTATGGTTAGCGATGTCGCCAGTGAGGACGACGTTTACATTCCTAACATTCAGAGGTAGTATTGTGTGTGGAGCAGCTGGTTTCAGTCACACAGTGTTTATTTTAGTGGTTAAATGAGCCGACGTTAAGTTAAAACCCGTCGTTAGCATGTGCTGCTAATGTTGTTGACCGACCTGCTAACGTCTCCCCGTGCGGCGGCCTGTGTGTCAGTCTCTCGAATTTATTCAGCTGGTCAGGACTGCGAGCACCTTCAGCGTCCGACATCGTTTCCCCGTTACAATCCAGTCCTGAAGAACGTCACGTCAAATAAAAACAACATCTGCCAAGTGCCGATAAAACATTATAAATCATTACACATCTCAGTCAGTGAGAAGCCATTCACAATTTTTACCCCCCCGGCCGTGAGACGCTCGGCCAATCAGAGGGCTCGTTATTAGGATGTGGCGTCATTAGAGATGGGCGGGACTGCGCGTGTCTGTCTCCACAACAACAACAGTTTTTTTTT
Organism: Epinephelus moara; assembly: GCF_006386435.1. Classification (NCBI taxonomy): domain Eukaryota; kingdom Metazoa; phylum Chordata; class Actinopteri; order Perciformes; family Serranidae; genus Epinephelus; species Epinephelus moara. The sequence goes on from NC_065528.1 coordinate 19,739,160, forward strand.
TCCCTCTCTGTCCAAGCCATGGTCCCATGGTCCATGTGCGGTCAAGCTAGAGTTGGATAGCCACCTTTTAACTGTTTAATTTGTTTAATTATATTTAATAAAAATTAGATCGTTACCAGGTATGTAATTATGTTTAACTTAATACCTTTAAACAATGTATTAAGGTATTTTGCCTAACAACATAATAGTGTCAGAATCAGCCTTAAAAACTAATATATTTGATCCTAATAATTCTACTTACTGTAAACTCATCTTCATTTCATTTAAACCCCCAGATTCTCAAGGACCTACCCTCAGTGTCTTTAAATGTTAGCTATGGCCTTGAATAATAGGCTATCATAAAAACTTTTTAAATTATCTAAATGCATTTCAGAATAGGTTAGCCTTTCACAGACCAAGTACTACTCAATGCACCATGCCACACTGCAAAAACTGCTCAGGAATGGCCTGAGGAACGTGACAATGAGCTCAAGGTGTCTGATCCAAGGAGGCCCCACTGTGGATTGAGGGTACCTCAGCACAATCAGATTTGGATCTGGTGACTGTGGAGGCCAGGTCGATGCCTTTAACTCTTCGTCATGTTCCTCAGACCAAGGGTGCTGAATGTGCTAGGTCCGGCACTGTCCCTGATATTTGGTACCCCCTGACTTCAGTCAACTTTTAGTCTGGTAGTTGCGCTCAAAGTGACTAAATAGTGCCCTCCACAGGACAAGTTCTCCTTTAAAGGTGGACTCAGGATGACATATAGGAGTGGTGGAATTTAACCAAGTATCTCGACCGGATTGCAGACTTGAAAACGTAGACAGCTGTGGGATTTGTCAGTCTATCAACAGCAGCAGATAAGACCATGACTTTTATGCCAGACAAGTAAGACTGATTTGCATCTCTTAGTTCTAAATTCTAAACGCAAAATCTTTTCTTTTTTTTTTTTTGGTAAATGTCAGCTTTTGAACACTCTTTTTTTCTCATCTTACAACATGACATTCCTCCATGGTGGTTTTTTTTTGTTTTTTTGTTTTACCAGAGACTACCTTTACCTCAGTGAGGGCAATGACAACATTTGAAATTTTAGAGCTGATATTATCTACAAGTTCACTGGGTGAGACTCAAGTAGGGGTGAGCGTGGAAGAGAAAGCCTGAATTAATTTCTGATTTCCAACTGATTGAGAATGTGTGTGCACAGAGATTGTCATCTCAAAGAAAACACAAGCTTCTATGAATAGGTGAGTGTCACAGTAGGAGCTCCATTGCCAATATGAGTGCAGCTTTTTGGCATCTGTTAACATCACATGCAGTCCCCTTATCCCTGATCTCAGCTTGTTACAGGTGTTCCTGAAGCAGGGAGATGGGAGGAGACTGATGAGCCAAACTTTTGGTGACCTTGCTGGCCTCATCAGTCACATCAGCCCAGGCAGGGAAGAGCTGTTCACTCATTCTGTCATCTGTGTTATTAGCAACGTTGGTGTTACAGTATGTGCTTGGTTGGGGTGAAGGCAGACGACATGGTCATGATCGGGTGACGAATTTAACGCCAGTTTTAATCTGTGCTTTCATTTGAGGAAGGGGAGAGTAAAGAAAGGAGGGATCAGGGGGCTCTCTGTGTGTTACATTAATGCACATCTTGGACTCTTATCCCTGTACATTGCACATATTTACCATACAATGAACTCTTACACATATCTTGTTCAATATTTTTGCACAAAACTGAACAGCTTTGTCATTCTAGTGTACGTATTTGTTATGTCATTTTATTTATAGTATCTTTCTCATATTGTATTGTAAATGTCCTGTTCTGTAATTACATTCTTGACCACTGCAGTACTTTGCTTTTCATTTTAATATCCACTTAATATGTTTATTGTATGCACCAAACACCAAATTCCTTGTAAGTAAAAACATAGGCCCACTTGATATTAAATCTTACTTTGATTCTTAGACTGATCCATGAGCTGGCAATGAGGATGTGATGACACCACTTCTGTGCTTCTTTTAGGACTTTTACTTGTGATGGAGTCTTTTTTTTTTACATTGTTGTACTTAAAGGATCCTAATAATTTCCCCTATAGTAGACCCACTAGTGTCATAAAAACGCTTTAAAGTGAAGCATTTCAACTCCTTGCGAGGTTGTAAACATCAAGTTGGGCGACACTAGCTCAGTCATCAGGGACTTGGTTTGGGAACCAGGGGCCACCTGCTCAAGTCCCCATCCAGACCAAATATAGAGCATGGACTGGTAGCTGGCCAAGGCACCCTTAAGCAAGACCATAACTCCCCAACTGCTCAGGGCGCCTATCCATTTAATGCATGTATAGGTCCTGTTTGTGCATGTGTGTGTTTAAGGCCAGAGTGAAAAAACTGCATGAAAATAAAATGAGGTTGCTTATTCTGTGTAAAATGAAAAAACTATTAAAATTGAATCCTACTTTGAATAAGGTAACTCAATCTGCCAATAAATTAATGAAATTTAAAAAAAAATGATAAAATGAGCCAAGGTAGTTATTACAATTTATATTGGGAGGGACACATTGCCCCAGTATTCAAATATGGTAAAAATGTTCTTCCCAATATATTGATAAAACATAAACCAAAAAAAGTGCTATTGCATGACAGGCAACAGCGCACTTCTGTCCAAAATATTATTAGAAAATGCAGTTATAATCATAAATTAACTTAACAAATTTCCATCCCAGTTTTAGATTTACAGTGTACTGCAGTTCTGCATGTGGTTTGTCCAAATTTTGTTGTTGTACCGCTGCAAAACAAGGCTCATGGACATATTTAAATAAGATTAATGTCTTTATTATTTTATATAGACCACATGAAGTTTGAGTAAAATGCCAATAAATTATGTTGCGCTGAATATGGAGTCTATGTAGACAGCAGTAGCTTTCATATCTAGCATAACTATATAGTAGGACTGTATAGCTATACTTTACTATGATAAATAATAAATAATGAATAATATAACATAGGAAATAGGGAAGCCTCAGAACCCCTTGCAGATTTGGCCCCTCCATGACTCCATAGATACGGCCCTGAATCGAGCTGCCTCATAATAAATCACTTTTATGGCTCTGGTTTTCTGTTGTGATGAATAAATAACTCCCTCTGGATAAATATTTAAAAAGGACATTCTGATAGGTATGTCCAGATGTGCCAGATAAAGAACACAGAATTCAAATGAGTTTGTCAGTGACGAACACAGGGAGGGTCAGTGGGCCCGATCATGTGCTGTGGTTGGGGTCTTACAAAGCGGAACGATTGCTCTCAGGTTTTATTTTCCGGGGGACCACAGAGCCGATCATGGCGACTCTCGGCGGCAGTCGCGGGGATCGTCTCGGCAACACTAATCAACAAAAGTCTTCGTTCGCATCTCCGGAGAAAGTCCGTGAACTTCTGAACGCAGGAGTGTCATCGGCAGACAACGGATCCAACAGGTGCGGGTTTTGAACGGTCGCGCGCGGTTTGTTTGAGTTGAAGGGGCCGAAGAAGAAGTTGACAGAAGCTAATTTGGTTAGCCACTTAGCCTCGAGAGCTGTGCTTCTTTAGCCGCCTTCACTCGGCGTATTTTGAAGATTGGCGAGTCTCCACAGCTTTTGGGAGCTTGAAGGCCGGGAGCAGGAGTTTGGACAACATTGTTGTGCTTGCTTGTTGTTTAGTCCGTCTGCCGGACACATTTGTTTTGGTAGCCATGGTGCTATCGCTCGCGTGCACGCTACAGATAAGGGGGGTGGGGACCTAAAGTTCTGTGTAACATGGCACTCTGTGAGTTTGCTATTTATTTCTGGACTGTTTTCAACTAGCTGTCCAGCTACCAGGTTAAATTAATTTATCATGCATTACTGTGGTAGACAGGTTTTGGAGCTCGGGAGAATGGAGCAGTTCTCCATTTTTTTTCTCGCGTTACGCAACTTTCATTCAAATGAAATGCTGCATGTTACTGCTCCTGTGCTGCCTGTTGTATGAAAATTGTTGTTGTTTGATTAAATGTAGGCCTGCAGCAAGCATTGCAGCCTACCTGTGCACATTTATTATGAGGAATTAGCAATCTTATAATAGCAACATAATAATAATAAACTTTATTTATATAGCACCTGTCACAGCACAGTTAACAAAGTGCTGTACAATGAAATTAAACACAAGAAGAGTGAAACACACCATGTTATAAAATGTTGGCTGAGTAAAAGATAAAATAAGGAAGGCGAAAACTAAAATCATGATCAGCATAATAAATACGTAAATAACATCATTAATATAGCTTTCAAATAGACGGCTCAGATTAAGTCAGGATATGCTTTCTGAAGAAGTCCATTTTTAGGAGAGACTGAAGCGAAGCCAGTGACTCAGCCAGTCTTGTATCCTCGGGCAGGTCATACCAGAGCCTCAGGGCTCTGATCGCAAAAGCTTTGTCCCCTTTTGTCTTCAGCATGGACTCTGGAACAAACAGAAGACCTCTGCCCGAGGATCTCAAACTATCCATCCATTCATTTTCATCCACTTATCCGAGGCCAGGTCGCGGGGGTAGCAGGCCGAGCAACACTTTCCAGCTCCTCCTGGGGGACCCCAAGGTGTTCCCAGGCCAGATGAGATATGTAATCCCTCCAGCTTGCTCTGGGTCTGCCCCGGGGCCTCCTACCAGTGGGACATGCCCAAAACTATGCAGAGGTTCATAGGGGACTAACAGGTCTGAAATGTAGTCTGGAGCCAGGCCATGAAGAGCCTTTAAAGTAATTAATAAGATTTTCAATAAGATATCAATGAAATAGACAGACAGCTCAGATTAAGTCAGGATATACTTTCCCTAGAAATCTGTTTTTAGGAGAGACTTCAGTGAAGCCAGTGACTCAGCCAGTCTTATATACCCTTGGGCAGGTCATACCAGAGCCTTGGGGCTTGGGGCCTGGACTCTGGATCAAGCAAGAATCTCAAACTATGCAGAGGTTCATAGGAGACTAACAGGTCTGACATGTTATCTGGAGCCAGGCCATGAAGAGCCTTAAAAGTAATCAGTAAGATTTCAAAGTCAGTCCTAAAACAAACTGGTGTGATGTGGTCATGTTTCTTGGTTTGGGTCAAAGGCCTTGCGGCTTGCAAGTGCATGCAGTACACATTAATTTAATCAGTGTCAGCGGCTGACTTAGCAAGTGTCTTGAAACTGAAAATATGTTTTCCCTTTATTTGGATTTCAGCGGACACGGAAATGGGAAAGTTCTGGAAGTAAAAAGCGACACTCAAGCACCTTGTCAGGCGACGAATGAAGAAGCCTTTTTCTCAAGAGTGGAGTCCTATTCAATATCCTTTTACCCATTTTGACCTTTTCACCCAGTATGAGGCATTCACGGTTGGTCTTGTATTACACAACCAGTTGATCACTGATAAAGACAGCAGTTGTTGATCTGTAATTTTGGTGTTTTTTAATATTTCATGTAGCCTGTTCATGTTGTCTAGGTAGGCTAACTGCGTATTAGAAACACAGCATTGCAGGCTAGACAATGACATATTTACTGCAATAACTTCTATCACCAGTAGCTCAGCTTTTATGCTTTTAATACACAAATACTGCCATGTACTGTTGACCCTGGTGAAATGTCAGGAAGGAACAAAGGTGGGAATACATTGATACCGCCCAGGCCTAGTTTCATGTAAGATAAAGCAGATGATCCATGGCAGAAATGTATAGATATGTCCTGAGTAATAATGAATGTGACAATACTTGTTTTGTGTCAGAGTGAGATTTTCCTTAGCATCGCACTGTTTGAAATGGGCAGGCAAACCCCGCACACTGTCCCCCCTGATGTGTGCCAGATATGGCTGGATCAACGTCGGCTGCGATATGCTCAAGTGCTCCAGCTGCCAGGCTTTCCTTTGTGCATCACTACAACCAACTTTAGACTTTGAAAAATGTGAGCAACACTTTTAAAGCCTCAGAAAAAGTCAAAGGCACACTTTATTTTGGCAAGGTCAGGCTGATGTTGCCAGACTGCCAAAAAATTAAAGGTCAAGCCACTGTCCTTTTTTATTTTATAGATGGAACCCGCATTGCAGAGATATCAAGGCAACTTCAGACGCAGCATGAAAAGTTTTGCCCCTGGCCTGACTTTCCATGTCCAGGTAGGAGCAAGCACTCTGTACTGCATACATATTTTAACAAAAATAATGTATAACATGACCATTGAATTTCAGCTAATACAAATATTAAGGTGAATGTTGATGTCATTTCAGAGCGGTACTGGCTGGTTCCAGCCTGTGAACCATCAGCACTTCTTGCTGCCTTCCTAGAGCGCTTCCAGCGCACCTGTCTCCTTGCACAGCAGCTGCCTGCCATGAAGCCAGAGCAGCTAAAGTCTATGGTGAGGCAGGAGAGAATTCAAGAGTTACACACTAACGCACTCTTAAGCATTATGTTCACATTACAAAAAGGGCCTTTTCCTGGAGGTCATATTCATTGTTGAAAAATGTGAACTTTACGTGTAGATGTATTCAACTATTAGAAAACATGACATGTAATTAATCTCCACTGTTTCCTTGCAGTCTTTGACTGAGGATGTTATCAGTGTTATACTGCAGCTGATCGAGGACGAACAAAAAAGAAAGGGAGATTCTCCATGTTCTCAACCTTTGGCGGTCCAGGTGGCTGCATGCATTGTTTCTCTCTGTGGCTGGGCTGCAAGGTGAGATGAAACCCTTCTTGACTCTTCAATACACTATGTACTTTAAAAAAAAAAGACATCTCTATCTCTCTATATATACATATATTGCCATAAACCTGAGTTAGCAAACATGGAAGCTAATTTCCACAAATTTTTAATAGAGAAAATAGTTGCATGAAAGAAAATACAATGAAAGTTCAGGGGAGTTCATTCAGGAAACCAAGAGAAACATGGCATTAACATTTTTAGCACTCCCCCACCTGATTGAGATGTCTGAGCCATGGATTTCTTTATCTCAGCCCAGCTCTGCACGCGATGAACCTGCCCATCCTCACCTGCTCCTACTGTATGCGCAAGGTGGGCTTGTGGAACTTCCACCAGATGGAGGGAACGTCAGGTGATGGAGATGTCTCACCCAACACTGTAGGCCCCCCTGCTAACACAACAGGTCCTGCCTCAGCAGTCCCACATGAGGGTCAGGTGGACCAGCCTGCTTCTGCGTCATCCACCCCTGCTACAACTCCATGTCGCATGAAGCTGAGGAGCCAGGACTCCACCCGCTCTGACCAGGCAAGCTTTAGCCAAATGAAAGCTGATCAGCAAGGATTCTCTCGATAACAATGGAAAATGTACCAAACTGCTTTTTATGACCATGCTCTGGTGTGTCTTACAGGGTGAGGGAGCCTCCCCTGTGTCTTTGCGTGCCCGAAGCAGAGACTCACCAAGCCCCAGTGAAGAGCTGCAGAGTCCTTTGCCCAGGGGCAAAAGGCCTGCGACTCGCAATAAAGGACAGGGGGACAACTCTGGGGCTGATGGCGCTGCCAGCCTGTATCACCCTCCTAAACGCCTGTGCCTCTCATCATTTGGTGGTCCTGTAAGAACTAACTTTATTGCTGATTTCACGTCTTGTTTTTTATGCTTTATTAAGGCGCAGGGCTTCTTAACTTCTAAGACAGTGCTGCCTGATCATTAAGGCAATGTTTTGAGAGTATTGTCAATGATTTTAACAGATAGTGTGTAGAAACAAAAATCGGTGCTTGGAATTGGGCCTGTAGGCTCCCGACCGTGTCCTCGGCGTAGCTTCTCAGTTGTCCTCTGATTTCGATCTGGTACCTTGGATTCAACTAAGTAATATTCAAAGAAACACTGGAGACAGGCAGAGTCCGATGCAATCGAGTTTAATGTGTTCACAAGCTTCAACACATACAACTCATCGAGTCAAGCCCCGGAGCCGGACTGAAAAACAACTCTTAGTGCTTCTGCTTTTATGCTGGTGGAGACTGGAGAGAGTCTCCACCTTCTTTTGCTAATCCATCCCACTTCAATGCAAAGCTATTGGTGGCAACCTTTTTCTTTTTGTCCAATCGTGAACGGGCCTGATTTTAATGGTGTATCACTTTCGTTTTGCGTTTGGAAGTTCCCAAATTTCCCACCCTTAGCTTCGGCTTTGCTTTTACTTTATTTTAAAAAAACATGTGAATCTTAGGGACTTTCTTTATGCAGTCCCTTGTGCTCTTATATAATATAGACCTTTTAAATGTGTGTTAGGTAATACAAGCATTTGAGTGTGTGTGTATGTTTTCATTATACAGAACATGGTACGTTATATGTCTTTTAACCCTTTTACATTGCTTCACAATCAACTTATGCAGTACAACACTTTTACTTGATTAGGATTAACTCTTTACACTACAAGTGCTGCACAGTTCATCATTCATTACATCTTTAGTTCTCACCTCTATGCAGTCTCATTTGTGCATGACAGATTTTTTCTACATTTGTATTACCGAGGAGATCTGTTACATAGAAGTCAGTGCAGCTAATTTCTTATTAATAGGCTACCTTTTTTACACCAGTGATCAGGGATTATCTGACCTGTGCTCAGCCTTTCCTTTGTCAGTTCAAATCAGTCCAGCCAACATGGGTTAATCCCTGGTCATGATAATTCAGAAATTACCTGGGTCACAACCTGGATGCGATGCATACCAATTACCTCAGGTGCTGGAAAAGGGTGGGGAGTAGACACATTAAATTCAGAGCTAGTGTTTCGCACTTGAGTTTGTCACTGTACACTATATATTAGAACATCACAAAATTAATCACAGCCATAAACAAAGTTAACTGGTTTGCCACATAGTTCAATTGCAACTGAAAATGTTTACACTATCATCGTAGAATTTGTTTATTGGCTGTGGCGTAGAGCGCGACTCGGGCCGCATTTTCCTGACCAAACCCGACCTGAGTCTGAGACAGTTATAACTGAGCCTGACGCAGTTTGTTCCCTGACATAGTAACTGTTATCATGGTTACAGCTTGTCCTCCCTTTTCATTAGCTCAGTCTGAATATTTACTGCCTCCTGCCTGAAATGTAACTATTGGCCTGTGTTGTGTTCAGGCCGTCACGTAAATTCCAGCACTTGAATAGGCCATAGCACAACACAGCAGCATGTCAAGTGACCGAACCCAAGCAAAATTTCTGATTTGTAATCCGAACCTGGCCCAACCCATCGGGTTCTGACGGGTCCCATCAGGTCCCATCGGGCCCCATCGGGTTCTGATGGGTCCCATCGGGCTCAGGTCAGGTGTCCACATTCTACTGTGGCGACCTGTGATAGCTGCGTCACAACTGTGCACCCCTCATTGGCATCCATTGACATAATTTGTCCCACCCTGGTTGTAAGAAACTCTGGTGGTGTGCCTTTCCCATTAAAATTGACAGTCCACCTCTCGACCTGGATGGTGAAGCTGAGTCGATCAGTGCTGGTTAACTCTTTCTAATACAAAATCAACGCTGGTTCAATCCTGGGGGTATAGTTTAGTTTAGTTTCTTTTATTCCCGTGTCATGCACCTAAAAGTGCCCAACCCTCATGGGTTTATAAGACACCAAAAGAGTTAGTTGGTATAAGTAACATCAGCCAATGACGAAAACGACGATGATGATGAATTGTACACAGGTAGAGGGAGCAGAAATTCTTCTGAGGTGACAATAACGGTCAAAAACCCCTACTTTGCAAGCAGTGTTTCATCATAGTCATAGCACAGGACGTTAACACTATACAATCATCAAACACCTGAAAATTATGCCAATATTATGTAAGAGTGAGTGGAAAAAATGTTTACATTTCGCACTGTCACAAGCACAAGCCCCTCATCAATGAGTAGATGTACGTTTCCTTCTGCGTAGTGATACGGTTGGTGGATGTACTTCGCTAGAAAGAAAATAGTTCCTACATGAAACTGCTCACAACAAGGTCTGTGGGTTATCATAAGTAAGAGGATCATGATGTCTGGAAAGAGACATTGCTGTTGCATTTTCTTTTTTTTTTGGTGCTTTGAGCTCCACAAGCTAAGTGTTCCATGATTTTGGGGTGGACTGACCCTTTAAATTTGAAAGAAGGTTTTGCATTTCTTACTTTTAAATTACAACCTAATTCCTTCTCTTTCAGGATGAGCTCATGCACAAGAACGTATTTGACCCCCTCGCTCAGCACAGAGACTGGTGTCCCTGGATCTCTGTGGGAAAGGAGAATGTGGAGCCAGGGACGTTGTCTGATCGAGACTCAACACTTAATCAACAGGGCTGGAAGGCTGCTCTAGATCTCCTCATGCCCATGAAGAAGAACTCCAATACAGCAGGAGGCAGTCCAGGACAGGCAAGTCAAGATTTATGAACTTTGTTTCCTTATTTCACTGGTGCCACTTGGCCATACAGCTTTTAATTTAAACAATATCTGACATTTCTTTGTTCTCTTTTTCCTGCAAGGGCCCCCGTGACAAGTCTAAAAGGGTGTTTGCTATATTCCGTCAGTGGCAGGTATCCTCCTCTCCGTCTCAGTAGACTGTTTCCATCCGAACAGCATCGCAACACTGAACCGATGAACTGCCCTCTTTCTTTCTGTGGCACAGAGTCCGGAGTACCAATGACAGGAGTGTCGTATCATATCGATGTATGCCATCCGTTAAAGTCGTGTTTACAGTCAAAGTGTTTCTGGAGGGAAAAGAAGTGGAATGTGTCTTTAGGCAAATGAATGAGTGTCTTCTCTGTGAACAGTGACATATGTGAAGGATGCCAGTGTGGCTTTTAAACCTTTGAATTCTGATTGGGATGTGCAGATATAGGGGCCACTACAGCCCTTGGATCATGTGTATACATACAGTATGTAGTCATCAAGTAATAGAACACATCTCAGTGTACCAATTGGCCACAAAGAAGGCATTTACTAACCTCACATGAAGTCTGCCTCGGTAGTCTTCGTGACAACATGACAGTATGTATTTCTGTGGAATATAAGAGACAAGAGATCTGTGAGAACGGGCTAAACGGCTTGACACTGGAAAGGCGATGTTTACCTTCAATGTATGTTGAGTCATATGAGGGAGTGGTCAATTTTTAACCTCAGATTAGCAAAAAAAACAAACTGTGAGGAAGTCATTTTTCTGTGTGTGTACTGTTGTGCTTGAAAGTTAACGTGGACATGAGTTCTCTTTGAAAAGAACAATCCTTTTGGAGTAGTGTTTTCATTTTGTCAATCCTGATTACTGCAGGCAGGTAGAACCACGTGCCATGAACTACAAACCTGTTTTCTATTAGTTTCAGGATGGCTTGTACTTCCTTTTGCCTTCCTTTGACATCTCACTGCTAATGCAGTCCTCTCTATCTTGCATGTACTTTTATCTTCGTAGAGTTTCCTAAAAGGGTTTAATAAAATGCTCTTCTGAAAGTTTTGTTTCACTTTGCATGTTGATCCTCTGAGATTGTCACTCAACAGAAGAAGAATGAAATGATTAGATTATAGATAGAAGATTCTATTTTAGTACCAACTGTTGCAAGTTGCACAGTGACTGACTTCTGAAAGGTTTTCTGTGATTTTACACAAATGTGATCTGTGATTACCTCATCTATTCCATTTGCTGCTCTATGTTACTGTTCAGCACTCACTCACTGGCAGCCATTTTGTTGCCTGTAAACATCCTAACTTCTGGTTCAGAGAGATGACGGTTACACAAACACTGTGTTCCTCGGAATACACAGTTTTATACAAATGACTATTACGTGTTTATCAATAGGCAGCCTTGTCGCTGGATCATTTGAGGACACATGAAAAAACTATTGCAGTTATCTGAGCAGGTATGAGGGCGTCCTTGGAGCAATGGTATGAATATTTGTAGCCATGATTGTGCTCCTGAAAACACTCTTCATTCAGTCTTTTTTTGTATACTGTATATTTCAACTTCACTTAAAGGGATATTCCAGATTTTTGAAGTGGGGTTGTATGAGGTACTTATCCATAGTCAGTGTATTACATACAGTAGAACTGTGGTCAGCATGCCCCAGTTTGGAGAAGCAGGCTGGAGTCGGACATGAATTCTAAGCAATGTACTGCTGTGGATGGGGTCAGCAAAAAACTTATTTTAGCCACCTAAATAAGTTGGATCTAAAAAAATCTATCAGTTTAAGTATATGCTATATTGACAGTATTCTTACTGCTTTACCTTTCTGTCAGACAGCTCGTTCCAACAAGAAAGCTGTTAATGGCTTCAGTTCTCCATCTTTGCTCTTGTCAGAACCACCAGACTCCATTGACAAAACAGTCATTTTAGATCTCTGGACACAGGAGCTGCTGGTCTACTGCTGCTTTAACATGTTTGTTACTGTGTGTGTTATTGTGTGACTTTGTTGAATCTGTACTAACCCTTTTACACCCCAAAGTCACACAATAACACAAACAAAATGAATGTTTGAGGCAGTGCTCGACCAGCAACAGCTGTGTTCAGCAGTGTTAAATCACTGTTTTTGTCAATGGAGTCTGGCTTGAAAGAGAGGCTTCATTTTCCCGTTGAAAATTAAATACAATTAAACTAAAACTGATTTTTTTTTTAGGGGAGATTTTTTTTAGGTGGCTGCTTTGTTGCGTACGCCTCCACAGCAGAAGACTGCTTGGCGTCCATGTTTGACTTGAGCCTGCTTCTGCAAACGGGGTGTGTGCCAGCTGACATCTACTGTATGTAATATAATATCTATGGATAAGTTCCCCCTATGCAGTCTTGCTTTAAACATTTTGAACCATCCATTTAAATCTCATTTGGTCATTTAGCAGGGAGAAGGCACAAATGAGATGTAAAGATCTATGTGCTGCAACATTTTCTTCACTGTTAGTGTCATTGGGATTTCAAGGATTGTCAGATGCCAGCTATCTTGACTTATATGTGGGTGTGTCACCTTCCTCTGACACAGAACATGGAAGACAGACAAAACCAAGACAGAGCCAGTGCCACAGAAATGAGGGCAACCTACTCTATTGCAAAACCCTGAAGACTTCACACTTAGGTTTCTTCTTTGTCTTATTTCTAATAATGTTTCTTAATCTCTAGATATAAAATAACAGTTTAAGTGGTGTCAAATGGCACGTTCACTTGCATTTTAAGATAGAAAACCAAAGGTTTTCTACATAAAACTACAAAGACAGCACTTTGTGGTGACGTATCGTCGCAGATTTATGACGTAGTCCGCGGAGGGATCCCAGCTTGTCAGAACCATGGTCAGAACGATGAGAGGCAGTGAACAGCGGAGGTCTAACGTTAGCTCAGCTACTCACTAGGACAGAGACGTTGGACTGTGAGGACGTTTTGCTGTGAACATTTCCGAAGGCAAATGTTAACTTTCGGATAGTACCGTTTGCTAGACTGTCTAGCGTTTCGGGGGCTAGCTTTCAGTTTACTTACTGGTGTTCTGCGGTGGAAATAGGAAAAATGTCGTCTCCAAGTCCGGGTAAAAGGCGAATGGATACCGATGTGGTGAAACTGTATCCTTTCAGAACATAAACAACAGTCGCTCATTCGCTGTCTCGTCAGCTATGTCCTGATGTATGTGAAAATGTGATACGAGCTATTTGTCGATGCTGCCTGTTTAGCTTCGTAACCCAAAGCAGAAAGAGCTTTCATTGTGAATGACTGGTGTTTTTGTGTAAACAACATTTTGCTAGCAAAGCCAAGTGTTAGCTATTTCTGTCCTGCGAAGCTTCAGTCGCTTATCGGGACAGCTGTGTTAGCTAACGCTAATCACATCGCTCCCATATCCATTTGTCCAACTCTGTATATTTGTAACGTTAGCTGTCTAGCTTGGTGTCTATATTTGAAAATTACTGCAACAGCCGAGCAGACGCTAACGTTACTCTCCTTTTCCAGGAATGTCTGTCATCTTGTTGCACCACTACCTGGCAGCGGTAGACTGTATTAACACCTTATGGCCATTTTAATTTTTATTCTTTTCATTGTTCAGCCTGTTGTTGTCAAACTGCCCCTTTACACGTTGACACTGGAGCTTGTTTACATAACGTAAGGCTAACGTCAACTGAAAATGCTGCTGTCTTTTGTTCTGCTCGTAAAAAACACGTTGGCGTTAATGCTGCATTCAGGGTCTCATAAGCTTTGCTTTGTAACCCTACTGAGGGTTTTCTAATTGTGTTATTGCCTCTGCCACTTGAGATGTTACCTTGTAACGCTGCTGAGCTGGCTGGCTAGTGTGCTGGTTAATTTCAACATCAAAATGGCCACCTGATCTGTGTGTCTCACTGTACTTCAGTGTCTGCAGGCAAATATATGGCAGGGTAACTTGTGTCATTTCTAAGTGGTTGTAATGTGTTGTTTTTCATAGATATTGGAGTTGGGAGTGAAGGTGGCAGCTGTTTGTGAAGTGGTACAGCAGGTGTCATGAGCCTGCAGTCGTTTTCACTGTTGAATACTTGAACTTTTAGGCAACATCCAGTGTGTTCTGCTTTTCAAGTCGCCCTGTTTACTTTTGTGCTGCTGATTTATTTGTTCAACTTCACTTGGGGCTGTGCAGAGGGAGCTCTAAAGTAGACCATAACAATACATTTCCAGTCCATGCGATGTTCTAGAAGAACAGTATGAACAAGTAGTTTGTTTTTGTCCCAGCACAGTGGAAACCAGCTTAATGATTGGGTAGCCTGTTACTAGCCGGAAACCACAAGAGGGAGGGACTAAGAACAGCTGATGGGATGGCTGTACAGCTTAGTCAAATATGGGGTTAGAGAAGGGCTGGTCAAAACGAACCAAAAACAAGGGAAAGTTGTCCCAAAAGGGTGATCATAGTGATTAAAAAGGGAAAGTTTGAAAATCTTGGTAGTTTGATCCCTTTTAAGTGTTTAATGAAATTGAAGAATTACTATATTTTTAGTTGTGTTTGCTTACATATCTGATTATGCAATAGAGATTCTACATTTCATAATACATCCTGCCTTGTACCATCACATTGGAGCTGCATTCAGCTGCCTATACATTTGAAACTGCATGTGGCTGCAGTGTGTAAGTACACATCAACAAGGAAGCTGCAGCATGTTCTTTTCAAGCTACATGTCTGTTGTTATTTTGGCCAGTTGCCTAAGGCGTTTTATTACGTCTGCTAGCTAGCAACAGTGCTTGTTTGAGCAAGTTTCTGCTCCCCCCCCCCCCCGCTCGACTCCGCTAATGTGTAGGCTATGGCAGCCATGACAGAGTGGTGAAGCAGGCAGACCAAGAGTTTTTAAGGATTGCAGCACACACAGTCACCCCTTGTCCTTCTTGAGCAACTTGACTGACAGGCAAGAGCAGGTTTGCTGTTTCAGTATACCACCTGCTTAAGTCCACACAATGACTTATGTTTGTTTTTTACGATGGCATTGGTGAGCAGTAGTCAGCAAATGTTGTGGAAGAAAGCCATGTGTGTTTATATGTATGGACTGTCTTACATAACACATAGATTCTCAGCTGACGAGTCCATCTTGTTGGGTTAAAGTAGGGAGGGCTCCTCCAGGTTACTGGTATGGGAAACAGTTCCTTCCTTCTGTTTGTGTCCCCAGAGCAAAGCTAGCCGTAACAACCTCCTCTCTGTGCTCCCTATCCCTGCTTCTCCCCCTGGTGTAACCAAAACCCGAAACTCACACCGCCTTTTAGACAGGAGCAGCTTCTTTCTTATGGGCTGACACTGAGAGCCCTCACGCATTAATTTGCTGCAGCCACCGGAGAGCTGAGAATCTAGAGCGTGGGCCATTAGGGAATTCATGAAAATGAATGTCAGAATGACCTCAGCATGTCGTATCACTGGGTTTAAGCTTTGTCCTAAGCCAGGCCGATGGATGGCAGCCTGCTTTCAACACCAAATGTACAGTCTTTGTGTGTGCATGCCACTAGCCTGAACTCTTTGTGCTATCTATTGACATATAGTCACGGAGAAGGCATTAAGTGTTGGTTTACACTGACTTTACACTGGATTTTTCTGCGTATCCCTTACTCTTTCACACCCCTCTGTTGCAAACTTATAGCCTTGAGTGGCAAGAGACAACTTGTTTATTGTCCAGTTCTTGCCAAACTGTAGTCCTAAACCTTAAACTGGGGTTATTCTCCAGTGACGGGCCTAACTTTTGGCCACTGGCTTCTCAGTCTTTCTTTTGGACGTGTTGCTTTAACTTTGGAACACTGTGTTCTTGGACAGGAGTGTGCCATTTCAAAGAGCTTTACATTCAGCTTGTTGTGTGGGGTTGACTG
Organism: Epinephelus moara; assembly: GCF_006386435.1. Lineage (NCBI taxonomy): Eukaryota > Metazoa > Chordata > Actinopteri > Perciformes > Serranidae > Epinephelus > Epinephelus moara. Next base: position 19,755,354 of record NC_065528.1, read on the forward strand.
CACACACTGTGTAGGTAGTTGTGCTATTATTTGCATGTATTCATCGTTCTACTCGCTTTACAAATGCTTTCAAGCAGTAAGCTGCTGGAATTTGAGCACAGGTAGATTACAAAGGACTAAGCCTATTTTGAATGCTAGCACGAGCTCTTGTTATGTCTGGCCTATGGATATTAATGCAGAGAATGGGAGAGAAAAGGAAGTGTGTAGAATTATCTGTACAGCTGTTTATATTAAGTCGAGAATGACCCGAAGAAGAAGAAGACATGTTTGTATAAATGTGGTTTTATAATTTTTCTATGGTCACAAAAGGGAGATGTTTAAAAGGTTTTTATCCCCTTAACAAGGCTGTTATTGATCACTAAGCGTCTCACACTTGTCATTTAATAGATGAACTCTATACAAAGATTTTGAAATTTAAGCTTAATTTATTTTTAATTTATATTGGTTAAAGAATTGCTGGATGCTGTATGTGTAACATCATGCTGTCACGTGACTTCGGGTAAACAAATACTGCTCAATTTATGTGATATGAAAGAAATAGACTCTAATAAGGTAGCTTGCTAAAAGATGCGGGGAAAACAATGGGTTTGTAACACCAAGGAGCAGAGTTTGAGACTTAACTCAAATGAGTAAACCTCGCTTTCTTTAGCTCTTTGAAACCGCACTTCTTAAGCCACTTCTGAGTCCATCGTCCTAATGAAGTGTTTATCTTTATAATGGCATTAGCCTGAAGCCTTGAGGTGTATATATGTTCATATATAAAATCTCATTACATCAGAGGAGATCTTAAGACATTTTTATGAAAACAAAACTGCGTCTTAGCTGTACTTTTCAACCTTTCAGTTGCTGCCGGAAGGTCTGAAAGTGATTGGATAGCAGTCCTGTGAAGCATGGCCACAGATGAATTATATCCGAGACTGTGGGGAGTTGTTCGGAGGGGTGCTGCACGCTTCATCAGCCCCAGGATCCATCATGATACCTGGTGTAAATGCCAGTGTATATGGGTCTTATCATTCCACCCCAAATTAGCCATGCGATCCAGGTATGTTGTGTGTCACATTTGTGCTTCATGTTGCTTCAAGGATTTATTTTCCTTGATGTGACTGTTGAGGCAGTATTCCTTCAGTAATCCTGATTTATGCAGTTGTCCACAATCAGAGGGTTGGCTTTTCAGGGCAGTGTCCACTCCCTCCCCTCTTCCTTTTTTTTATATTAATGTCCTCCCCTTACTCCCCTCCCGAACCACATCCCTCCATCCTCCCGGGGTGGAATACCAATCCTGAGCTTTATCCGCACTCTGCTTGGTGTTTTGGACCCATTGTGCCTCTGCAACATGACATCCGGACAGCGTCAGCGGTGGGGTCTTTTGTGTTTCCCGTTTACAGAAGCCCCTGTGACCTCCCACCTCCCGCTGCTGTGTCAGACCATGTCACACAGTCACAGACAGCTAATCTGCACTCAGCGCTATTATTGCGCGACTGAACCAACTAGACGCAGGTTACTGTAGCGAAGGAGCCAGCAGTTTTCCTGCCTGTTCCTGACCGAGAGAGCGATTGAGTGAATAGGAGCACGATGGACTCATGAGGAGAATGGGGAAAGCTCTGGTCTGGTGTCGGCGTTGCATAAACGCATGAAACTCTTTGTTGTTATGATATAATAGAAAAAACTTGACAGCAGGAGACACAAAGAAGCTAAGAGGGTTACAGAAACCTTCAAAAACAGCTCATACTGTAGGTGTGAACGCACAGGACCAACAAAAACACAAAACCGATGCTGTAGATTATTCACAGCCAAATTATATGTTGTTTAGATGGGAATCTACAGTACGCCCAGTGATGGGCCATGTTTATTCCACTACTTAGCCTTGCTTCAGTAGGTATTGGCCATACGGTTAACCTTAAAGTCCAGTTATCACTTTGTGTAATGTTTATTGTGGCTCCAGGTTAATGTTTAATCTGTAGTAAGAAGCCCAAACACTGACTAAGACGATGTGGGGAATGGCCCACCTGCTGTGCACAGACAGCCAGTGATGGTACGGAATTAGTGAGATATTTATTGTGTCTTTAAGTGTTGTAAAAGCTGATGATATAATACCTAGATTCAAATGGTTTTGTTGGTGTATGTCTTAAGATTTGTATCTTGTGGCTCTTTGGCTGTGTGCTTGTGGAAATTCATGAAAAGAGTGTAATCGTAGGATAAAAACATTTTCTTCTTCTCTCCTTTGTCTTAGTTATCTTTTTCTGTCAATCTAAAAGCTTACAAATACTTCTGCTTCCGACATCTCCTTTTTTGCGATTGTTGAGTACGCGTTTGTCTGCGTCCATGCAGTTATTCTTATAAATATGCTACACCACCCAGGCCTAACCAAGCTCCTGCCTTTCTCTCCTTTTTATTTCCTCATGAGTGAACATAAGGTAACCTAGTCAATTGTGGACGAGGCCTCTTCTAGTCAGAGGGGGGCCCACCACCTTGATTGACAGTCCTGTTTTGGGGGTCCAGGAGCAAGGCATCTCTGACAGTTAGGAGATTTGAGGCCCTCACTGTTAATCCTGCAGTGCAAACAGTGACGCCTCCTGCACGCATGGCTGAGTTCCCTTAGAAAAACAGATGGACTGAAGTTCCTCTCTTTGTTTCACATGATTTTTTTTTCACTGGCGCTGGGGAGCTCAGCCTGCCTCTGCCTCTGCCGCTCACGTGCACTGCTGCTTTAATGTGGAAAAACGAAGGAGTGATGATGGGCTAGCTACATGTTTGGTCATTTGTTAGCATATGGGCCAGTGACACGGAGCTCTGTTCTTAAAAGTGACCCTTAGTTTTGGCTGAAATGTGTGCGTATGAATGAAGCAAAAAAGCCTTATCAGGAAAGTGCAACCTACATTATCCACACCCGACACTTGACTGTAGCTTGTAATCTCCCTCTGCACATCTCGTCTGTATCAATTTCATAATATTAGCCGTGTGTCTGTCACTACACAGAAATTCTGGTTTTGTGTGCAGTTTCCTCAACATGTCAGTGTTGAAATTCAGGTTTTTTTTATCTTTACGACAGACAGCAAATCTTGTCTGTTAGATTTGCTCATTAGATGGTTGCCTCAGATTCAGGCCATTGTTTCTCCTGCCCTGGCTTAGTTTTGTGATCATTAATGATAATTTTGTTTGTGTGTGCATGCACGCAGCTCAGGCGCGTGCACGCACACAGAGGCTCTGTGCTATTGCTGTAAATAGACTGTTGATTTAGTGAAGGGCTGAGAGGAGGAGCAGCTGAGGGATTCACGTTTGATTGCAGTGGGTGGGCTCTCATCTCTCACCAGAGAAGACAAAGAACTTCGCCTGCGCTGTTCTGTGCCGCTCCAGCTCTCACACAGGGAGGTAGCCATCAGCTAACAGCATAGTCAGACCTGAACCAAATCTGCATTGTTAAATAAATTTTATATTTTGGGTTAACTGTTGAGCATTGAGCTTGGTGTTTTTTGTTTGATTCTTTTTTTTTTTTTTAAGTAGATAAAAAGAAGTAGGTCTCTGTATTGTTTCACTGCACATGCAAATTGTGAATTGTAAAGACAGCTTTTACATTTATGTGAATTTCCAAAACTGTCACCATATTAATCACAAGGTGTTTTAGCCCCGGGGTGGTTTGTATGCCTCTGTGTTGATTTTTAAAGCCGAAATGAAACTGAGGTGTTCATAGAGTTAATTTACTTCCCATCCACCATCGAGTGAGTGCAGCACCTAACAGCTACCAGACATTTACATGTGGATTTCAGTGAGTCAGGCCTTTGGGGCCATGTGTCCATTGATATGTAAAACGTTCTGCGAGGTTTTCTCTCGCAAAGACCGCACACGCTGGCACCAAGGGCTTCATCAGAATTTAAACACTTACAGTGTCTGAGCTAGCTGGCTGTGAGCTTACCTACTCTATGCCATAGTACTGGCATCATTGTTAGTAGTCCCATAAACATAACCACAACAGAACATACTATAACCTGTTCAAGTGGGTGGCAGGGAGAAAAATGTATCAGCAGCATGGCTGTGCCAAAGTCTTAACCTTTTAACTCTTATTTTATGCCTTTATGGCCTGTTTGTTTTGGGTTAATTATCACAAAACTGCAGTACAAAAAAAGTGCTGTGGTACAGTTGTGGTTGTTGGCTTTGTCTAGCTGTCTAGTTCGTTTCCTAAGATGTTTTGTTAGGCAGCAGTAAAGTAAAGAGGTAAAGCAAAGTAAAGATTAAAAGATTAAACATGAGTATAGAGGAACAGGTCTGTTTTGTTCAGAGTTAAAGGTTGTCACATATGTAACCCATTTCCTGTCAGAGATCAGTGAAGCTTATGTTGTGTTTTCAGTGATAAGCAGAGGTTAAAGTAAGTTAAAGGCGCTGTATGTAAGAATGTGGCCAAAACGGTTACTGCACTCAAATTCAAAATACTGCCGCGAGTCGTGTCCGCCCCCCCCCCCCTACAGATTTGAGGTTGCTGGACAGCGGCACGCTGGAGACTGATTTGTTTGCCCACGG